>NC_138373.1:7330852-7393404 GCF_054177405.1 Leptonychotes weddellii | reverse complement strand
GCGCCTGGGTGGCTCAGTTGGTTAAGCGACTGCCTTCGGCTCAGGTCATGATCCTGGAGTCCCGGGATCAAGTCCCACATCAGGCTCCCTGCTCAGCAGGGAGTCTGCTTCTCCCTCTGACCCTCACCCCTCTCATTCTCTCTCTGTCATTCTCTCTCTCTCAAAAATAAATAAAATTTAAAAAAATTAAAAAAAAAAAAAAGAATTCCAAGGGTGAGGGGCACCTGGGTGGCTCAGTCGTTAAGCATCTGCCTTCCGCTCAGGTCGTGATCCCAGGGTCCTGGGATCGAGCCCCGCATCGGGCTCCCTGCTCTGCGGGAAGCCTGCTTCTCCCTCTCCCACTCCCCCTGCTTGTGTTCCCTCTCTCGCTGTCTGTCTCTCTCAAATAAATAAATAAATAAAATCTTAAAAAAAAAAAAAATCCCAAGGGTGAATGTTCCTTGCGTAGTTTGTATGCAGCATTTCAGTGGGTCTTCCCAGTGAGCTTACAATGTGGGTACGGCTTTTATGCCCATTGTAAAGCTGAACAAACTGAGGCTTAACGGGGCAGCAAGGCCACCCTGAGACCCTGTGCAGGCCCCCTGTGGCTTTGTGGCTTCCTGGGTGAGTTCACCTCCCTAATGCACCTGTGAGCCCGGGGGCTGGGCACGACCCTCAGAACTTTGGGAGCTTTTGTCCCCTGAGCCAGGCAGCTGCACAGTGGCCCGTAGAGACCTGGATCTTCTCTGCCGGGGTGCTGGAGGCCAACAGCTGGGGTGTGGTGAGGGGTAGCCGTTGTGGGCGTTCACCGCCCCAGGAGATGGCCTCACTGTCCCTACGGTGCTCACAGCACTGCAGTTTGGGCGGCTTGGGCTCCCGGCGGGGGCGGGGGGGGGTTGCTGGGCTCCCTTTGTGCCTGGCAGGTGCCCGACTTCCTGAGTGGGTGGACTCGGGGAGGGAAGGAGCGCGGATCCCTTCCGCACACTCTGGCTGCAGGCTCCGTTCAAGCAGTGTTGGGTGTGTCTGCAAAGTCCCGCTGCTGCCGTCACCAGGGTGCGACAGTGGGGCAGGAACTGAGGTGCCCACCGTGGGGCCAGCCTGGCCTCTAGGTGAGTGTTTGTCACCAAGCCATTCGTGGGTGGCATCCGACGGTCAGAGCAATGCAGAACGACCTTGGGAGCAGCTTGTCCGGGGGGCTCCGTGGGGTGTCTCGGATGTGTGTGGGGGGGACACTTGTCGGTGGTCACAGTGCTGGGAGGGAGGACTGGCACCTGGCGGGCAGGGATGCCCGGGGCTCTCTAACGTCCCATGGGCCCCACGGCTCCGCTCTGTGAAAGATGTTTCCCGCATCCCACGCACACCGCCAGTGTCCCGCCAGACATTCCTATGGGTGAAAAACTTGCTTAAAATGGTCCGAGCCTAGAACTGGACTCTGTTTTACATAACACACAGCATTTCTTCTTCTTTTTCTTTTTTATTTTTGCACAGTCTTAACAAAAAAGGAATCTCCAAGGCGTGCAGCTACAGCGAACATTGAGGGGAGATCGTCTTTTATGCAGTCTCGGGAACTTACTGAGAGTGTCCACTGTTCCAGACACGTCTTCCCCAGACGCGAGGCTACTCATGGTACTTGAGTGTCTGGTGTCACCTCACGGTACCAGCCTGCGTTTGGAAATGTCACATTTGTGGTGAGTAGACGAGCAGGTGCCCCAATTCCCAATTCCACTCCTTCACTTCGACCTCTGGGTACACGTGCCAAAGCATTTAATACAAAATGTGGTTTGATTATATATCACGTTCCTTTTATTTCTCCTTGATATCACAAGTGAAGGCATTATTATATTGATTTTTAAAGTTATATCTGCGAATAGGTCATATTGTCAGTTCACGTCATTTCTGGAGAGACAGGGAGGTGCCGCCAAGCATCTGTTATAGGACAGAAATGCTGGGTCCTCCATTTCATGGATGGGGAAACTGAGTCCAGGAAGGCCCCGTGACCTGCTGGCTGTCTCCCGATTCCAGGCCCGGGGGCTCTTTCTGCTTCCTCAACGGCCCGGCCCGTGGCTGCCCTCCTCCTCGGCCTGTTTTCTCATGACAAGCCCTGCTCCCTATTATAAAGGGGGAATGAAAGGTTTTTAAAAAACACGTCAACTTTTGTTTGTCATGTAATGGAAACTTCCTGAAAATCCAGCTAGGCCCCGGGCTGTGTGGGCCCAGCAGTCTAGCGGTGTCCGGGGCCTCTCCTGGCTGTGCCCTCCGCTCACTCTGGCCACACTCCCTCTGGGCCGGGCTGGAGCCGGGGGTGGGACCAGATGACCTCCTGTGACCTCATCTGGCCAACACTATTTTCTCCCTTTCTAGATTGTTTTTCCAATCACCAAGTGAATCTGAGTGAGACTCTCTCTCTTCTTTCGATGACTACCTTTCAACTCAAGTTATGGTTTTATAAATAATATATATGGCAAGTCAGTGCTGGGGAAAGGACAGTCATTCAGCTCTGAAATATTTATGGCCTGGAGTGTCTGCTTACTTTTCTTTGGAGTCATTTTTTTTAGCACGGCGTGACAGAAAGCGTGACAGCCCAGGACATCTTCGGGGGCGGTGGCGCAGATGGCCCTTCCAGCCAGGCTGCGGGGCCCATCCATCCTGCGGCCGACTGGGGAGGTGGCACCTCTGCCCAGGGAGCCCTCCCAAGCCCAGACCTCCTAAATTATCTCAGGGAAGGCTCTGCTCCAGTGACAAGAATCAGCACCACTGCCTTCGAAAAAGACGTTGCTTTCCAGTGTGCGGTTTGGATTATAACAGACCCTATGTCCGAGCTTTACTCAGATACGCTCTCGAATCCTTGGGCCTCTCCTCAGAGGTTTGCACTTGCACCCTCATTTTCCAGGTGGGGAAACTGAGGCTTATCAAGGTTAAGGAATTTCTCAAGGTCAATGCCATCCTCCAGTAGGAGCCTGGATTTTCACCCAGCCTGGCTGACTTCTTATCTCAATCTTTTCTCCTTATACCAGGCTGCTGCCCAGCCTCATCACTTAGCTGCAGCTGGGGGCCAAGGAATGGACTGCAGATCACTTTCTGCGGCTGCGCGTGCCTGTCTGCAATGGTTTGAAATGCTAGGGGCCTTGGATCTGGGAATAGCAATCTGCACTGAACAGCCGGGCTTGAATCCCAATCCTAAAGCAATGGATGCATTCCTGCATGTGCTGAAGTGGGGCAGATGGTGCTAGAAAGACCCATAGAGTCATCTTGTCCGACTTCCCATGTTACAGGTGGGAGATGAAGAGCCTAGCAGGGGTAGGAATTTGCCCAAGGCCACAGAGACAGCTGGAGCCCATTGGTCATAATGGTGGCTCTTGGAGTCCAGTCATCTGGTCAACCTCATCTCCCTCCCATTACCCTTCTTCTTCCAGAGGAAAACCAACACTTGGAAGGGGAAAAGCTTGATCAGCATCACGCAGTAGATGAATATAGAGCTGTGTACTTCCTGGGTTTGGCTGAAAATCCATGAGGGAGTTAAATAATTTTGAGACTGTGCGTGAGGAAAAAAGAATTCCAGGGCATTTCTAAACTAATTGGACCATGGAGTGGGCTGTAGTTAATACATGATAGATATTTAATCAATGATCGGACTGAGTGGTGAGGCCAGGAAGATCTCACACCGTTTCTCCACCTGGAAGCACAATTTCCTATAGGAAAAAGACGCTTATATTCCTGATAGTTGGTGACTCTAGGCACCCCGAGGGCAGGGCTGGTGCTCTGTTATAACTGGGGCAGGCAACAGAGCACAGTTGTGAAATCAGTCGGGGATAACATTTCTGAAAAAGTCCAGTTCAGCCCTGAGCCAGAGGGAACTGTCGGGCTGTTCTGCCTTTGGACTGGTTCTCCCTGTGATAGATAGTCTTCAAAGACGGCCCCCTCCGTGAGCCCCCCTCCTGGTGTTCATGCCCTCCTACCGCCCTCTCCCCTGAATACGGGCTGGCCCTGTATGCACGAATAGAATGTATTGGATGTGACCAAGTGACTTCCAAGGCCACGTCAGAAGATCCTTCTCTGAGATGAGCCCTCCACACCAGCTAAGAAGCCACCACTAAGATCATGTGCAGATATGGTGAAAAGCCAGGGCCTGTGGAAGGAGACTCTCCTTGCCCTTCCCTCTGGACAGCCCTCCCTCACCTGGAGTCATGCTTACACCTCACCTCTGCCCTTGGTTTCTGGCCATCTCCCAAAACGTGTGGCCAAGAGGCCCCAGAGTGTCCCTGGGGGATCCACAATGGGAAGGAGCAGGGCTATGCAAACAGCTAACTGGTTGGTACAAGATGAGCACAAGAATAGAGCAATTCTAGACACTAGGATTGAAATTTGACATTGCCACGACAGCCAAGCCTTGATCCATGCACTTGTCTCTTCAAATAGGAAGTAGACGGTACACAATACAACTGTCGGGCGCCTGGGTGGCTCAGTTGGTTGGGCGACTGCCTTCGGCTCAGGTCATGATCCTGGAGTCCCGGGATCGAGTCCCGCATCGGGCTCCCTGCTCGGCAGGGAGTCTGCTTCTCCCTCTGACCCTCCTCCCTCTCATGCTCTCTGTCTCTCATTCTCTCTCTCTCAAATAAATAAATAAAATCTTTAAAAAAAAAAAATACAACTGTCAACTTGCGAGGTGTGTCATATTTGACCTGAGCAGCCTTCTGGTCATGTGCTGAGGGACCACATATTGTCCATGATGACCATCTAGGTTGCAAAGCAGAGTGTGAGCCTGTACTATGCCTTTGTTCATCCCCTTTGGGAGGAGACAAGCCTGGGGGAAATACATGCCATTGGTAAGTGCAGTGGGGGCTGGTTCTCAGGCCCCATGCTCACTCCCCTGACCCCTCAGCTGGCTGTATTTGTGCAGTGTGGAGTATACAACTGCCCGTGGTAAATAGGAGTTGAGGCTTGCCCCCGTACTTGAAGACTTGAGCAGCCTGACCTCTTCTTCTTTGTAGCTAGACCCTTGGAGGCTCGGAGCTTGTCTCATAAGAGAAACTTGACTCCCTGTCTCTCAAGGAAAAGAACTGAAGGATCCAAGGACTTTGCATATCTTTTCGTAAGACAAGCTGGTGACATTAGACTCTGGGATCAATGACTTGATTTTCACTTAAATGCATAAGACCTCAAGTAGCAAATTCACTTGGGCCAGGGTTCTTCGAAACATCTGAGGAAGAGTCAGAAAGCTCATTGGACCCCAAGTACTAACACTTCCAGAGGCCAGGAGCCAGCTGGCTTTGCCTGGCTGGGAGGTAGGCCCCTACCTAGTTGCCCCTGGGGGTTGCTTAGGGGAAAATGCCAGGTCTGGGGTGGATAATTCCAGTACAGCTCCGGAGTCTGGCTTTGGAGGTGTGGTTGTGCCAGAATTAATTAAATCCTGGCACACAATTCAGGACAACCCACTTCTCAAGGGGATACCCTAAGAGCCAGCGTCTAAATCTTGGGCTGGAGGGAGCACTTCCTGGAGGGACCCCCTGACTGTCAGGCATGGGGGCCCGCAGGGAGGACCTGCCCTGGCTCCTTTAAGGCTTTGGATCCCTTTGGTGAGGGTTGCATTCTTACATTTGTTTTTTATTTAAATCAGTTAGCATAAAAACACATACTCACCAGGATCATTTGTGAAACATCTGTTTATGATAGTTATGTTTGGGGCCCTTATAAAAAGCCATCACTACTCAGTAAAGAGGGCAGAGGAATGCCCCTCCCCCCCAACACCCCCCCCCCCAAAAGTGTCTACTCTCCAATCCCTGGATCAGGTGAATAGGTTACCTAACGTGGCAAGGGAGAATTGAGGTTGTGGATGGAAATTAAGGTCACCGATCAGCTGATGTTAAGATAAGAATTATCCGGCATTATCCAGGTGGACCCAATGTCATCTCAGGACCCTTTAAGGCAGAAGAGGAGGTCGGAGTTAGTGCTTTGAAGATGCTACCAGCTGGCTTTGGAGATGGAGGGGGACCATGGGCCACGGGAGGCGGAAGTCACAGAAGGAGGAAGAGGTAAGTGGATGAGATTCTCCCCTAGAGCCTCCAGAGAGGGGGACGCAGCCGTGCTGACTCCTTGAATTTAGTGGAGTGAGGCCCATGTCAGATCTCCGACTCCAGAACCGCAGGATAATCAATATGCATTGTTTGAAGCCACTACATTTGTGGTAACTTGTTACAGCAGCCGGAGAAAACGGGTCCAATGGGGCGCAGAGAGACTTCGTAACTCGCCCAAGACGGCACAGTATTAAGGGCTATCCGAGATCAGCCTGACTCCAGAGCCTTTCTCATCTCTGCTCCACACCGTCTCCTGCTGGTGTCTGCAGTGACCTCAGTGTGGGGGCAAGAGAGGGGAGAGCACCCCCCTCCCCACACTGGGAACCTGAGGAAGGGGGTGGAGAGACGCAAAGCAGGGAGGGACGAGTGACCCTGTTGGCCATAGGCGGGCTCCCCTTCTGGCCATAGCTCTGAACAAAACTCTTCCTCGGCTCTTCCAGCAGCTCGCCCGTGGCCCCAAGCAAGGCAGGTTCACTTGCAGGGCCCGCATCAGAGCCCTGGGCGCCCCCACCAGCAGGGGGGTGCATGCCTCCCAGGGAGGCGGGGAGGGATGCGCTGTCTCTTGGACAGAAGATGCCCTTTGGTTGTGGGTAAGATGTAGGTTTGAATGCCCACGTTGAGTAATGTACTTAGTTTCCTTGAACGTCACCTTCCTTATGAGGAAAAAGGGGGTGATCATGTCCACCTGACTTTGGGATCCTGGAGTGGGATCCTGCTGCTCCATCCACGTCAGTTTTCTTTCTCGTGAATTTGTGACTGTTGCCTGGTACTGCTTAACCTCATCCCAGCTGCCCTCCAGCCCCGAGCAGGATGCTCCTTTCTGACTCCCACCGAATCTTTCTTACAGATTCGGATACCTCCCAGGGCCAGCGGGGTCCAGGAGCCCAGGACAAGGGCTCTCTCCCCGTCCTAGGGCTCACGGCTGGGCCCTGCGCATGGTAGTCAAACGTCACCTTCCCGGGGGGGAGAGGGGCCCTTCCCTGGTCATCCTGCTGCAACTTTCACCCCCGCCCCACCCCAGACGCCTCATGTCCCTTTCCCTGCTCAGCACCTACTGCCGTCTAGCCTGTTATATTTTTATTTTACTTCTGTATCTTGCATAGTTTGTGCCTCTCGCTGTAGAATTTTAGCTCCATGAGGAGAGGGACTTCGTGAATCTTCTTCACCGAGGTGTCCCCAGTACCAAACACAATGCCTGGTACAAGGCAGGTGCTCAAAGCACATTTGTTGAGTGAGTGAGTGATGGAGTGAATGACAGGAGTGAATGAAAGCTGTCCTCTCCGAACGTGATTCTCCCCCTGAGGCATCACTGAGGGCTGGGGACTTTGGGGACTGATTTTCTCACAAAGCCAGCAGCAAGTGTGGGGGGCTGGGGGTCTTTTAGGAGGCTGGCCAAGGCAGCTGTGAACTGAGCACTCGAAATGGGCGTGACACAGCTGACCTCAGAGGCGAGAAGGACACTGAAGGAGTCCTTGGCCTCCAAGTGACCTTCACCTGGGGGTACCTGAGGTTATTTATAGCCCGAGTGGCCTGTATTCTCCATTCTGAAGGAGCAGAGGACCAGGAGTGTGAACTGGATAAGGAGCTTGGGTAATGGGCAGTGGTGAGGGGAGGGTCTGGGGACCCTGGGGTGAATGGGGGGTGGGCAGAGTAAGGGGAGCAGGACCTGGAATCTCAAAGGTTAGGGCAGCTCTAGAAGATCAGGTCCCCAGAAAGCAGGCTCTGGATGGAGACTTGTGTGCAGGATGGTTAATGGGGATGCTCCTGGGATCAGTACCTGGGAGGGAAGGACAGCAGCGGGGGTCAGAGGGAGAGCCGGCCTCACAGCCAGACCTCAGCCAACCTCAGGGCTGGGGCTGGGCCTTCACAGACCCACACTCACAACTCATGGGCGCGGGCTGCCCCTGGAAGGGGTCTGGCCTGGGCGGTGGGGGAGCTCTCTTCAGAGAGGGTAATGCTATCACCTTCCCAGCAATTGGGGGATAATCCCTCAGACTTTAGGGGGACTTTTGGGAAGAGAAGCAGGAGCTGGGGTGAGTGCAGGTAGGTGGGGGCAGAGGGGGCCTCTGGGCCTGCCAAGCTCTGTAGCCTGCCTGGTGTGTGGCCTTGAGAAATCCTTCTCCCACTCTGATCTCCAGCTTCCTCGATTGCACAGGGGGGTGGCTCGGGCGGTGGGGCGCATCAGAGGAGATGTGGGTGTTAAAGAGCATGGCCACATGCAGACAAGGTCAGCAGGAGGCCCCAGAGCCTCCATGGGGCCAACTGCACGTGCAGGAGCCAGACTTCGTCCGGAATGTGTTGCCGAGGGTTGCGCCTTCCGGGAGGTGGAGAGCCTACCTCCTTCCTTGGAGATGTCGAGGGGGTCCAGGGGTAGCCCTCAGGGTGGGAGACACTGGGCCCCATTACCCCACTGTGAAGCCCACAGGGGGCTCTTGGCTGAGGGCAAGTGAGTGAATATATAGCCAGAGAGCTTCGTCAAGGCCAAGCCCGGGAAACCAAGCCCCAGGTCCCCTCAAAGCCTGCACAGCCAACCCAGGATTGGTAAAAACAGCAATTATGAGCTGTGTTATTAAAGGCTGCAGGATTTTAATTAACAATGGAATTACCGGGCCAGGGAAGGGATAATGATGGATGGCTGGAAGGCAGTTGGGGCTGGCTGCTGTTACAGCCTCTCAGCCCCTGCTAGGCCCGGGGAACTGGTGGGGCCTCCACCCCCCACCCCCCCAGCTTTCTGGTCACTAATGAGAGGCATTTGCAGAGAGCTCAGGGCCAGGCTGGTCAGAGGGGGTGACGGTGTGCTCCTAGGGGGCATCGTTCACCCCAGGGCTCCAAGGCCTGAGTGTGGGTTAATGACGGGCTCAGATAGGGGTGTTTGCAGGCAGGGCCGGGATGGGGAGCCCAGCAGAACCCAGGGACCACCAGCTACAAGGTCTATTAAGAAGGAGGCTGTTCTCCCCACTTGGGTCTGTGACTAGCCCCCCAGCATCTCCCAGGCCTCCTATATAGCCGGTACCCAGGTCCTGCCCACATGCAAGTTAATGAGGGCCCAGAGATTCTCATCACGTTCAAGTTTCAAAACCAGTGAATTTGAGGCCTTTGGTTTTCAGACCTTTTGGTTTGTTCATTTCCTGCCTCAGCAACCCTCGTTTCAAATGAAATCTTACCAGGAAGGTATATGAACCCAACAGAGGGCTCTGTCAAGGCCAGGGATGGGGGGTCTGAACCCCTCCCCTCTTTCCCACACAGCATCTAGGGCTGCTTCAGACAAATGCAATTTCTTTTTTTTATTTTAATTTTTATTTATTTATTTTTGTGAGAGAGAATCTGCGCATGAGTGGGGGGAGGGGCAGAGGGAAAAGCAGATTCCCTGCTGAGCAGGGAGCCCCATGCGGGGTTCGATGCCGGGATCCCGGGATCATGACCTGAGCCGAAGACAGACGCTTAGCCGACTGAGCTACCCAGGTATCCAGAGACAAATGCAATTTATTCTCTGTCGCCAACACCTTCCCCTTCTCTAACAGCCCCTGGATGGTTCAGATGGTGGCCTGAGGCCTACGGGACTGGACTGGGCAAGGCAGGAGCTGAATTCCTGAAGATTTGGACCCAGGAAGGACAGACTGAAGAGAGTTTTGTGGATGATACTTGGGGTAACGAGGGCGGGCTCTGGAGCCAGACCGCCTGGGCCCAGCTCTGCAGGGGACTCATACCGTGTGATGTTGGGCGAGTTACAATCCTTGGTGTGCCTCAGTCTCCTCAGCTGTGAAATGGGTGTGAGGCAGGACTCTGAGACTCTCTTCAAAGGGCAGTGCAACAACCCCCCACCCAATGTCACCTTATGGAATGTTTAGTTCTGCTCTGATGTTCCTGCCCCCAAGCGGCCCCTCCGTGTTGGACTTATAATCAATGTTCAATTAGAGTTTATTAAATGAGCAACAAGAGAAGTGGAGTGGGGTCAGATAGTTCCTAGGACATTTACTGGCGACACAAACTTCCATTCTGTGGAGTAACTGGAAAAGGTGCGAGGAACCAGGCTGTCCCTGCACTGTGGGCTCAGGACCGTTACAAGGATGCAAGAAGCAGTAACCCTTTCATTGTTTGGCGAGCACTTGTCCATGATCCCATGTGGTTCTTTGAACTTGTATTACTCTTTCGATCTTATAGATGAAGATCCTGGAGCACAGAGATGTGCCAAGCACAGCCACTCCCAGAAATGTACTTAAAGAAATGGGCAAATAATGATTGAGTCAATTTTGTGGCAGAGAATAAAAGATTACGTGCAGTCAAGCTTCCTTATTTGTGGATGCCATCTTTATGAGTTCATCTCACTAAAATTGATTTGTAATCCCAACGTCCATGCTCATGGTGCTTTTACTGACATCTGTGGATATTCGCATATTGGTGAAAATGTTATTTGCCCAATGCACCTGTTCCCTGTGAAGGTCGAGCAAGGCCGTACATTGCCTTCTTGTTTCAGCTCTCGTACAGAGATCCCTGGGGGCTGGAGACCGTGGGGGCTGATCAGCATAGTACAAACTCCAGCCCTGGGACCAATTGCATGGGTTTGAATCCCAAGTCTGGCACCTGCTAATGGGACAGCCCCAGGCAAGCCACTTAACACTTCTGGACTTCATTTCATCCTTTTTAAAAAAAAAAAATTATTTATTTATTTTAGAGAGAGAGAGAGAGTGGGGAGAAGGGGCAGAAGGAGAGGGAGAGAGTCTTAAGCAGACTCTGCACTGAGCATGGAGCCCAACATGGGGCTCAATCTCACCACCCTGAGATCACAACCTGAGCTGAAACCAAGAATCAGTCGCCCAACCTACTGCACCACCAGGACATCCCTCATTTCATCTTTTTTTAAAATAAAAAAATAGAAACTATTGGGGCACCTGGGTGGCTCAGTCGGTTAAATATCTGCCTTTGGCTCAGGTCATGATCTCAGGGTCCTGGGATTGAGCCCCACATCAGGCTCCCTGCTTAGTGGGGAGTTTGCTTCTCCCTCTCTTTCTGCCCCCCCACCCTGTTCATGCTCTCTCTCTCTCTCAAATAAATTCTCAATAAATAAATAAAATCTTTAAAGAAATAATAGAACCTTCCAAATTGATCACCAATCACTAAAACATAAATGGACTTAAACTCTCTAGTTAAAAGACAAAGAGTCTCCAAGAACATTAGAATAGCATATATATAATGAATTGGATTCTATTTATAAGGGATACACAAAAAAAGCATAAGGACATGGAAAGATTGAAAAATCAAAGGATAGAAAGATGTGTTCTAGGAAAATGAAAAAAATGGGATAGCTATATTAATATCAGAAAAAAACAGACTTTAATTCAGGCCAAAAGCATTACCAGAGATTAAGAGGGTGAATGAGAAATAAAAGAGTTAATTCAACAGGAAGATAGACAGTTCCCATCTTTTAGACATTAATCACATAGCCTAAAATGTTTAAAGCAAGAATTGACAGATATAAAAGGAAATACGAAAGTCCAATATTAGAATGGGACAGTTAGACTTACTGCTTACAATAATAAATCAAGTGGATAAAAATAAGAAAGTACTTAGAAGATTTAATAGTAGATATCACAAACTCGATCAAGCGGATATACAGAGAACATTGTACCCAGGAACAGGCAAATTTTTTTTTTCAAGGGCACACAAACATTTATGAAAAATGATCACGTTCGTTCCTAAAGCTAGCCTCAACTTTCAAAGGATGTGTATCAGAAGACTATATTTTAGGGCCACAGCAAATTAATTTAGAAATCAATGATAAATAAATAATTGAAAAGACCATATATATTTGGAAATTTAAACAGAAAAACTTCTCAATCCCCAAGTCAATAAAAAAAATCCATATTCACCAGATAGAATACCATTGAGAATAAAACAAATACAGCTACACACACCAATGTAAATGAACCTCCAAACAATATTTAGCAAAAGAAGAAAGTCACAGAGGAATGTATGCAGTTTGCATCCATTTATCTTAAGATCACAGACAAGCAAATGAAACAATGTATCATTTAGGGATACAAATGTGGGTGGTTTAAAGGAAAAGCAAGGGAATAATTAACCTGAAATTTGGAATAATATATTTCACAATAAGCATCGTTTTACAAAGAGCCTCAGATGTGGAACCTCTTCTTCATCTGGCCGGAAGGGTGGCCCGGCTCACGGGCATAAAGAGCTGCTTTCTGAAAAGATGCATCAGGACAGGCACCAAACTTGGCTTAGTTCATTAGTGGGAAAAAAAAAAATCGGTCCTGTTGAATTTGGTCTTTTTTTTTCCCCAGATGGTATTCATTTCAGGAGACAGCCTGAGCATCATCACGGTCTCTCATTTGCTGAAACAAATTCCTCGCAGATAAAGGCATGTTTCCATCTTGAGCTGCTGTTCTATCAGCTGCTATGGTACCATCTCCTTTCTTGCCTTGGGCCCCGTTTCGCTCTCCCCTCCCTCCCCTTGCTCTTCTTCTTGTCCTTTTCGTAGAGTTTCAGTGCTGGCGGGAATGCTCATCCCATGCAGGAGTCCTGGGTGGAGGTGCGGCCTCTGCTTGCTTACACACCTCCCTTGACAGGGAACTCACTCCTCCAAGTGGACTTATCTGAACCCAAGTCCGACTGCCTTTGGCATCCACCCATTGCCAACGGCTCCAGCCACGGGAGTCCCCGACCACAGAAAGTCTACCTCTCTTCCTTGGATGTGCTCTTTGCCACCAGCAGCCCTGTCCTCCCTCCTCCCATGCCAAGTCTTCTTCCGGGCAAATGTATTTAGTTTCTCCCTTCATTCCCTCCATCACTGCTGACCTGTCTGAAAAGCAAACCCGCTCCCTCCTATGCACATGCCAGTGTGGGACGTTATGAGGCCTGGGGAGTGTTGCTCACGGGCTTCTGTCAGAATTGGAGTGGGTGTGGACGTGAGGCGAGAGGGACCAGCAGGTGGGCAGGGAGATGAGCTGGGGCAGTGGACCAAGTTCAGAGCCCGGTCTCCCTGGCCTGCAGCAGCAGGCTCTGAGGACCCCTGGAGGCCCAGTTCAAGTACCCCCAGCACCCAGCATGCAGTGAAGACATCGCCCCCCCGCCCCCCACTCAGGCTTTCTCTCGTGCCACAAGCCTGGTGGCCTGCGTGCCTGGTGGGTCACATATGCCACACCCAGCCAGCGCTTCCTGTCTGCACTCAGCCACTTCCCCCCACCGTCACAACCTGAGTCTTATCAGCAGCTAGAGCTTGACCTCTAAAATTAAAAACATATATATATATATATTTATACAGATAGATCAGATTAATGAATGCACGTGGGTTAAAGAAAAGCATCACACAGAAAGGCTTAGAAGAGGAAAAGCAGTGGCGCCCTGACCCTCCCCCACCCCCCGCCCAGCCGCCACTCCTCAGTTACCCTGTACCTGCGACTATTTTGTCTTCACTTCCACCTGGAGATTACCTTCCCATCTCTAAGAACAAACTCATAACCACTTGCATCGTCATCATTTTGAGTTGTAGGCAATAGAAACCAATTCTGGGTAATTTAGGTAGAAAGAGCACTTATTAGAAGCATATTGGGAGGTCCATAAAATCAATAGGAGGCTGGAGATCCCGGGGGGGTGGAGGGACCCCCCAGTTCACGCCTTAGCATTGGCCTGGTGAAGACCCCCACTGGACCCCGGATGCTACAGCCTATAGGTCCAGCACCCCCAATGTTGGACCCTGCTCTGTGCTCCCTGCCCCTTCTAGAAGCTGAGGGAGCCCCCCCCCATTGCCCCCCACCCCCACCCTCGGCCTCCCAGAAGGGAATCTGTGAGGCGTCTGCTTCTCTATCCCATGGCTTTTGAATCTCACTTCAACCGAATGCATCTGACTGGCTGAGCAAAGCCGGGGCCGAACCTGACCCTGGCCGTGAGGGAGGCTGGGAAAGAGGATTTGGCATTCTAGAACTTTCCTTCATTGTCCCCTTGGGCTGGAACCACTGTTGCCCTATAATCCATTTCTTCCTCTTTCTTGGTTTACTTACTTTTTTTCCTCTTGGTGGGAGAAACGGGGTGAGGAGGGAGAGGGGGTAAGTGATAAGCTAGCTGAGACCTCGCATGCCCAATAAAAAATGATCCGTTCCTCTGGTGTGATTGCTGGTTTGATTGGGTCTAGAATTTTACGTTAAAAATCATTTCCTCTCAGAAGGTGTAAGGCGTTGCTCCATTATCTTCTGGTAGATGGGGCTGTGAACGACAGTTCCGTGGCTGGCTGCTTCATAGTTTCTCTGTAGGTGACTCGTTTCTGCCTCTGCCCCTCAGAAATGTTAAGGACCATCTGTTGACCATGGTGTGCCTACTGAGGCATCACTATGGTGTGTCTACATATCTTTGCTTTAGAACCATTCACTGTGTTGGATGCTCAGCCATGTCCAATCTGAAGCTTCATGGACTTTCTGTTCTGGAAACTTCTCTTTGGTGGGTCTTTGATAATTTATTCCCTCCGTATTCTGTGTTCTCCTTCTGGAATTCCCAATATTAGCCACAGACTTTCCTTAATTGACCCCCTTCATTTAATCTTTCCTTTTCTCTTCTCTCTCTCTTTTTCCCTTCTTTCTCCCGCAACTTTAATCAGTAACTTTTATTATATTTTTGAAATTCTAGCAAACACATTTTAAGTTTCCTACAGTTCTTTTTTGTTTCCCTATTGAATCGCCTGGGGCTTTTAATTGGCGTTTTTGTTAAGATGATCCTCTAACCCCTGAATTAGGTCTGCTTCCTTGGAGAGCTTTTATTTCAGGGTAAATTTTATATAACACATGTAAAGTTAAAAGCCAGAACTAGTTGGATTTTTCAAACCCTGAAAAGCCCCACGTTTCTGGATTCTCCCGACATCTCATTCACGGGTTCAGGGCAACTCCGCAATCTTCCGCTGGACGCCCCCAAGGTCAGCCTGGGTGTTAACCTACAGCCAGCAGAAAGAGGAAGAGCGCAGAGAACTGCATGGGGGTGATTTGAAGTGTGCACATCACCTCCCGTCACCTGGGTTGACCAGAACTCCGTCAGAAGACTGCGCCTAATTGCAAGGAACACTGGAAAACTTAGTCGTGTGCCTCGAAAGACAAGGAAGTGGCTTTGGTGAACACCAGCAACCTCTGTGATGTCTACTGTCACCACCAAAGTCCAAACACCGTCCTCTCCTCCTGCCTTCGGCCACATCCCTCCAGCTCCCTCCCCACGTTGTAGCCAGAGTCATCTTTTAAGAATGCAAACCTGGCCACTTGGGCTCCAGCTTCAAGATCTCTGTGATTGTTTTTCCTACCACGGTCTGGTCTGTCTCCAGGGCTCTGCTCCTTAGAACCCACCAGCCACCCAGTCCACCTCCCTGTCACTGTGCATGCTCCTTCCCGCAGGACTGAGCCCAGGGCTGATACGGAAGGTGCCGGTGTTTTTCTCTTTCTTCTCTTTTGGGCCAGGTTCTGCTCGCCTTCCTATCCTCTGAGGAGGCATTGCTTCTTGCAGAAAGCCCCCTCTGACCCCATAAAGGGATGTTGCCCCTCCTGTGTGGCCACAAGCATGCTGTACTCACACAGGGCAGTGATCCAGGGCTGCACGCATGCTGAAGCCTGGCCATGCTCTGTGCCGTGCCCGGCATACACCAGGTGCCCAATGAAGGTTTGTTGAGTGACTGAATGAACACAATTCCTGAGCTGAGCTGCAGGGTTTGAAGGCTGAGGAAGGGCATGCATGGATGCTGGGGATGTTGGGGGTGCTGGGGGAGGGGACAGCCGCCTGAAGCATCCCCTGTTCTGGCTTGTGTGGAGATCACCAAGTCATTCAGCCACTTCCTTCTAGAGGCCTCCCACCTCCCTACGCCTCTGCCTGCCTTCTGCTTAGACCTGGATCTGACCTGCCTGAATATCTGGAGGGGGTGGCCCAATGCCTGGATAGACAGGAGAGCTCCTAGGTGGGAGCGGGGCTGCTGGCCCAGAACCTAGTTTACCGATTAGCTGTTCTCTGGATCTGACAATATTGCAAAGGGGGCACTTTGGGGGGACTAGAAGCTTCTGGTAGGAATAGCAGTCTGGCAGAGCCTGGGGGAGGGCAAAGATAGGGCTTGGGAGCTGTTCGGATAGGGGTGGGCAGAGTCAGAGCCTGAGAGCTGGGTTCTTGATTCTCTTTCTCTTCTCCCTTCACGCTGTTCCCATCTGGGTGTCTGCCTTCAGCCCAGAGCATCTACACCCAGAGAGCATCCGTCCCCTGGAGGACTCCATAAACACAGGTTGCTGATTCAGTAGCATTTCTGATTCAGCAGATCGGGGTGGGGCCCAAGAATGTGCATTTCTTTCTTTTTTTTTTAAAGATTTTATTTATTTGACACACAGGGAGAGACACAGCGAGAGAGGGAACACAAGCAGGGGAAGTGAGAGAGGGAGAAGCAGGCTTCCTGCCGAGCAGGGAGCCCGACGCGGGGCTCGATCCCAGGACCCTGGGATCATGACCTGAGCCGAAGGCAGACGCTTAACAACTGAGCCCCCCAGGCGCCCCAAGAATGTGCATTTCTAACAAGTTTCCAGGAGGTGCTGACGCCACTGGTCCACAGAGCAGGGAGGGCCTCCCACCTCCCACTTCCCATGGTTCTGGGTCCACGGCTATTTCAGAAGATGCCAAGGTACCAGGATGGGGCCCCATGGCCTCCTTTCCATGCTTCTGCTCAGGTTGCTTCTCCCACCAGGAATGCTTCTCCCAGCCCCTTTGTCTCTTCCCTTCCAGCCCCCAGTGCAGTGCTGCCTCCTCCAGGAAGCCCGCCAAGACCACCCCACCCTCTGTGATCTTTCCTGCCCCACCTTCTCACCCACCCTCAGGTTCGTTTCGAACACTTCCCATCTGCTCATTTCTTCTCTTCGAAAGGATAGGAGCACCCAAGGGACCTAGAAACACACCCACACAAAAGCTTATACACCCGTGTCCATCGCAGCACTTCACAATAGCCAAAAAGGAGAAACAACGCAAATGTCTGTCCATGGCAGAAGGGATAAACAAAAGATGGCAGATGCGTAAAATGGGATATTACTCATCCGTAGAAAGGAGGGACCTCGAGACGCTGTGCCAGGTGAGAGCAGCCCGGAGCGTGGGATTCCATGTACGGAGCGCCCGGAATAGGCACATCCACAGAGACAGCTGATTAGTGGCTGCCGGGGCAGTGGGAAGGCGAGGTTGGGGGTGCCTGCTGCAAAGTTCACGGTTTCCTTTTGGGGAGATGGAAATGTTCTCCAGCTGACGGTGGTGACGGGCCGCATGACCATGTGAACGTACGTAAAGCCCTTGAGTTGTACGCTTGAAGTGGGTGAATTGTGTGGTACGTGAATTATAGCTCAATAAAGCTGTTGCCGGGAAAAAAAAAAAATCGGGGGCAGGCGGCAGGGGCTGTGTGCCTGAGGCCCAGGGAAAGGCTGGCCGTGGTCCAGCAACCCCACCTCTAACCCTTGTGTACGTGGCAGCTCAGAGCAGGAGCTTTGCAGCTTTGGACCAGAGTCAGCCCCTTGCTGTGTGTGCTGGGGTGAGCCTGTGCCCTCTCTGAGCCCCCAGGTGCGCTGAGAAGTAATGCAGGAGACGAGCCAGGAATCCCCATGGCCGAATTCTCTGTGAGGTCTGGAGCCCGGACCCTGGCTAGACAGGGGTGGTGGTAGGACGCCGCCCCCCAGATTCCTGCTCTGAGGGAGGAGGTACCCCCACCATGCTCTGTCTTTTAATGTCCCAGAACACAAGGGTTTCGAGAACTGCAGGGAACGACAGCAAGTTACCAGCTAAAAGCCCTGGGTTGTTGGAGGTAAGTGGCGCATTCAGCTGTAACTGGTATCCATCCACAGCAATTTTGCCAGAGTCTTTTTTTAGATGATGTTTCCCTAACAACCTACAGAGAACTTCACTCTCCTCCCCTCCTAATCCCCTGCTTTGCACAAACATGAAATTAATCTTCTAAATACCCAAGCTGGTTCCAAAAAGAAGTGAGCAGGGAGAAGGGTGGGGAAGGGCTAGGGGGAACCCCACCTCCCATGCTCAGAGGCCCTCTCTTCTTATTGACTCACAGCCCCTGGAGGGGCAGGTAGCCGAACGGCCGCCCGATGCTCATGACATCCCCTGGACCAAACCCACCAAGCATCTGTCCAGCCCTGCTTGCACTTCTCCAGTGATCATGAGCTCCTCACCTCCAAAGGCAGCTTGTTCTCTCTGAAATAGCTCTGCCTACAGCCAAATTCTCCCTCTGAGTAGGCTGGCCTCTCTCCGCTCTAGCACCATTTCCTTGGGCCTAGCCCTGCCCTCCCGGGCCTAGCCCCTTCCTCCAGGTAGAAGCGGCTTCAGGCCAGGGTCAGGGCTGCGGCTCCCACCGATGCCTTCGCCAAGCGCACTTGAGCAGTGAGCAACATACACAAACTGCCCCCATGGCCTTGTACCTGCCCCCGCCGAGTGCCTGGTCTCAGCAAGTGGTTCTGTCTTCCCTCCGCGGTGGTTTGTGCGGAGTCAAGTGGCCTGGCAGGAAACTTGCCTCCTAGAATCCCCTCCCCTCGATGGGTCCATGAGTTAGCATTAGCCCAAAGGTGAATCTGTGCTGGGGAGCGGGGGACCCCGTGGCTGGAGATGGGAGGGACAGATGCGCGGAGGTGTCAGCACGTTCCACTTTGTCCTCAGTCCTTCCTCTGCGTGTCCTCTTTGTGATCCACGGCCGGCTCTTCCTCCAGACTGCCGGCCCCGCTGACCCACGGGGACCCGGGGACCCAGTACTTCCACCGGATGCCTGGCTGTGATCTCACAGCGGGGGAGGCGACAAAGACCAGGCAGCCTTCCCTAGACTTCCGTCAATGTCTGCATGGCCCCAGCCTCCCACTCCAGCAGCCCCACCTGCCTGACTTCTAGATTTCTCCACAAGCCCCACCTGTACCTCTGCCTCGAGAGGGCTGGGGACCTTCCCTCCGGTTTCCGTAAAACTGCTTTCTTCGGACCTTCACATCCCAGGCCTTCCCCAGGGGAGTTTAGGCTAATGCCTGTTCTATAAAATTCACGGTGGTTCTGCTTCCCTGATTGAGCCCAAACGATAGGCACCCTGTTATCCACATCAGAGCAAGTGGGGGGCAGCCCGATGCCTGCCTCCCTCCCTCCTCTGCTCGCTCACAGGCCACATCCTGTTGGCTCTAGCCCATTACTGACCCTCAGTCAATGCCCTCCCAGCTAAGGCTCGCCCCATCCGGTCCTCTCTCACCTCTTATCTGCACAGTTTTATCCGAGACTCAGTGTTCTAGCTCTGGTCCAGCTCTGTGGCTGTGGCCCGTGTTGGCTTTACATTTCTGCCCCAGATCTCTCTGCGACTCTCAGTCATGCACAAGGGACCAAGGCCCCTCTATGCGGTTCAGGGCCCCCTGCAGGGCCTGGCCCTCCCCACCTTCACAGATAAGTCCCTGCCATTTCCTTGTCCTGGGTCCTATGCCAACCACACTAGATCTCTCCCACCACGCTCCCCCCACTCCCCACCAGTGATCTTTCTGGAAAACAATGAGAGGCAAAAGCAGTGTCCTACAGAAAGGCCACCTGAATCCCCCTCACCACTCCACCCCCCAGCCTCCCATCTCTGTCTGGAAAACTTCAACTCATCCCTCAAAACCTCAGCTTCAGCGTCCCCTCTGCTCACGTGTTCCTTTGGCAGCACCCTCCCTGGCAGGAGGGGCCAGCCTGGAGCTCCCCCAGTTTGTTCTCATCTTCTTCCCCACCGCCAGCAGCCCCAAGACGCCCAGAGCACAGGGTTGGGCTGAGTGAGGGTGGTGATGGGGGTGCACCGGTGTGGGGAGCTGGGCTTTGGACACCGGCAGCTAAGGCTCTTCTGAGTCTGAGCTTAGCTCTCCATCCTTCCTCGATGGGAGCCGGGCAAGTGCCTTTTCTTCTCCGGGCCTGTTACCTCGTCCACAAAATGGGAGTAACAAAACATAGCTGGGGGTGTGCCGAGTGGCCCACGTGGGCAGTGCTGTGGAGTTGCTTTGAATCTGTATACCCACGTGCTTGGGAAAGTGCGGGTTTGGGCCACTGGTTGAGGGAGGCGAGTTCTCCGTGCCTCAGTTTCTCCGGCTGGAACGCCTGTGCCCTCTTTCTCCCAGGCAGCTGCAGGGAAGGGGATGTGTGAAGGGGACTCTCAAAGGGACCTGCCATGTTCACATGGACCCACGGGGCACACTTTGCCCAGAGCGGGGATAGAGAGAGGCAGACTCTAAGACTCTAGCGTAGGGTGTGGGGGGGGTGGGCTGTGTCCTGGACCCTAGAGGGTTTCTGTGTGTGGGTCTGGCCTGTGGTGACTGGTTCTGCCAAAGCTGTGCCTGGGACGGGAAGCCAGAGCTAGAAGAGGATCCTGTGTGCACAGTGGCGCCTATGTGAGCTGTTACTATTCCTACATGCGCTGGCCCCTGGGGAGCAGAGGGATGCCCTTCGGGAGATGCTGAGGAAAGACTCTATATTCTGCAGTCCTGGCCCCCGTGCATCGTCTTCTCCGGTGACCTGGGGCCTGTCCCCTCCCTCTGTGCCTCGAGTTGCCATTTCGGGTAGCCATGAGGGGCCGAGGGGACCCTGGCCACTGAGGAGCCCTGCTCCGATGAAGCCATGGCAGAAGCAGATTCCGGCCTGTCTGACGTTTGACTCGGGCCGTCATGTGGGCTTTTATCAGAATAAACAGGTTTTGTTGTGCATTTCACAATCTCAGCATCCTTAATTTATCGCACAACAAATCGGAGAAGATTTAGCATGTATTTAATTAATTTGACGAAAAGTAGTTCAACAACTGTAAACAAGGCTGTGGAAACACGCTTGCCGGGAAGCAGGGCCTGACTCCTCCAGGGCTCAGAGCGGGAGCGGGCTTGCAGCTGCGCATTGGTCTCCACAGGACAGGGACAGGCGGTGTAGGGGTGAGGCTGGGCCTGGAGCAGCAGGGTGGCGAGAGAGCTGGGTGGAGGCAGGAGGCCTGGGTTCCTCAGGCCCATGAAGGGGTGGGAACCCCTGCCCTGTTTCCCACTCAGGGGACCTCATGAGGATGTCCAGGGACAGCGGACCAAAAGCTCTTTTGCGGCCGGAAAGGTGCTGGTGTTAGCTGAGCTCAGTCTGCCCCTGACCTGCTTCCTTTAACATGAAGCTCTGGCATTACCTTTTCCAAAAAGCATTTTGTACCAGTTAGGGACCATGTTTGCAGTAACAGAGTAACAGAGCCTGTCCTCCAAATGAGGCTTACACAAACTAGCGGTTTAGCATGTAACAAACAGGAGGTTCATGGCTAGTGCTGGAACTCCACGATGTTCTTAATGTACCTGGTTCCTTCTGTCCTTTTCACCATCCTTACCATGTGCCTTCCATCATCAGAGTCCCCTCCTGGCCTTGAGATAGCTGCTACTGCTCCAGCCATCACATCTACATCCTCGGTGGCACAAAGAGGGAAGGGGAAAGTGCATCTGAGTCTGTGCCTCCCTCCAAAGGCGCTTTCCTAGGAACAGCACTCAATGCCTTTCACCTGTCTTGGGCAAGAATTTTGTCACATGCTTATCTCTGTCTTCAAGAGAGACGAGACGGGGGCGCCTGGGTGGCTCAGTCGTTAAGCGTCTGCCTTCGGCTCAGGTCATGATCTCAGAGTCCTGGGATCGAGCCCCGCATCGGGCTCCTCGCTCTGCGGGAGGCCTGCTTCTCCCTCTCCCACTCCCCCTGCTTGTGTTCCCTCTCTCGCTGTGTCTATCTCTGTCAAATGAATAAATTAAAAAAAAAAAAAAGAGAGAGACGAGACGGAGAAACGTGACATCTTGGCTAGGCACGGAGTCAGGGTTCTGTAGGAGGGAAGGAGAGCAGAACGGTCATTGGTGCAACCCTGGCCTGGCCTCTCTCGCAGCTGCTGGGAGGCACGGGATCTTGCCCATTAGAGTGGGGCTTTCTGAGGCAAGAGGGGTGGGGAATTCCTCCAGAGCCCCCAGCTCAGAGGGCCAAAGCTGGTCCCCAGAGGAGTGGCAGGTGACTAAGCGGGTGGGTGACGAAGCTGCCTGTTGCCTGATTTCAGTCACAGTCAGATAGAGAGGCAGGGAGTGCAGGGCCTACCAGTGTGGCTGCTTGGGCTGGAATCCCAACCCCGCCATTTCCCAGCAGGGTGACTTCAGTGTTCCCGAGGCTTGGGTCCTGTCGGGGAACAGGCGGAGGAAGAGGGCTCCAGCAAAGGGAGGGGAGAGAGCTTCTCCGAGGTGCTTAGGAGACTTCCCTGGGGAGGCTGCTTCCCGAAGCGTGCCCACCTCCAGCTGCAGCAGGGACTCCTGTGGCCTCCCTGTGCCCACCCTGTGGGCCTTGGCCAGCAAGTCCCTTAAGCCAGCCCACCCGGCCACAGTGGGCCACCGGCTCCTTAAGCCCGTCCTGGGAAACTCCTTGGTCTGGGGGAGCTGGGATGGTTGGTCACCCTCCCTCACAGTTCTTGCTGCTGCCTTCCCTGCAGCCCTGGGAGGCCAAGGCAGTTTACCTAAAGCCGAAATGCTAGCCAGAGAATGGAAGGGAGAAAGTCAACTACTGGAGAAACCTCCTAGGCCCAGGCTCTGGCTGGGGTGAGGGTGGGGGGACCCTGACCCCAGGTGAGACCACCCTCCCCTCCCCCAGGATTTATTTTTTTTCAAACCAGCTTTATTGACATATAACTGGCCTATAATAAAGTGCCTCTGGTAACCACAAATCTGATCTTTTTCTTTCTTTCTTTCTTTCTTTCTTTCTTTCTTTCTTTCTTTCTTTCTTTCTTTCTTTCTTTTTCTTTTTTTTCTGCTCTCTTTTTCTACGAGTTTGGTTTTTGGGGGTTTTGTTTTTATTTCAGATTCCACATATAAGAGAGATCGTATGGTATTTGTCTTTCTCTGTCTGACTTACTTCACTTAGCACAATGCCCTCAAGGTCCATCCATGTGGTCACAAACATCAGGATTTCCTTTCCTTTTCTTTTTTTAAATTGCTGAATAATATTCCATTGCCTATGGATTTATATACACCACATTTTCTTAACTCATCTGTTGGTGGACACTCCAGTTGTTGCCGACCTTGGCTACTGTAAATAATGCTGCTACGAACATATGGGTACAGATACCTCTCTGACATCGTGTTTTCATTGCCTTCGGATATATTCCCAGAAGTGGGATTGCTGAATCATATGGTATTTCTATGTTTAATTTTCGGAGGAACTGCCCTCCTGTTTTCCACAGCAGCTGCACCCACTTACACTCCCACCAGCAGTGAGCAAGAGCCCCCTTTCCTCCACCGCCTGGCTGGTGCTTCTGATTCCTTGTCTTTTTGAGGCTGGGGTGAGATGAGATCTCGTTGTGATTTTGATTTGCATTTCCTGATGATCAGAGCTGCTGAGCACCTTCTCACCAACTTGTTGGCCTTTCACAGATCTTAGGAAAAATGTCTCTTTGGGTCCTTTGTGCATTTTTTAATTGGATCGTTTGTTGTCTTTTCGTTATTGAGTTGTAGGAGTTCTTTATATATTTTGGGTATTAACCCCTTATCAGACTTATGATTCGCAAATGTTTTTTTTTTTTTTTCCTATTCTGTAGGTTGTCTTTTTATGTTGTTGATTATTCATTTTGGGGGGCTCGCAATTCTGTCCCATTGGTTTATGTGTCTGTTTTTATGCCAGTACCATCCTGTTTTGATTACTATAGCTTTGTAATATAGCTTGAGATCAGGACATGTGATGTGCTTTTCTTGGAAGAACACTTGGAAATGCCAATGTTCCCAGCCCCCACCCCAATGCACACCCCCCCACCCCCCGGTCACTTCCTGCCTGGGTGTACATCAAAGGCCTGATAACAAGCTCTTACTTTTTTGGATTCTCATCTGAGGAGCTTTCTCTGAGCCACGGGCCAAGCTTCAGGCTGGATTCTGCCACCACAAGTGAGAGCTCGAAGGGCCTCTGTGAACTTCTGGTCCCTTCCCCTGGTCCTGTGGCCGGGAAACTGAGACCTGAGGAAGAGAAAGAGAGGAGGGGTGCTTTCAGCCCTGTCACAACCAGGGGCAACCTGGCCTCAGACCCCCTCTCTTCTCCCCACTCCTTACTCCGCACCCGGGGCCTCTCAGGACCAGCCGTTCACCAGAGCTATTGGTCACTTCCCATTCAGGCTCCCAGGGATGGGGCTGAGGGCCTGCTCCTCACCAGACATTTTGCCTCCCTTGGGTCCTGTGTTTGTCTGCTTGGGGCCGCCATAACAAAGACCCCCTGAGTGGGGGGCTTAAACAACAGGACATTGTCACTCACAGTTTTGGAGGCTGGAAGTCCAAGGCAAGGTGTGGGCAGGGTTGGCGTCTCCTGAGGCCTGCCCTTGGCTGGCAGATGGCTGCCTTCTCCCTGTGTCCTGACATGGCCTTTCCTCTGTGGGTTCGCTTCGGGAGCCTGTTCCTCTCTTAAGGATGCCAGTCCAACTGGATTGGGGTTCCACCCTTATGACCCCATTTAACCTTCCCTGCCTCTTTAAAATCTCCAGCTCTGAATGTAGTCTCACTTGGGGGAAGTTGCTGGGGGGAGGTGTGTGTATTGGGGTGGGGGCCAGGAAACTGGACATTACCCAGTGCTCTTCCAAGAAGAGCAGCATTTCTTAGAAACAGATGAGCTCCAAAAGCAAAAACAGCTCTGCCTTTAGTGGACAGAGAGTCTCTCTGGAAGGTTCCTGGGGCCCAGCTGGAGGGGCACCTCCCAATCCTGCACGAGAGAGAATGTGCTGCCATCGGGGTCTGCCCTCCTAAGCTCACGGTCTCCTGGGGCAATCCACATCTGGAGACCAAGCAAGGCAAGGGACTAAGGTCTGGCCACCTCGGCCCCACGTGGGAGACTTCAGTTGGCCCTCCTTTGCTGCAGCACGTCCTGTCGGAATGGCCGAGGATTTGTCAGACCTGCCCAATCCTGCTTTTTCCGCCTCCCTTCATAGACATGATCCTTAATAAGCCTCTTGCATCACAGACTTGGTCTCAGTGTCTGCTTCTGGAAGCCTGGCCTGGGACGACCCCACTGGGCTTGGGTGTGCCCTTCACCCCTCCTGGGGCATATCAGTCATAGACAGGTGACATCCAGGTGACATAGAAGGTGACATCCAATGAGTTCTGCCTCCTGTTGTTTGTGCTTTTGTATAATCCTTACCCTTTGAGTGTGGGGGGACCTGTGACTTGCTTCTAACCAAGAAATATGGCCAAAAGGATGGAATGTCACTCCCATGATTGTTATGTTATGTAAGACCCCATCTTAGCAGGCTGGGGAGAGACTCTCATTGCTGGCTTGATGCAGTAAATGTCTATCTATGTTGGGGGAGGCCACAGGGCAAGGGACTGCAGGGGTCTCTAGGACCTGAGGCAACAGCCAGCGGTCAGCCACACAAAGCCCTCAGTCACACAGTCACAGAAATGGGATGAATTCTGCAGCCACCTGAATACGCTTGGGAGCAGACTCTTCCCCGATCAAACCTTCAGATGAGAGCACAGCCCGGCTGATAGCTTGACTAGGAGATGCTGAGCAGGTAACTCAGCTGCCCAGACTTCCATCCCATGGAAACATGTGTGTTGAGTCACTAAATCTATGGTTATGTTTTATGCAGCAATAGAAAGCTAATTCAGGAGCCATCGAAGAAAGAGCTGATCTCTGATGTAGCTGTCTCTCACCACTGCAGCACTCCTATTGCTGAGGGTCAAGTTCCTCACCTGTAAGGTGGGGGCGGTCATAGCTAAGAGCTGAGATCCACTCAGCATGGCAGCCTGCACATAATAGGTGCCAGACGCAGTAGGTCACTTCCTTTGTGAAATGTTGACTACAACCATCTCCACATGCCACGTGATTTTGGGAAACTGTACTATGCCTATACATTTGACTCGAGTGTGTGGGTTTCTCTTTTTAAAATTTCATTTATTTATTTGAGAGAGAGAGAGAGAGAGCATGAGCAGGAGGGAGGGGCAGAAGGAGAGAGAGAAGCAGACTTCCGGCTGAGCAGGGAGCCCGATGCGGGGCTCGATCCAAGAACCCTGGGATCATGACCTGAGCCAAAGGCAGAGGCTTCACCGACTGAGCCACCCAGGTGCTCCTTGACTTGAGTGTTTTAATACCCGCGTCCATTGTTAGGGACTTTATAGTTTACAGAGAACTTTCCCACTGGGCAGGGAAGCAGGAATTAACCAGCAGCTAGTGGTAACCAGGTCACCGGGTCACCATGGCAGGTGGTAAATAGAGCCGAGTCTCTTCTTGGTTCTGCTCTGGGTTGTAGGTCCTGGCTCTAGGTTCCAACTGGCTCTTCCGAGATGTGAAGCCTCTAAAGAGGTGGTGTGTGTGTGTGTGTATATATATATATATATATATATATATATATAATGGAATATTACTCAGCCATCAAAAAGAATAAAATCTTGCTATTTGCAACATGGATGGAGCTAGAGAGTATTATGCTAAGCAAAATAAGTCAGAGAAAGACAAATACCATATGATTACACTCGTATGTGAAATTTAAGAAACAAAACAGATGAACATATGGGAAGGGGGAAAAAAGAGAGGGGGAAACCATGAGACTCTTTTTTTTTTTTTTAAGATTTTATTTATTTATTTGACAGAGAGAGACACAGCGAGAGGGAACACAAGCAGGGGGAGCGGGAGAGGGAGAAGCAGGCTTCCCGCGGAGCAGGGAGCCTGATGCAGGGCTCGATCCCAGGACCCTGGGATCACGCCCAATGACTGAGCCACCCAGGCACCCCAAGAGACTCTTAACGATAGAGAATAAACTGAGGGTTGATGGAGGGAGGTGGGTGGGGGATGGGCTGGATGGGGAATGGGGATCAAGGAGGGCACTTGTTGTGAGGAGCACTGGGTGTTTTATGTAAGTGATGAATCACCGAATTCCACTCCTGAAACTAATACTGCACTGTATGCTAACTAACTAGAATTGAAATAAGAATTTGAAGAAAAAAAAAAGAGAGACACGCAGCCCGTACCCTCTGTGTGTGAACGGAAGGCAGAGAGCAGGGGGTAGGAGGGGCCGGAGCTGGTCCCAGCTCGCTGGGTTGGAAGGTTGAAAGGATGGTTCTCAGTGATGGGGATATGGCCAGCCTGGGCTTGCGGAGGAAGAGCCTGACTTCTCATTCTGGCTTTGAGGGGTTTCCGGGAGAGAAGTGTGGGCTGGGGAGTGGTCCGGGTCCACCTGGAGGCTGGGAGTCTGCAGGACGCGGGCCCCTTGAGGGCTGGAGAGCCTCCAGCTGCAGGCAGGGCAGGAACTCGGGGCAGGCACTGCCCTGCAGTGGTTATGAGCTCCCAGCCTGGGGCATCTGGCTTACTAGCTGGGTGATCTGGGGAAGTCACTTAGCCTCCTTTGTAAATGGGGCCGTAACTTTCTAGGGTTGAGGTGAAAGTTAGTTGGGCCAGCCCAGCTAAAGCCCTGGACATAGTACCTGGTCCATCGTAAGCACCAGTGAGGCTTGGCTGCTGGACCGTTAGCCCTGGGATGGCAGGCACGCACGTCTCTTGTCTACTGCTATAACCCGAGCACCCAGCGTCACACGGGATGGGCTCAATAGATATTTGTGACATGAAAAAACAGGAGGCACAGGGCCAGCTTCCCCCTGTGTGTCACATCCTGCAGAGGATGTCGGGGTGCCCCTGAATGAGAGGGAGCAGCCCTACCATTTGGGCTTGGTGCAGTCCTTCTTTCACTCTTGCTGGGCAGGGTGGAGGGCAGCAGGGTGGAGGTCCTGGGGGACCCTGCTGCTGCATCTCTGCTGACTTCTTACCTGCAGGGTTCAGGGGGAAGGAGCTCTGGCCCCACTTGACCCTGTGCTCTGACTCACACTGGCTTCTGAGCCCACCCAGAATGACTCTCCCAGCCGTCGAGTCCTCCACCCGGGCAGGGCCTGCCCCCACTGTTCACTCTTGGCAAATGGGACCTTCCTGTTTCTAAGAAAATGGCTTTAATTGGTAATTATCTCCTGTTTTTATATAACGTCTTTCATCCAGGTGCCCGTAGCACCCAGCTTGTTAAACTCAATCCTTAGAAGGTGCTGGGACTTCAAACAGTGTCCCTGGTACTTCGGGGCGCCTTGCAGGCTCCCCACAGTGTGAGTACCCTGAGGTCAATGTGAGGCGTCGGTTGCATCTCTGTGCCCCAGGGTCGGGTAGGAGCATGATCATGACCTTGGGAGGCTTCCCTACAAACCCCAATGTGCCCGGGGTCTGAGGTGGGGCAGGGAGAGAGGGAAAGCCCTTGTCTGTCTTTGTCTTTGAGAGTTCAGTCTTGTACGCACACGACCCCCACCCCCTGCTCTGATCCCACAGGGCTGGAGACCCCCTCCACAACCTTTATTCACTCACCATTCATCTGACAATATTAACTGAGCACTTATTATATGCCAGGTTTTAACATTTCCTCCCCTGGTTGCTTCTGGAAGCAATGGGGGAGCTCACTACCTTGTATCCCTCCCTAGGTGGAGTAAAACCTAACTTCTCCCTCTGCCCCAAGCCAGCCCAGGCTCACCTGATTCCTGCAGCTTTTCCTCCTACAGAGACAGAGACAGAGACAGAGACAGAGAGACAGATTTATTTTAAGGAATGGGCCCATGTAATTGTGGATGCTATACATCCCAAAATCTGCAGGGTAGGCCGGCAGCTAGAGACCCAGGGGAAAGTTACAGTCTGATTCCAAAGGCAATCTGATGGCAGAATTCTTTCTTGCTGAGGGGAGGTAAGTTTTTGTTCTATTAAGGTCTTCAACTGATTGGATGAGGCCCACCCACATTATGGAGGGCATCTGCTTTACCCAAAGTCCACCGATCTGATCCCATCTAAAATACGCATTCACAGAAACATCCAGAATAATATTTCACCAAGTATCTGGGCACCATGGCCTAGTCCAGATGACACACAAAATTAACTATCACGGTCCCCCAGGCAGGTGGATGGTGAGGTGGGACATCCAGGCCAGAGGGCCCTCCCCCCTTTCCCCCGAGGTTGGGATTTTGGATGGCAGGACAGTGTGGAGGAAGAAAACTTGGAACACATGAAACTCTGCAGTTCATCATCTGTAGGGAGGCATCCTCCTTAGGGGAAGGGCCCTCCTCCCACCCTCTCTCTGTTCCCCACTCCCCATGCGATCCCTCTGTCTGATGCATCCTGGGCCTTGCCTTCCTGTCCTGGATACTCCTCCCCTCCCCTCCGGCGAAAGAAGTTCTCACCCTCTGGCTCTAGACCAGACAAGGCACAAGTGGTGGCTTTAGGGGATTTTAGGTCTCCCACCAGTCTCCACAAGAACCCCCCGCCCCGCCCCCTCGGCTCTGCCCCCGCCCACTGAAACAGACAGTGTAGGTAATCAGGGCATTTGTTATATGAATTTAACTTTTTTTTTTTAAGTAGTCTCCAAGCTCAATGTGGGGCTTGAACTCAGGACCCTGAGGTCAAGAGTTCCATGCTCTACCGACCGAGCCAGCCAGGTGCCCCTCTATGAATTTTAACTTTAATTCAAGTCCTTCCTTCCAACAGAACGTTGCTCCTAAACTTTCCTGATAGAGCACTTCTGACCCTCCCCATCTGCCCCCCACCCCCCCACCCCCCCACCCCATTCTGGTGCCTTGTTTGGGATGAAGGTGGGCGCCTGGGCCCGGCTGGAGGGAGCTACGCGATCGTCCTCAGAAGGACAAGAGCGACGCACATCTCGCCAAAGCGTGCACTCTTTTCATGATTTCTTCCTCAGAAGAACACAGGCCAATTTCAAGTCAAGGTGAATATACTCCCCTTGGCAGTGTGGCTTTGGCTTTGCTCCCTTCGGAGGGGTGGATTGGCCGGCGGGAGCCCGGCTTGATCACGATAAACCTGCCCCAGCAGTAGAGGGCTCTCTTCTCTTCCCTGCAGGGATGGACCCAACTCGAATCATTGGCTTTTTATTCCGAGTCTGGGCCTATTGAAAGGTGGGCAGGTTTCAGTGCCTCCGGCCACACACCGAAATAGAATTCCCGTGTGATATTTTGTCACTTGCTATTTTTACTTATTATAATGTGATTGTCTTCTGATATCATAATATGCACCTGAAATATGATTATAACTGCAATGCAGTATGTTAGCATGTGAATTTGACATAATGTAACTTATCCCCATTAGAGAAAATGTAGTGCCAACTGTTGTTGGTGTTAGTTGCTGTTAATAAAGAAGGCACACCAGTCCTCAGAGAAATTTAGTTACATTAAATTGGAGAACTTTTATCCATAAGAAGATACTCTATTTTTTTTTTTTTTAGATTTTATTTTATTTGTTTATTTGAGAGAGGGGGTGGGGGGAGGAGTAGAGAGAGAGGGACAAGCAGACTCCGCACAGTGCAGAGCCTGACGTGGGGCTCCATCCCATGACCTTGAGATCATGACCTGAGCCGAAATCAAAAGCCAGATTCTCAACCGACTGAGCCACCTGGGCACCCCCACAAAAAAGACATTCTAAAGAAAATAAAAACACAAGCTGTAAATGGAGAAAATGCTAACAAAGGCTGATACTGAGAAAAAATAAGGAATTCCCGTAAGTCGATATGAAGCAAACCCAGTAGAAAAATAGCCAACAGACCAGAATAGGCATTTTATACAAGGATTTAAAAAAACGACCAACATGGGGCGCCTGGGTGGCTCAGTTGGTTAAGCGACTGCCTTCAGCTCAGGTCATGATCTCAGGGTCCTGGGATCGAGCCCCGCATCGGGCTCCCTGCTCGGCGGGAAGCCTGCTTCTCTCTTTCCTACTCCCCCTGCTTGTGTTCCCTCTCTCGCTGTGTCTCTCTCTGTCAAATAAATAAATAAAATCTTTAAAAAAAAATTTAAAAAATAAATAAATAAATAAACGACCAACAAACACAAGAGGACAAGTCCAACCCCACGAAGTAATCAGATAGTTGCGACTTAAGATCGCTGGGTGTATTAGCTTCCAGGAGCAACTGTAACAAAGTGCAATAAACTGCAGGACTTCAACAATGCAACGTCATTGTCTCTCAGCTCCCGGAGGCCAGAAGTCCAAGGTCACGGTGTAGGCTCATAAGACCACAATCTGAGGTCCAGGGAGGGGGGCTCGGTGGAGGATCCCAACATATCTATTCAGGGAAACACAATTCCACCCATATGCCATTAGATACCAAGTAGACCCCTTGAATGGGCAAGAATGAGTCTGGCATTAGGCGTTGGAGAGGATGGGGCTCATACGCCAGAGTCTCATACCCAGCTAGCGAGACTGAAAAGCAATACAGCCATTTTGAAAAACCATTTGACATTACCTTGTGAAGTTGAATATGTGCATTTCTACTTCTCACTATATTCCCAAGAGAAACTCTTGCTCACGTGCACCAAGAGACCTTTGTAAGAATGTCCAAGGCAGCATTGTTCATGACAGCAAAGGGGTGACCATGGTGCTATGGTCATGACCATGGTTTATGAGAATAAGCCACATACAGCTTCATATGACAATACAGATGAATTTTGGTGTAATAGTTAGCTATGGACACAATAATGCTACATAACAAATCACCCCAAGTCTCCAATGGTGAAAGTGACAGTCCTTCATTCTCATGTATCTACAGCTTGGCTGGGGTTTGGTTGATCTCGGCTGATCTAGACCGAGCTTGGCTGGCAGCCCTGCCTCAGCCAAAAGTCTGTGGATTGATGAGCACCACTCTGCTCAAAGATGAAAAGGCAGGACTTGAATTTTTAAACCTTACAGCGTGACATGGCCAAGCCCGAAGTCTCGGGGCAGGGAAATAGTCTACCCACGGTGCTGACCTGTGAGGTGAGAAAGATTGGAGCCAGTCATTCAATTTCCCATACTTAGTAATATAATGTTGACTGAAAAAGCAAGTCCCGGAAGACTTTTGCTGTACTTGTATATTAAAGTTTAAAAATAAGCAAAGCAAGGGGTGCCTGGCTGGCTCAGTTGGTAGAGCATGCGACTCTTGATCCCAGGGTTGTGAGTTCGAGCCCCACATTGGGTGTGGAGCTTACTTAAAAAAATAAAGAAAGAAAAAAGAAAAATAAACAAAGCTAAACAATATATTATGTAGGCATACATGAATATGTAATAAAATAAAAATAAGCAAGAGAGTGATAAACGCAAAATTCAGGATGTTTTCTGACAGATGAATAGGATAGACGTTTTTGGTGATGTTCTAGTTACTGGGTCAGATGGTGGGTTCATGGGTGTTCATTATATCAATCAATCAACCATTCAGTTAAATGAAAAAAAGAAAATGCCAAGCATGAGCCAATGATCAGGGTGTCCCATGAGCAATAATCATGATGAATCCAGTTCTGTAAACCTGAGGTCTGAGAAATTCTGCTGGGCCATCTGCTGACTCACAGCCCCAGCCAGACCCAGACAATGTCTCCCAAGTTCCAGCAAACTCTCCTTCAGTGTATCTGTTTCTCCCACAAAGTAGCCAGAACTGTATTCAGAACTCTAGGATAGCACCAACCCAGAAGAAAGTGGAGAGGGAGTCTTTCCTCTACTTCACAGAGAGCGTCATCCTGCTGGGATAGCAGTCCCACAGGAGAGGTCAGTTGGGTGGCTGGACCAGCGCCCTCAGGACATGTATCATATTTGGTTGAGAGAAGGAGATGAGAATATGCACCTTGGAGAAGGCTTGCCATGTACAGCCATCTGGGTTGTGCACTGCTCAGCTGCAGAGGTCACCATTTCTATTGTAGTCTAGGTTCTAGGTGGATGCAGTACATGTGAGTATCCCCCTGGAGCAGTGCATGGTGTCCCTGCCTCAGTGACTGGCTCTGGAGGTGTGGGAATGAAGGTTGAAACATGGGGGTCACTGTGGGCCATGTCCAAGGAGCCTTGGTCTCCTGCAGCAGAAGCAACATTCAGAATCACTGGACACCTGGGATTCTAGGTCAAAAGGATTGGTCAGATTGAGGCATGGAATCAGACAGAGGCCAAGAGGGGAACCCAGGGCCCGGGCAAAGACAGGAGAGAGACAAAGGGCCGAAACCTGGCTGAAACAAGGTTCTGATGAGACCCTCGGCCTCCCCTCCTGCCATTCCTTCCAGAAGCCAGAGTTCTGCACAAGCGGGACACCCCACATCCCTTGAAAGTGACAGGGAGAGAGGCCGAGAATAAGGCACAAGGTGGCTCCTTGTGGAACTGGGGGACCCACTGAGGGGAGCCAGGCAGCCCCACTTCGGGGTGAGGCGGACCCAGCATTCCTCAGGAATTCACCTTCTGGAGGCTGTGACATAATGATCTGCATATACATTAGGGCCGAGGAGAGTTGGACCGTGCAGTTGAAATTGGGGGGAGTTAGGGACCTTGTCACTGACAGCCACGTCCTCTGCCAATGACCAGACAGGGTTCGTAGCCACGGAGGATAAGCACCAGTCACGTTCCTGACACAATGCTCTTAAGCCTCGTGACAAAACTTGCAAAGGGAACGCCACTCGTTCTGTGTTCCAGGTGAAGACATGGTGACCTTGGGGAATTTGAGTGATGTGTGAAGTCACAGAGCAGGTGCAGCTGGCAGGACTTGCCCCCAGGTCTATCTGATTTCAAAGTCATGCTCAGACTGTGGCTGTCCTGCCAGTCTCCCTACAGATCAGCCCATGAGCCTGGGCACCAGGGAGGGATGTCTTCTAGGGAGGCTCTGCTCTCCACTGTCCCCTCCACCGTGGGGGCCCCGGCGTGTGTGTGTGTGTGTGTGTGTGTGTATGGAGGGGGGGTGGTTCCTGGCTTGGTGAGCTCCCTCAGAGGGTGACTGAGGTCTGGCTGGAGTCATAGGTGGCTGCCTGGGGAAGGAAGCCCCATTTGCAGGTTCATTTCTGGGGGAGGGTATGTGGGGGGCTTTAAAAAGCAACCCACCCACCGCCCAGCTTCTGATTGACCCCACCCCAAGCCAGGCTGGGGTGGAAGCTTCTGGATGCTGGGTGACCTGGCTAATTGCTAAGCAAGGGCAGCAGGGTGTGGCTTGACATAATTATAGTTTGTTCTGTTGCCTCTGGCTCGGGTCACAGGAGAGGGTGTGAGGAAGCTCCAAGCAGCAGAAAGCACATATTAGTACAGCAAATTGGGCCTGTTTGGCAGCCTCCGGGGCCTTGGGAGGGCCCCAAGCCCCGGCTGCCTGAGCCACCATTTGGTGCCGGGATGCCCCACGTCTTGGGGAGGGCCCATTCACCTCCCCTTGCTCTGCTCCTAGGAAGCCCCTGGGGGTTGGGGTGTAAGCCTCCCAGTGGCACCCTGACCCAGCCCTTCCCTGCTCCAGGCCTCAGTTTCCCAATCTGTCCAATGGGATAAGGGCTGCCTGCCTCTTTGTGAACCAGGGGGCCTGGCTTCTCATCTCTGCTCTGGCCCCTTTCTACACTCAGGCCTTCCAGCTGTGGAGAGAGAGTAACCACCTGCCACACTGTCTGGCCCCAGGTGAACTTTCTGGAAAGTCTTCCTGGGCTCACATACTTTCTGAGGGACAGAGTCCCTCCAGACTGGCTCTGAATTCCGGCTCCTCTCCCTACCGGGTCGGTGACCTTGGGCCACATTCTGAGCTCCCGGGAGCCCGGGCCGGCTGGGAGGGGCAGTTGTAGATGTGCCTGCCAATTCTTCGGCGCATTCCATCGAGAGGTAGGGTCTATGAGGTCTCTCCTTGCCACTGGGCAGGCTTTGGTGACTGCTTTGACCAAGAGAGTGGCATAGAAGTGTCACTCTGTGACTTCTGAGCTTAGCTTGCAGGAAGCCCCAGGCTTCCACCTTATTTGCCAAACATGGCAGCCGTCAAGCCTTGGATGTTTCCGGCACCAGCCGCCAGCCATCCCCAGCTTGACGTCTTCCCAGCTGTGGCCTCAGATGTTATGAAGCCGACATAAGCGATCCTCGCTATGCCTTTCTTGAATTTCTGACCCACAGAACCTGTGAGCGCACCACTGTAATTCGGGATGATTCTTTTTTTTTTTTTTTTAAGATTTTATTTATTTATTTGAGAGAGAGAGAATGAGAGACAGAGAGCATGAGAAGGAGGAAGGTCAGAGGGAGAAGCAGACTCCCCGCTGAGCAGGGAGCCTGACGCGGGACTCGATCCCGGGACTCCAGGATCATGACCTGAGCCGAAGGCAGTCGCTTAACCAACTGAGCCACCCAGGCGCCCGGGATGATTCTTTACATAGCAATAGCTGATAGCCCAAACGATGGGGTTTAAGTGGGGTCACAGAGGGAAAGTTCTTCCCGGTGGGCCAAGGTTGGAAAGGGGTGGTGAGCCTGGCTACAGACACCAGGAGGAGGGAAGATGGAAGCTGTAGAGCTGAGTGCTGGTCCTGGCTGGTAAACTGATAAAGCTGCCCCAGTGAGGCTCCCCACTAAAGCTGCTTCTCTCCAGATGAGAGCCCCTAGCCCTCAGCCGCGATTCATGTGACTACATGCTGCTATCCTCCAAAAAGCACCCTCCCTAAAGCACAGTACTAGGAACAAGCTCAGGTCTTCTATTGTTTGTGTAGGTCAGGGGAAGGTGGCACGGTCACCTCCCTGGATTGAGGACTTAGACCTCTATTAATGCAGCCCAAGGATAGGTTCACTTTTATAACCACATGTCTCAGTTGAGCTGACTATGAACTACAGTCCCTAGGATGCTCCTGTGCTGTTGAGTCCCTGCAATAACTCAGCCCAAGCTGGTGCTCGGTCCAACCAGCCTTGTGGCCACCTTGGCTGGGAAGACATGTCACCACCATTCTCTGGGTGTGTAATGCTGCACTGAGAGGCCCATGCTTCCATGGCTGGACCCCTGAACTCTCTCGGTTGTAACTGGTCACCAGGCCAATCCTGTCCACCTCTGCAGCCACTTGGGTCTGAGAAAGGAGATGTGGGCACATGGGAAAGATCTCCTGCAAGCTGGGGGTCAGGAGGTCTGGGTTCTGATACTTGCTTCTCCCCATCCCCCACCCCCCATCACATCCTCAGTAATGAAATCAGAGAGTGAGCAGAGGGGCAGTTCCCACCCCCCACCCCACCCCAGAGACTCTCCAAATAAGCTCTAGGAGGCAGGGCCCCAATACCAGAGAAGTTCATGTTCCTGGAGGATGATCCTCCCCACTCAGAATCCAGAAGGGGCCACTGCATGCCCTTTCTGGCCTGCCCAAGGCAGTATGGTTCCATGGGTTTCCCCGTCCCTACTCCCGAGTGATCAGGGCCAGAGTCTGGGTCAGGCCAGAGCAACCTGTAGTTAATATTGCAGGCAGAAACCAGACTTAGAGCCAATTAGCTGTTTTCTCCCTCTTACCCCAAAGGAAATTGCCTTTTGCACTCTCAACTCCCTAATTACCAGATGGGACGACCGAGATCTTGAAGACAATTAGGGGGAGGTCTGTCTTTTCCCAAACTCCCTGGTTCCCCTCCTCCCCAGGCCCGCCCCTGTCTGGAGCCTTCCTCTAATTTGGAGCCACTTAGAAAAGACAGGGAAACCTTTAAAGCAAAGAAGAATGTCTCCCGGAATGCCTCCTGCCAGTTTTATAGCTGTAGCTGGGCGGGCGGGCTGGCAAACACGCTCGCTCTGCGGAAGCACAAATGATGCATCCGGTTCAAGGGGCCTGTGGCTACAGCATCCTGCTGTAAAAAGAGCTGCGGGTTTGATGGTTGAAGGGGGACAAAGCGGCAGGATTCCTCTGTCCAGTGGGCCAGGAATCACCCTAAACCAGAAGAGGGAGCCTCCAAGCCAGGTCTGGGACCTCTTTACCTGGTCCTGCTTGGGTCACCTCTAGATGGTTCGGCCGCCACCTCTGAGCCGACCTGGCCCCTCTGCTCCCCTCTCCTGCCTGGCCCCTCACATTATACGCCATCATATCTGGGCAGCTCTGTGGGCGCTCTGGGATGTTCCATACATCCGCCTGCTCTTCTCGCAGAGCGATGACAACTCCCATTTTGTCCTCATCCTCAAGTCCCAGTTTGATGGACCCAAGCCCCTAGTGCTTCCGCTGAATGAGTGACGGGGCTCTGTCCCCTCACTCTTGAAACCATACCTGTTTTTTTCCCTCTGTGTCTGCAGTGCTCAGCACTCATAAGTACTCCATAAATATTTGATGAATGAATGAATAAACTCAGCATTGTCTGACTGTGTTACTAAAATGATTCAAACCCAGGGATTTGTCAAGCATGAGTTTTTAGTCTCCCAGAACACCAGGGTGGGGCCACAGTCAATAATCAACGAGCATTTGCCAATTTTGAGTTGCCTTTGCTTGGGGAAGTGGTAAGCTCCCCATCACAGCCGGTGTGCAAGCAAGAGCCACTTGAGAGAGTCTGCAAAGGACACTCAGCATCTAGCAGGGCTAGGTGGGCTGGATTTAGGGGGCCAATGGATTCCACTGGGTCTCTGAGATCCCTCTAGCCAGAAAGTCTATGACAATGATTCCCCACATGGAAGGTTATGTATGAACAACCCCTGGGAGCCTGATTTACTGAGGCCCCTCTGTGCTCCTAGTGGCCAGGTGGCTGGAGGCCAAGGAGCAATGATGATAAGGCCCCAAGCCCAAGGGAAAGGCAGGTAGTCGCTGATCTACAGAGTGGAGGTCAGAGAGAAGCAGTGATTCCAGTGGGAGAAGGGAGGGGAGGGAAAGCAAGGAGGGCTTCTGGGAGGAGGTGAGAGGTGATAGAAAGTGGGAGGATGGAGGCATGGTTGGGGTGGGGGAATATGCTCCAGGGTCAAAGGTTTGGAGGAAGGAGATTTTGCAAATCATTGGGAAAGTGGTGAAGGTCAAAGTGGTGGCCGGCTGACCGTGAAGAGTTAGAAGGGAGAGTTAGGGGTGAGGAGTAGCAGGCGGGGTCACCTGGCCCACCTTGCCCTCTTGTGGTGGGGGTGACACCTGTCACCCTGCAGGGGGAGGGCCAAGGCCAAAGGCAGTTGATGTCTTTCAAGCTCCCTTCTAGGTTTGGTGACCCCTGGGAGCTCGCGTTGCCCTCTAGAAAGTGGGGTTCTCTTCACAAGGGGCTTAGTACTCCTCTGAGTTCCCTGGACTGGCCTGGAATTCCAGTTTGGAAGCTACGTACTCCCGGGAGGCCCCCGGCTGAAAGCACAGACCCCTCTGGGGTCTCTCTGACCCCCGGAACCGGCCACCACCCTGTGGTCCGTGGGGCCAAACAACAGACTCGCCCGGCCGCACCTGGCTGACGGGCCGTGAGTTTTATCAGCGTGGGGGGACCTGCCTTCCAAACCCGGGCCCTCGGCTCCAGAGGCCAGCTCGTTTTCATGGCGCTTCCCCTGCTCGGGGCCGCTGCAGGCCCACCCCCCGCCACACCCCTGCTCGCCCCAGGGACAGCTATTCTCCAACCATCTCTCCCGTGACTTTTCACAGTCTCTACCGGCTTTCTGAGCGGCTCTGCCTGCTTTTGTAGCATGGAGGAGGGAGGCCAGGGAAGGAAAGCAGCGGGACAAGTTGGCTAAGCCCCTGGAAGCCCTGTTGTGACTTACCCGCCTCTCACTGGCATTCCCTCTTGCATTTCCCTCCTCCCGGCAGGCTGGGGGACTCTCCGCTCACCCGGGACTGTCCTGAGCCCCCTGGAGCCCCTCCAAGGGTGAGAGGCCTGGGTGGTGATCCCCAGAGGCAGGAGTTCAGCGTCATCGAGCCCTTGCGCGAGGAGGCCTCCGGCCAGCAAGAAGCAGGCGTTAAATCCCCAGATGGCCAATCTCTCCCCGTTCAGCAAGCCCAGAGCCAGGGGGCCCCAGGCCCAGGCTCGTGGACCGGGCAAGGAGAGGCGGCTCCCCGTAGCCGGTGTGGACGGTGGCCACCTGCCCCGCCATGTGGACCCAGAGAGGGGCAGGCGCCTGCCACACTCACATGGCCCATCTCCCACTGCAGTCAAGCAGGACTGAGACCTGCAGCCCTCCTCACGTGGTTGGGGTGGGGGAACATGGAGCATGTGGTTGGTCCCTGCCAGGGGACGGCAAGGCAGTCCTGACGCCAGCTCAGGGTGGAAGATTCCATCATAGGTCCCAGAGAGGTCAGGAAGGTGAGCACTGGGTTGGGCAGAATCTTCCAGAAGCTCCCTTCTGGAACCACTAGAAAGAGAGACTCATCCTGGCACCCCGGCTTATCAGCCTTGGATGAGTGACTTCACCCTTGTGAGCCTCAGTTTTATCACCTGGAAAATGGGGTAAGGATTCGCTGTGAGGTCACGTGTTTTAGAACACGGCCTGACCTTCTGTGTTTTATAAATGTTAGCTACTCCGCTTATTGTCATCATCACATTCCCTCCTCCAAGGCAGGGATCAGCCGTCGTGGGGCCTGGAGGCCTGGAGACCAGCTCCGGGGACAGTTAAGCTGTGCAGTACCTGGTGACGGGTGGGCTCACTGCCTGAGCCCTGCATTGCCAGCCCTGGCGGCCGATCAGACATGGCGGGTCCCACATGGGACCCAACTTGGCTGGACGGCCGGGGGCTGCTGGGCTGCACTGGACACATGGGGGCCTGCCAGGGGCAGGTGCAGACTTGGCTTGGCACATCTCCTGGAGAATTCTTGGGCTGGGTCAGGCCTGGTAGGGATGGGCCCCAGCCGGGGATACGTGTGGCCAGCGTGGAATGGGGATCTGATTTCCCAATTCTCCCTCGTTGGGGGTCACGTCCACTTTTCTTTTGTCTGTCTCTTTGCCTTTTTGGCTCCCCAGACATTTTCAGTGGCCCGAGGGCTGGAGGGGGTCATGGTAGCCCTGGTAACCAACTACAAGGCAGAAACCCTCTCCCCAAGCTGACTGGGGGTGACACGTGCTCGCCACTTTTCACCAGAGGACAGTGACCCACTCACAGTCACAGAGCTCAAGGGGTCGGGCCTTGTTGCAGCCTTGAATTTTCCCAGCTGGTGTGGGTGGCCCTGCCTTGGAAACTCCTGACCTCAAATGGCCCAAGGCCAAGTCCTCCCAGCTGGTTCCAGGCCTTAATATACTGTGTGTTCTCGGCCAAGGGCCCCTTCCTGGGCCTCTGTCCCTTGGGTGCAGAGATCCGGTTGGCCCACAACAGGCGGAGATCCTGTGGTTTGGACAGTGTCTGGACCCCACCCACTCTGAATGGCCCCAAACAGGTGCCTGGCAGGGAGGCCTCCATCCTGTCCTTTGTCATCCTCCAAACTGTCGTCCGGACCCAGAGCACTATTTAAAGGGCCATCCCTGAGGACCTCCAGGCCTGCGGCGACGAGAGGGAGCTCTCCAGACCATGGTAGGCTGGGACTGCCCTGCCTCCTGACCCTGACCTCGTTCCTCAACTCTGACCTCATCCTGCGACCTTGACTTCATGTGTGATCCTGACCTTCACCTCATGCCTGAACTCACCCTGACCTTGACCTTGCTCCTCTTGCTGACATCCTTGATCTTGACCTGATGTTGTCCCTAGGCCTGACCTTTTTCTTCACCCTTGATGTTATCCCTGCACCTGACCCACCCTGGACTGTCCTTAATGAGCAGCCAGTCTATCCATGTAGGTCCCAATTTGCATCTTTGCTTCCTGGACTCATCGGGGGCTGCCGAGGTGAAATGGCAGGGGAGGTAGGAACGAGGAAGAGGAGGGTAGAAGGAGACAGGGTGGGCGAGGCTTGGAGGTTTCATGGCAGAAGCAGGACTCTGCTCCCATTAAGAGGACATGGTTCCCTGGGGAAGCAGGGTTGATATTCCAGGATAGCCTGGGTCCTCCACGGACTGGTGTGAGGCCTGCCCTGCTGCCCTCCCCCTGTCTCCAGCCCCTTGGGTGTCCCCACAGGCTCTCAGTGGCACGGCTCTTTCATGTCCCTGTCTCACACCTTCACTCTCCCTCCTGGCCTGAGAACTCTCACCTGGCTGTCAAGCCTCAGCTCAGAGGCCACCTCCCCCGAGAGGTCTGCCCTGAGTGCCCCAATGGCATAAGGGCTTCTCTGTGTTCTCAGTGTCTGTCCATCCCTCCCCACTGATCATCTGTCTCCCTGCTGGACAGCGGGACCCTTGGGGACAAGGCAGGGTCTGATTCAGCGCTGGGGCCCCTGGACAGGGCACAGGGCCTGGCTGGAGGTCAGCAGCAGGCACCTAATCAATGTCCCGATGCTCTGAGGTAGGCATCACCTTGGTTTTATAAATGGAGAAACTGAAGCTCAGAGCAGGCAATTGATGTTCTCAACATCGCAGGGCTGCTCAGGTCTGGGTGACCCCCTTCTGCCCCGAGGTGTTCCCTTCAGAAGATGTTCGTTTCTTTAGGGGCACATTTTAAAAGGCAATTTCCAAGACGGCTGGGCTGGGAGAGCAGGGGGGCCGCTCAGGGCCCTGGGGCTCAGGGTGCCCCCGGGGAGTCCAAGAGAACAACCCAGTCCTCCCTTGGGGGCTCTGGAGGAGGGCCTGGCACACAGTGGGGCGATGGCCCACGACAGGGACACGGAAGGCTGGCTGAGACAGGGCTGGGGGACACCCAGGCCGAGGGCAGGTCTGAGGAGAGAGAGGGCAGTGTATCCCACAGACGGAAGTGATTGTTTTTTATTAATCAGAGGGAAATGTGTATGTAATTATGTGAGATGAGCCCCGCAGGGAGGTTCCTTTCTTTATGATGTCTGAAGGGATTTATAAATATTACAGAGGTTTTACAGCACATAACGTCCTGGCTGCCCTGCGAGCCCCATTTCAAAGGATTAGTGGAGACAAAGCACCCAGTAAAAGCTAATTATAAGTCAGCCGTTACTGTTGCTCCTGAGCCTGGGAGCCGGAGGGGAAGTGGGGGTGAGCGCGGGCTGGGGGGGACAGGCGTGAGCTTGGGGAGGGGAGACCACACAGGGGCCCGGGGCGGGGGAGGCAGGGGAAGCCCCCGCTCTGGGGTGGGGTGGGCAGAGGCTTGGTACCACTGACATGGAGGCAGGGGCGCTGGGCTGGTGGGGGGACACCCCACTTGCCCCTCCGGCCCTGTGAAGCCCGGGCTGTGCTTTCCCACCTCACGAGCCAAGTCTGAAAGTCCTTGGTGATAGCCGCCGAGGGCAAGGTCCCCTTGGGGGTCTTGGGGACCCAGAGCTTTCAGGGAATGCTCAATGGTGGGCTCTCAGGCCCCTGATATCCTGAGAGAAGCATGTGGAGGCAGGAAGGCTGGCCAGAGACCCTCCGTGTGGGGGGTCGCCTGCTCTACCTGCTGTGGAGATGGGTTCTGAGCTCTGGGCAGACGTTTCCCGATGGAGCCGTGCTCCGAGCTGGGCCCTGGGTGGGCGCAGGGGAGCCCCGAGGTGGGATGGCCGCAGGGAGCTATAGGTGGACCGTGTCCTCTCCGCTATACCACCTGGGCTCCCCCGACCAGGTCAGGAAGCCGCTGACCAGCCTGTGGGGTGGGGGCCCCCAGGTTTCTGGCCTCAGGCTGGACAAATGCCCCCCCTTATCCACAAGGCTTCCTTAGGAGCCCTGTCTGTCTGCTGCACCCTGTAGCCCAGGGTGGCCGTGTCGTTCGGTACCGTGACACGCTGGGAGGGGAGGGGAGGCGCGGGGGGCGGGCGGGGTGCACGGCTAACCTCCGGCGGAAGGCTGTCCGCAGTAGCCCATCTGCCACCTCCCAGGCACCCAGAAGAGCCCGCAAGAGAGCGGAAGGTGGAGCCGGCTCCAATGTCTTCTCCATGTTTGATCAGTCCCAGATCCAGGAGTTTAAAGAGGTTGGTCAGTGCCCTCTGGGGCCACCGGGAGGATTAATGCAATGCATGGAAACACTCAGGGGGCTGGCAAGGCCCGGGTCGCCCTCAGTCCCTGGGGGTGATGATGATGTCGCTATCCTTAGAGGCCGCCATGGTGTGCCTCCGAGCCCGGAGACGTGACTTGCGGTCTTTGGGCAACCCCCGCCCCTCTCTACCTGAGCCTTTGCTCGCTGCGTGACCTCGGGCGAGTCCTTCTGCTCTCTGAGCCTCAGTTTCCCTCTCTGTAAAATGGGGTTGCTGCAGCATGAAGTGAGGGATGGGCATGGCATCCCAGCTGCGTGCTGGCGTGCTGTGGGAGCTGAGCGGGTCAGCCAACGCTCTCGTGCTGGGGCCGTGCTGAGCCAGGACGCCGGCTGGCCAGAGGTTACCCAGGCAGCGGTGTGCAGGACGACAGTCCCTTGGGGGAGCAGGGTTCTGGGGAGGGGCCTGGGCTTGGGCGAGTGGGTAGGAGGCTGCTCAGTACCCATGTCTCCACCAGGCCTTCACCATCATGGACCAGAACCGGGATGGCTTCATCGACAAGGAGGACCTGAGGGACACCTTTGCTGCCTTGGGTGGGTGACCAGCAGCTGCAGGGGCTCAGGGCTTGGGGCAGAACTGAGCCCAGGCCTTCTGGAAAGAGTGGGTGCCTGGGGACAGGCCAGGGCAGCAGTTGTAGTGGTTGTGAGGGGCTTGGGTGCCCTGGGGGCACAGGGGAGGGGTGGCCCGTGACTGGAAGGTACGATCTGGGCCGAGGACGCAGGGAGGGCAGCAGGAGCACAAATGACCCATGCAAAGGCCTGGCTTAGGAGGCCAGGGTGGGGGAGGCAGCCAAGAGAGCAGTGGGAGATGCTGGGGGAGGAGGCCAGACACATCCGCAGGGCTCAAGGCTACCGGGTTTCGGCTGCCAGGGGAGACTTCTGCCCTCTCTAAGGGCGCAGGGAGAGGACTTAAGGCATGAATGGGGAGGGGGTTCAGGTCAGGGGAAGGGGGCATAGCTAAGTCGTGTCTAAACTAAGCTTTGAGCTCTCAGAAATGTGATTGTCCGCTGGGACCATGAGGAACCCCAGAGTCTGCCCACCCCCAGATGACCTCCTCCCGGGGCACATGAGCTCTGAGCTCCAGGTCTTCTGGCCCCTATGCACCTCCGCTTCAGCTTCTTTGGGCCTCAGTTTCTTCACCTGTGAAATGGAGATAATCACCAACTTGCTCTCCTGTCCAGGGAGGCCGGGGTGGTAGCGGGGGGCGGGGGCAGGGGGGCTGGGGGCAGCCCAGTGCTAACTGTGGCTGAATGTGTCCCCCTCTGAAGGTCCCCCAGCAGGTGGGCAGGGCCTGAGGGCTGGTGGGGGGGGATGTGGAAGAGTAGAGCTGGGAGACCCTGCAGGAAGCTCCCTGGTCCTGAGCTCTGCTCTCCTGGGCTGCCTGCAGGCAGAGTCCCCTCTGTCCCTCATTGTGCTCCTGGGTGTCCCTCCCCCTCCCCCAGGCCGCATCAATGTGAAGAACGAGGAGCTGGAGGCCATGGTGAAGGAGGTCCCTGGGCCCATCAACTTCACCATCTTCCTGACCATGTTTGGGGATAAGCTGAAGGGTGAGTGAGGCCCCAGGTGGCCCTGGGGAGGGGCTGGGCAGCCTGACTCTGTGTGCAGACAGCTGGAAGCATGGTGTGGCCCCAGCTGCCAGCCCCCTGGGCCCCACCCCAGTTTCCACTTCTACACCAGGGTAGGAATAGGGCCTCCCGGGGGCGGGAGGGGACAATTTGTGGGGAAGCCCTCCGCCCACCAGGGGCCCCAGCCCCACTTCCCTACCCCTGGGCTCGCCTTACCTGCCCTGCCTCACGGCCAACAGGAGGAGGGTTACTGGGAGTGGGATTCTGGAAGTTACTACGACTGACCCCAGCTCCGGGAGGGTCACTCACACAGCTTCCAGGGAACAGCTCGAGGGGCTCAGAGGTCACCATACGAGTGCCAGGCACCCACGCATCAAAGTGGCAGGGATAGAACCCTAACCACGACTCTGGGCTCTAACCATGGCGCCTCCCGAGATGCAGCATCGGGCCGGGGGCATGGGGTCAGGGCAGCGGTCCAGGCAACTCTGTCCCTTTCTCTCTGGGCCCCAGGGAGCTACCCTCTGCCCCTTTGTAGCGTTTTCCTGGGCTCGAGTCTTCCCTGGGCAGAGGGAGGGGGCCAACCTGGGCTGAGGCTGCCCTGGGAGGTGAGACTCCTCCCCACTCACCCTCGGGCTGCCCCTGCTGGATGCCCTCCCACTGATCCCCGGGGTGACCTTGGGCCAGGCTTGTCTGCTTTGCACCTCCGTTTTCTGTCTGTAAAGTGGGGGTTGTGTTGGTTTCCCGAGGCTGCCCTAACAAAGAACCACAAACTTGACAGCTCAAAAAAGCCTCAGTGTGTTCTCTCAGTTCCAGCGTCTGGAAGTCCGAAATCCGGCAAGAGGCTCCATCAGGGGCTCGAGGGGAGAGCCCCTTTTTTTTTTTTTTTTTGCCTTTTCTGGCCTCCGGTGGCTGTCTCGTTCCAATCCCTGTCTCTGTGGTCCCACCGTCCCCTCTTCTGTCTGCCCACCTTCCTGTCCCTTACTCTTAGAAGGACACTTGTCACTGGATTTAGGGCCCATTGGGATAGCCCAGGATGATCTCCCCATCTCAATATCATTTCCTTACATCTGCAAAGGCCCCTTTTTCAAATGAGGTGACATTTCCAGTTTCCAGAGATGAGGACATGGGCATATGTTTTGGGGGCCACCCTCAACCCACTCCAGGGGTGACCCTGGCCACATCACTGATTATGTTTGGCAAGAAATCCTAATAGTCTCGTGGGTTGAGGCCAGCTGGGAAGTATAATAACCTCTACACACCCTGTCCTGGCTGATCCTGGAGCTAAAGGCCAACAATAGACCCGCCCTCCCAGGGAAACTGAGGGCCAGACGCGGGGCCCGAGGGGAGCCTGGAGCTGGCCCTCCTCTGGGAAGCTCGTTAGGGCTTATTCCCAGGACCGTGGCCTCCTCCTTGAAGAGCTCAGAAGCCTGGGGGGCTGGGGCAGGGGTACGCTCCTGGGAAAGACTTGTGGGACTCTAGCCGGTGACTCTACATGGGAGGCCGGAAGCTCGCGTGGGTGCACGAGCCATCGCTAAGACATGGCTAAGAGCCATGACCCAGGGCCAGGCGGGGCCCCATAGGGGCCAAGAGACTGCAGTTTTTTCTCAGTTTTGCAGGGGTCCCTGCTGGAGTCCAGCTCCAGCCGGGGTGGGTCTCTCGTAGGAAAGGACGGCGTCAGCGAATGAGGAGACGCAGACACAGGATCAGGTTGCAAGCATCTCCTGACAGCCTCGGAGGAACTTTATATGTTAGGATATTTTTGTTTTTCCAAATCTTAGATCATTTTTTGGATCACAGCCATAGCCTTCTTTCATTTTTCCTTTGTAATGATTAACATGACCTTTATTGATTTCCGCTTATTGGCTCTCGCTAAAACTAAAAAACAGTACGCAAAGAGAAAGGTGCTAGACAGAGCGTGACCGTCTTGTTATTTTGTTCTATAGAAACTAATTCTTCGTGGAATTAGTTTCATTATGATTGCTTAGATAGGCGTAACTAAGATGAGTGGTCACTTTATCGTGAGACCCCAGAAATATTCCCACAATTATAAAGATTGCCATAAACAAAATGAAAGAGAATAGCAGGAGCCAGCTGTGGAGTCTCCTGTTTTCAGGATCGTTCCCCATACTTGGACCTTGTCAAACAGCATGAGTAGCTTGGCTCATGCCAGGTCCCAGGACTGGGGGCTCCGTCTGAGCTTGTCACGTGAACTTGGCTGAGCCTGCACACTTGGCCAGCAGTGGGGACAGGAGCTGGGGGGCTGGAGCAGGCCCCGTCATCCCTCTAACTGGGATGAGGACACTTGGTCACCTGATTCCCAATGGCCACTCTGTGGCCCATTCATTTGTGTGGTTTGCCGTCCGCAGAGCAGAGACCCTCTCTGTGGCGAGAGAGGGGAGGATTGGACTGTGGTCACTGTGCGGACACTGGGCCTGAACCTGGGGCCGCTGGTCCTCAGGAAGGTGGGGTGGAGCCAGCCCGCCCCAGCAGCGAGGACTCTTCACATGCCCTGGGAGGCCAAGGCCTCCCACCAGCCCCCCACCATAATCCCTGGGACACCCCCTCTGCTTCCAAGGCCAGGCGGTGAGTGCCTGGGGCTCTGCCCCAGAGGGACCCTGGGCTGAGCCTCTGGCCTGGGCACACGGGCTCCCTGCTGCCCTCGGCGGAGGAAGCCCACGGCTGTGCCCTCCCCGAAATCCCAGGCCAGCGGTGCCAGCCTTGAGCCAGGCTCAGCCCCTCGCTCGGCCTCAGAGTCGCCGAGTGACTCAGATGGCATCCTGTTGGGAGGAGGCCCCAGTCTGACAGGTGGGAGCACAGAGCAGCAGGGAGCTCTGGAGTCCAGAGTCGGTTTCAGACCCTTCCTCCCGCTCTTCGTGGGGACCTCAAGCAAGGTCCTCTGTCTCGGTTCCTTCTTTGACAAACTGAGGACATCGATACCTACCACACAGGGTGTTCTGGTGGCGGGGGTGGGGGGGGGTCCCAGGAGCCAACATGCCACAGAGCACTCAGAGGGGTTTGCAACCGTGACCCATCAGTGTTTGACCCGATCTTTACCATTAATGACCCGTTTTGCAAGCTGACCCTGGGAGGTGGGCAGCAAACACACCTTTTCCTCCATGTCACTGGTGACAGAGCTGAGCCTTGAGGAAGGAAGGGGACGTGCCTGGTCCGCAGTGAGCAGGGTGGCAGTGTGAGAGGGGAGAGAGCATCAGGGAAGGGTCACCAGGTCGCCTGCTGTCATTCATAGCTGTGAGGCCTTGGGCCAGACCCTGCCTCTCTCTGGGCCTCAGTTTCCCCATCCGTACAACCAGGGGCTAGCTAGTCCATCCCGTTGTGGTCATAGACATTCCTTCTAATGACATCTTTCCCCCAAGCCCACATCGGGGGGTGGGGGGGGTGAGAAACCAGAACTGCTCTGCCCTCCCTCCAGCCCACTGTCCTCCACGCGCCCCATCTCTGGCCTGGACCATCTTGCAGACCCTCCAGCGCCCCTGCTCGAGCCCAGCCTTCAGCCCCCAAGTACAGCACAGTCTTTTTGACCTGCCAGCTCTCATGCACATCTTGGGTCACGAGGGAGCCCCAGAAGTGCCCCCACCCCAACCCCACCTCACTAATCTGAGCTTCAGTTTCTTCGCCTATAAAATCAGGCCAATCATTAGGAGGGTTAAGCATACAGTAAGTGCTCAGTTGGGGTCTCCATGTACAGCTGAGCAGGCTGCTCATAACTACACGCAGTGCTCTTGGTCGTTACTCCTATTCCTTCTCAGAAATCTCCCTTCTCTTGCTCCCACTGTGGAGTGGAAGTTGGGGAGGAAGCCCAGCCCCCAGCCCCGGCCTGTGCTCTTCACCCTATTCTCTCCCTGCCTGTATGTGCTGTTTCTAGGTACAGACCCGGAGGAGACCATTCTCCACGCCTTCAAGGTGTTTGACACCGAAGGGAAAGGTTTTGTCAAGGCTGATTTGTAAGTCCCCTCTGCCCTTCATTTGGTTTTTCTCTCCCCAAAGGCTCAGGTGATCAGTGAGCTAGGGTGAGGTCAGGGTGGGTTGCAGCCCAGTCTCCTCCCCCACCCAGCTCGGTCAGTGTCTGGCCAGGAGCCAGGAGGGCACTGCCCTGCCCAGCTCAGCCATCGCTCAGTGTCCCCCCTTCCCCTCTCTGGGACCCAGTGTCCCCATTTCTGTGTGGAAGTGTATAGGGAGTGTGGGGTCACCAGGGGTGGGTTTCCCAGTGGTAGAGGTGGGCCTTGAAGGGCAACGAAGGGTTGCCTAGGCTGGGGCAGGGAACATTCTAGATGCCAGAACATAGCTGTGAAGGGACAGGGCTTGGCGTTTGCGGGGCTGGTAAGGGGGCGGCTGGAGGGCATGGGGGAAACTGGGTGGGAGAGGCTGAGCACAGAAAGGGTCTGTGTGGGGCAGCTCATGCAACAGGCCCTGGACTCCGGGTCTGCCCTGGGGGCCACTGGGCTGGCACCACGGAGGTGGGGACCCCGATGTCCTCTGTGCCTCAGCCCAGTGAGAGCACTGAGCAGAGCCGAGGTTGGTGGGTGGGGCAGCCTGCCCAGGGGCTAGGACACTGAGCTGTCCCCGGGGAAGTCCCTTCAGAGCCTCCGAGGTCTCACTGGGCCTGTGGGTGGCCTGGGGCAGGCAGAATTTCCTCCCCAGGCACATGCTTCCCGACTGATTACTGTGATGCTTGAGGCCTTGGCTTTGAGGCTAGATTTGCTGCCCGCTAGAATCATCCCATAATGGGGGCGGGCGGGGGAGGGCAGGAGAGGGCGGGGGGGGAGCGGGGGGGGAAACCAGGGAAGGTCCATCTTGTCTCTCACACCTTCTCGCCACCCCCCACCCCCCAAAGTTGTGAGGCACATGGCCCCCAGGGGTAGGTGAGGGGTTGTTCAGGGTTCCTGCAGGCTGGGGCCCTCTCCTTCACCCCTCCCTCAGGGTCCATGTTTCCCACAGCCATCTTGGGGACCCCCAGGAGACACTGAGGGCAGCCCCGGGAGTGGTCTGGACCAACCCCTCTCCTGGCACGCACCCTCACTCCCCCCAACACCAGGCCAGGAACACTTCAGGGACTCAGTTTGGGAACCGAAGGCCTCAGCCCTGGGGCTATCGGACCCAGAAGACGTGGCTGCCCGCCAGGCAGGCCACAGAGGAGGCTCTGGCTGAAGCGGAGTCTGTGAACAGTCCCCAGCTCAGAGAGTCGGAAACTGTGACTGTCCCACAGTAACATAAATAATGGAAAATGCACGTCGGTCCTTAGCGGCGCTCAGGCCTGGCTCGGCCCTCTGATCCCTTCCCTGCCCGCTGTGCCCCCCGAGAGGCCAGGTGGGGGGAGCCCTCCAAGCTCCCGGGGCATCAGGCCTCTGGAGCGTCACCTCCTGCCGCTCCTCCAGGCCCCCGGGCAGCTCTGGCCCCACACTGTCACTGCCGGTCCTGACATCTCCCGAACCTCAGCAGTTTCTCTGTGAAGGGGGCTCACAGCCCTGGCTTCCCAGGTCTACGAGGAGCAAAGGAGACCTGGGCAAGGCTTTCTCATGCCTCGGCCGAGTGCAAGCCCCTTGTACGCTCGAAGGCACGATGCACATGTCCGCGCAAGTCCCTGGCTGAACCAGCAGTGCATCTAGAAGAGATCGAGAGGTCCATCTGAGGCCGCACAGACATCTGGCCGGCGTCCTCCTGGGGCACAACGCCTCCCCACCACCTGTCCGCTCTCACCCCCCCCCACCCCGGGATCTGCATGTGCACACCGGGGGTGGCCCTTCCCCTGAACCTGACCCTTCCTCTTCCCCCTGAGCAGCATGAAAGAGAAGCTCATGACCCAGGCCGACCGGTTCAGTGAGGAGGAGGTGAGTACGGGTTTTCCGGGACACTGCCTAGAATCTTCCGGGGGAGGTCCTGCCCGGCCCAGGCCCTTCTCAGCAGCCCCTCCCCGAGAGATGGCTCTTCTTTAGATGCCGACATGATGACCCCTCTGACTCCTTGGACGATGACAGGGATGAGTGGGGCTGACTGCAGGCCCGTGGCCATCCCTGCCTCCATCTGCAGAGAGGGGAGCCACGTTCTGCCTGACGCCCTCGGGTGACACCCCCCCCGGCTCTGGTCCCCCCTCCACCCGAGTCCAGGCTGACTCCCTGCTCCTTCCCCAGGTCAAGCAGATGTTTGCGGCTTTCCCGCCAGATATGTGTGGTAACCTGGATTACCAGAACTTGTGCTAGGCCAGGGACCCCCCAACACTTGGAGGCAGCAAACACCTGCCATGTTTTGGGGGTGACGCCTGGGGAGCCCCCTACAGCCAACATGTGCAAAGGAAAGGCTCCCCTCGCCCTGCAGCTCAGGGGCAAAGCGAGAATAAAGAATGCTAACCAGGCCTGAGTTTTCGTGATGAATGCTCCGGTTGGGGAGAAAGCGAAACACTCCTGCGTTGTTGGTTTTTCCAAAACTTTTTTACTTCCCCGGCTTTGCTCAAATGTTCCTGAGGAGCTGGTGTTTAGAACTAATTGACCGTTTTAGTGATCCCCAGCTAGGCCACGGGACATGCCTTCATTTAGGAAGCTTTTATTGAGCACCTAGGGCGTGCCAAAGCCCCGTGCCGGTCCGGGGGACACACAGACGAGCCAACCCTGTCCCTGGGCCGGAAGGTGGTGCAGTGAGCAGGGCAAGAAGTGGGGTGGGGGCACGGGGAGAGGGGTCAGAGCAATGCTCCCTAGGAGCTGGGCAGAGGCCAAGAAGGTAGACACGAGGGGGCGGAGCCAAGAGATGTTTAAGGAGCAGGTGAGGATTCCTTAAAGAGGACACATGTCGCACCAACCACAAAATGAAAATGCGTTAAGTTGGACTTCATCAAAAGTAAACATTTCCCCTCAGCGAAAGACACGTTGAAGAGTGTGAAAAGGCAAAGCCCAGTGTTGGGAATAGATTTTGACAAAGAATTCATAGCCCAAATATACTTTTAAAAAGTCCTAGGGGCGCCTGGGTGGCTCAGTCATTAGGCGTCTGCCTTCGGCTCAGGTCATGATCCCAGGGTCCTGGGATGGAGTCCCATGTTGGGCTCCCTGTTCAGTGAGGAGCCTGCCTCTCCCTCTGCCCCTCCCCTTGCTGCTGCTCACACAGTCTCCCTCTCTCTCTCAAAAATAAGTAAATAAAATCTTTAAAAAAAAAAAAAAAGATGTTTCATGGAGAAACATTTTTTTAAAATCCTACACATCCTTAATGGAAAGCTAACAACCGCACACACACACACACAAGTAAATGCCAAAAAATAGTCTCCAAATGGCCAAGAAAGACCTGAAAAGATGCTCAACTTCAATGCTTGTAAGGAAAATGCAAATGAAAACCTCCTTACAGAACACACTCACCAGAATGGCTAAAGTTAAAAAGATTGACAACGCCAAGTGTTGGCAAGGATGTAGAACAAACAGAACTCTCGAAGTTGGGTCGCAGGAGCATGAAGTGGGTCAACCCCTTTGCAGACTGGGGCAGCACTTCCTCCTGAAGTTAAAATGGATACATTTCCTGACCTAGCACTCCCACTCCTACACAGAGACCTCCAGAAATGCCCATCACATGTCCTTCGAAAGACAAGTGTGAGCGCTCACAGATCTATAAGAGTCCCAAATTGGAAACAAGACGATGATCTTGATCTCAGGCTTGTGAGTTCCAGCCCCATGTCGGGGATAGAGCTTACTTAAAAATAAAATCTTTTTTTTTTTTTTGAGATTTTTATTTATTTATTTGACAGAGAGAGAAATCACAAGCAGGGGGAGTGGCAGGCCCCTGCTCGGCGGGAAGCCTGCTTCTCCCACTCCCACTCCCCCTGCTTGTGTTCTCTCTTGCTGTCTCTCTCTCTGTCAAATAAATAAAAATCTTTAAAAAAAAATAAAAAAAATAAATAAAATGATAGCATACTTAAAAATAACTTTTTTATTAAGATATAATTCATATGCCATAAAATCCATCATTTTAAAGTATATAATTCAGTGGCATTTAGTATACTCACAGGGCTGGGCAGCTGTCACCACTATCCATATCCAGGATATTTTCATTGCCCCCCAAAAAAACCCATTAGCAGTCACTCCTCATCCCTTTCTGTGCCAAGTCGCAACAACCCCCAATCTACTTTCTTTTTCTATGGATCTGCCTATTCTAGACATTTCATATAAATGGAGTCATACGGTATATGGCCTTTGGTGTCTGGCTTCTTCGCATAATGTTTCCATGGTTCGTCTGTGTTGTGGTATTTTTCCTCTTTATAGCTGAATAACATTCCATTGTATGGCTAGACCACATTTTGTTTACCCAGTCATCTCTTGATGGACATTAGGGATGTTCCCACTTTGGGGCTATTATGAATAACAGAGCTGTGAACATTCATGTGCAAGTTTTTATATGAGCATGTTTTTTTATTCTCTTCTAGGAGTGAAATTGATGGGTCATATAGTAACTCTATATTTAACTTTTCCAGGAATTGCTCAACTGCTTTTCAAAGCACCTTTTCAAAGTGACTGCACCATTTTACATGCCCACTGGCAATGTTCGAAATTCTTCTACTTTCTTCACATCCTCACCAGCACTGCTATTTTTGTTTTTTTTTTCTTTTTTAAATTAAAAAAAAATTTTTTTTTAAGTAAGCTCTACATCCAATGTGGGACTTGAACTCACAACCTGAGATCAAGAGTTGCATGCTCTATCAACTGAGACAGCCAGGCGTCCCACTGATTTTTTTTTTTAAATAGCCCTCCTAGTGGATGTAAAGTGGCATTTTATTTTGTTTTTGATTTGCATTTCCCTAACGATTGATGATGCTGAGCATCTTATCATGTTCTTATTGACCATTCTTATATATTTTTTTTTTTTGAAAAATGTCTTTTCAGCTTTATGGCCCATTTTTAAATTGGGTTATTTATCTTTTTGGTTGCTGAGCTATAAGAGTTCTTTATATATTTTGATACTAGGTTCTTTAGATACATGATTTGCAAAAATGTTCTCCCATTCTGTGGATTCTCTTTTCACTTTCTTAATAGTGTTCTTTAATGCTTGTTCTTTCTTCTAAGAGTTTTATAGTTTCAGCTTCTGCATTTAGGACAATGAGACATCTTGAGGGTTTTGTTATTGTTGTTGTTGTTGTTGTTTATGGTGTGAAGTAGGGGTCCAGCTTCATTCTTTGCCTATAGATATCCAGTTCTTCCAGGATTTGGAAGAGTGAGACTCTGTTCCCTCTTTGAGTGGTTTTGGCATCCTTGTCAAAGATGAACTCATCAGAGTTGTATGGGTTTATATCTGGACTCTCATTTCCAATCCATCCAACTCGATGTTTCAGAGTGCATATTTTTTGATTCCACTTATGTGGAGTTCAAAATCAGGTGAAGCTAATTTATGGAGACAGAAGGCAGAATAATGGTTATTTCTGGGGTGGTGAAGGGCCATGAGAGAAACCTGTGGGAGATGAAAATCCTCCATGTCTTGATCTGGTGGCAGGTACTCAGGTATAGACATGAAAGGTGATCAAACGGTACCTTTAAGATTCGAGCTGTTAATGTACTTTACTATATTTATGTTCTATCCCAACAGGAAGGAAGGGAGCAAGAAAAAGGAAAAGGAGGGAGAAAGAAAGAGGAAAGAGAGGAAGTTAGCGGGGGAGGGAGGAAAAGAGAAAAGACAGTATGATCAGGAGATAGGGTAAAGATGATGGGCATCAGGGGGAGCCGTGGGGACATGGCTTTGGTGACTGATGGTGCCATGCCCTGGGTAGGGGGGAGGACTCGGAGGAAAAGTGGCTCCGGGGAGAAATGCTGAGTTCAGTTTGGGGCTGTGGGGTGTGAGTAGTGAGGAGCAAGAGGCAGATGGATGCTATGTCTAGGGCTCTGGGAGGACCTAGGTCTAGCTTGTGAAGGGATAGCCGGCAGCGGGACCAGAAGAGTCCACGGAGTAACCCTGAGCCCTTAGAGCCGGAGGAAGACCAGGCAGAGACCGGTGGTCAGCAGGCTGGGAGATGAGACCCGAGGGAGAAGATCGGGTGGAGAAATGCCAACAACGTGGGATCCGAAGTGCCAGGCCCCAGGCTGAGGTCTGCACGTGCTCTTCGGCATCTCAGCCACGTGAGCGTGAGCGCAGGACCAGAGAGGGAGGACAGAGCTTGCCCAAGGTCATTGGTGGGGCTGGGAGGGGAACCCAGGCAGCCCGGCTCTGAGCCTGCACCCGTAAGCTCTACCCCACACTACCGGCTGATGCAGTGGGATTGGTTGGGGGGGGCGGGGAGGGAGGGACTGAGCCCTCGTTGCCTCTGGGGGAGGTGGAGAGAGAGGTGTGCCCATCAGCCCGGAGCTCCCGGCTCAGATCACGAGGGCAAGGTCTGCGAGCAGGGGCTGGGGAAGGCCCGCGGCAGAGGAGAAGCAGTATTCCAAAAGAGCCCTCTCTCCGCCCAGGCCTTGTTCTTTCTGCTCTCTAAGAGTTTGGCTTTCCTGGAAATCAAGGTCTCCGCTGCTGAGGAACTCGTCAGACCTGTTCGTGCCCTGAGGAACCAGGCCAGAGCCAAGCTGGAGGGAGTGGATGCCATGGGCGCCTGCTCGCCCGCCTGACAGCTCCGGGCCACCCTGGTCTGTGACACCCCGCTTGCCCGCCCTGCACTGGCCCAGCTCCGCAAGGACACAGGGGCGGCCAGCCGGGAAGGCCCCAGGGGCTCCGCATGGCTCAGGAGAGGAGACTGGGGGCCCATTCATTCCTCTGTCCTTCAGACATCCATCCACTTACGCCCCCTCTGTTCCAGGGCCCAGTGATGATCAGTAACACCAGGAGAACCCACCTCTGTCCTCAGTGGGCTTTGGTCCCACAGGCACGGGAGTGAGCGGACTCTGGTGGCCTAGGAAGAAGAAGGGAGCAGAGTGGTGGGCCAGTCGTGGCTCCACAGAATGGCTGGTTCATGGCCCTTCTCCTTCCACTGAGGTTCATTGGTGATCTTGGCTGCCCCTGACCAAGCCCACAGCCAGGGGCTTTTAGTCTCTCTGACTTTCCATCCAGTTCTGTGGAGGGACACCTGGGTTGGCCCCATGGGACTCTCGGATAGGTCCCACTGGATCCTCCTCGACTCCAGGAAGCTGGGGTGGGAGTTGAGTTTCCTGAGAGCCAGAGAGAAACTGGGAGCAGCATGCATGTTAATGGACTCATCATGTCTCCTGAGTCGTATCTGGGATCGCTTTTTAAAGGTACAAGAACGCCTTGTGGCCTCCCTAACCTCGCCCTGCACCCTCATCCTCTCGGCTCTGGGCTCCAGCTGCACAGCCTCATTTGGCCCTTTGAGTGCCCTACATTTCTTCCTGCCACAGGGCCTTTGCGTATGCCGTTCCTTCTGCCTGGCACACTCTCCTGCCTGGTACCACCCCCTCCTCTGCCCACTGACCCCACTCAGCTTTCTGCTCTCTGCTCCGCCTCACCTCCCCAGTGTCTGCTGCTTGGCATGTGCCACACCCCCTCCAGGGCATCTTCATGGCACCAAGAGCTTCTGCTGAGGATACATAAGTGGTGTTTGCCTTCCCCATAGGGCTTTAAGTCTGGGATCAGGTTGGATTCTGTCCCTCCCTGTACCCCTAGCCCCCTGCACAGGGCCTGACACTTAGTAGACTCTTGGGAAACATGTAATCAGCTCCAGCAGGACTAGAGAGCTGACCCCAACTGCATGAGGCCACGGGAGGTAGCTTCTGTGGCCTGTGCTGTGGGCTCTGGGCCTCCAAGAAGACACTGCAGGCCAGAGGTCATGGCCAGGGCCCACAGCATCCCCAGAGCCATCCCCAGGGCTGCATGGGGCCTGCACTCTCTGTCTGGGCCCTAGTCTCCCCACAGACAGAATGGGATCCCAGGGCCCCTGCAGTGAGTCCCAGGGATCTCCAGCCCCCTGGGCAGCAGGAAACCCTGAGGCCATGGGCATCCCTGGGCCTGCCTAGCTGTGCTGCACAGAAGGTGACCTGGCCAGGACTGGCTCTCCTGGAATTCTTGGTGGCCGCAACCCGAGCCCGGCAGGTGACGGGCAGCAAGGCCGGACACAGCTGTGGCAGGCTTCATGTCCCCAGGGAGCTGGGTGCAGGGATCTGGCGCTGCGCTGGCCCCCACCGGCTCCCCCAGCCAGCTGGGTCTCGTTGAGGGTAATTAGCCCAGTGAGCCGCCTGGGTCTTGGCATCTGATTTTCCACTGTGATCTGTCAGCCGGGGCCTTCGGACAGTGGCCCCCGTGTAAATCACGAGGGGGTCGCTGTTAAGAGAAACGGCAAATTCCTTCCACCCGTGCGGCTGGCTAAATTGACTCTGAGAACAGATTCTCTCCCTGGCACTCGCTCAAGAATGGCCGAGTCCTTTGAAGGTCTTTCCAGGACGGACCCCAGGGGCTTGGAGCCGGCTGGGCGGGGAATCTCCCGGGGAGCCTCTGCTGACCGAGCTCTGCCTCCGCTGGCCGTCTCCGTGGCAACCCTGGGGGTGACTCCGTACCTTTTTCACGGCCAGGAAGTGGCTGGGGTGTGGGTGGCGGGGCCCACGGTGTCCTCAGTCCGGGAACACTAGCCCTCGGGCCACTGAACCATCCTGGTGGAATTTCAGGCCTCAGGGGTGGTGAAGGCAGGCGGTGAGGTACTTGAGGGGACACCCCAGGAGCCACAGAGTCTGTTTGGTGGGAAATTCTACCCCATTCCTCCTGTGAGCTGAGCCCATGGGCACAGGACCTTGGCTGGCTCCACAGCCCGGACGCCTGAGTTTGCCTCTGACTTCGCCACTTTTGCGTGGGTGACCCTGGGCAACTCACTAACCTCGCCGTGACTCAGTTTCCCTATTTGGAAAATGAGGATCATGACAGTGCTGACCTCACAGGATAGCTCCTTGCTTCATGCAGGCCAGGCTTTGGGATCCAGTGGTGGACAGACAGATAGCATCTGGGCCCCTACTGAGCCCATGTCCAGGGGAAGGCAGACCCCATGGCCAGTAATGACATTAGGATACAAGAAGGACTCAAGGTGATAGAGGGGTGGATGGGCAAGGGGCAGGTGAGGAGGCAGTAGGCCACCCATGTAGGCCATGGTAAAACTGTGTCCTGGGAGCAGGGACACTTCCGTGTCACTGGGAGTGACACGAACACAAATGCAATTTAATAACCCAGGGTGACAAGTGCAAAGTCCGGAAAGGCCCATGGAACTGAGAAAGCACAGAGGAGAGGCCCAATCCAGCCTGGAAGGCTTCCTGGAGGAGGTGATAACCTAAAGAATGGGTAGGGGAAATGCAGACAAAGAGGATGATGACAGGCCTCCAGGTGGAAGATGGAAAAAAGGAGTCTTCTTCCAGAGAAGTCCACTGCTGATTACATCACATGGAGAGGCTCTGTTTGATGTTGGTGGGGCTCTGACCAGCCCGATGCCCTTCTTAACCATCAGGAAGCAGACCCCAGGCCTTCCTTCAGCCACAGCAGCCAGCTAGACTTGAGCAACACCCTCTCTATTTTTTTTTTTAAAGATTTTATTTATTTATTTGAGACAGAGAGAATGAGAGATAGAGAGCATGAGAGGCAGAAGGGTCAGAGGGAGAAGCAGACTCCCCGCCGAGCAGGGAGCCCGATGCGGGACTCGATCCCGAGACTCCAGGATCATGACCTGAGCCGAAGGCAGTCGCTTAACCAACTGAGCCACCCAGGCGCCCCAACACCCTCTATATTTTTAAGGTCATCTCCTATTTGTGGCATGTGGAACTAGCTTTCATGTTTGGTAGTGAGGTTTTTTTTTTTTAGAAAAGCTTTCTTCAGAAGAAATGTATGTACATGAGTCAATTTAAGGAAAATAACTAATGTAGACAATACTTACGGGCAAAAATAATAGACGTGGGGTGGGAATCACTGAGATTTGGGGAAGAGGTGAATTCTAGAAGAGAGACTGTGAGAGACTATTCAGAAAGCGAACGGTCCAGAACTCTCTGGAACATGAGTTCTTGAACCCCAAGGCTGAAAGCATTAGCTTTCGGTCTTGAGTCCAAATCCCCTTGAACAAAAGAGGCTCCATCCAGTAGGGTGGGGCCAAGGGAGTGTGGCTGCTTGCTGACAGACAGACAGACAGACAGACAGACAGACAGACGGGCTCTCAGCCACATGAGAGTTTGTTGCCAGGCACGCACGTAAACTCAGAGTTCACTGTCTTGAAGCCAAACTCCCTGGATGAATCAGGCGTCAGCTCAGTCCCACTGATATGGCGTCCTGGGGCACTTTGCATCTGTCGCTCTCCTAAAGCCCACCCAGGGTGGTGCCCACTGCCCCCACTCCACCTGCCCCCTCTGCCCCAGCCTCTCCCAGCTTAGCACGCCTCACAGCTCACCTGGTGCCTATTCGGTGAGGGTGGAGTAAGATAGGATGTCAAGTCTTCAATCTTGGTTCTACTGGGACCCTTGGCGACCACACAGCAGGGATGGGGCTGGCTGGCTTTTAAACACGAGACACTCCTCAGGACAGAAAAATAGGGGTACATAAAGCCCCTAGGCTGTTGCCTGGCATGCAGGGGATCCCCCCCCCAACACACACACACACCTGCCTGGCTTCCATGTGGGTGTGAGCCAACTAGAATCACAGAGCCCGTGGTAGGCTGAGCTGGAAGGATCCTCCAGGGTCACAGAGGTGCAAAATGCTCTGTGAACAGATGACAAAGCTAGACCCCGGGGGAGGTCGCCCTTCCCAGCTCCAGACCTTCCGCAGTCATCCACCTTCCATCTGCCCACACCCCTGAATGTATTCAGAATCACATTCCTGCCCAAGACACATTATTGGGGTGATAGGCACTAATGCATGTGTGTCCGAGGGGCCGGGAAGGGGGACAACAGATTAACACGAGACCTCTTGGGTGCTGATAGGGGGCTGTGAGGCGGGATTTCAGGACCGTGGCTGGTCTTGGGGGGAGGGGACCTGGGGCTCCTTAGCAGGGGAGGGCATTCAGAAGAGGGGCTGTGTCTTGCTAAGCAAGCCCTTCCCTCTCTGGGCCCCAGATCTTTCTGTGCCAAGAGGACACTGGACAGGGGGGAACCGTGGGCGTGGGCCTGGCGACGGGGCTGGGAGGGACAGGCCAGCCTGGAGCCACCCTAATCTGGGGCTTAGCTCTGACTTCAAAGCCGGCGGCTTCAGCTTTGTTGGAATGTCCAGCCATGGTGGGGGCAGAAGGGGGATGCCTGGTTCCCATCAAGCTCCAGAGAGTAACTGTGGCCTCTCGGGACCCATGAGGGTGGGGTAGGTGTCATGAGGGCGGGGCTGGGGATCTCAGTGGGTGCATCTGGGGTGGGGGGAGCCCCAGTGCCTTATGGATGTGTGACCTCGGGCCAGTGGCTTAATCTCTCTGGGTCCTTGTAATCCTCATCAGAGAAACAGGGTGAGCGGTACCTCCCTCCTAGGGCAGCACCTCATCTAGGGTATGGCCCTGAGCTTGGGAGGACCCCCGTCTGTGCATGACCTGATATGGGAGCGCACGCTCTTGGCGCCAGGGTGGTCCGTGTGGCCCCACAGCGCCATCTACCGACGGCTGAGCAGCCGAGCCCGGTTCCAGCTTCCCCAAGGCCTGGGCATCTTCTGGGCAGCCACGGGCACAAGGTTAAAAATGTAATTTGGGGGCAGACAGGACTGAATATGAGTTCTGGCTGCCGGATTTCTGGATGAACGACAGGGTAAGTTTTTTAAGTTCTTCAAATCTTGCTTTCCTGTTAAAGACTGAGCACACGCGTATGTCCCCTACACACTATGCTTTCTATGCGCTCACACATATAACTCTCCCAACAACCATGGGAAGTAGAGCCTATCATTATTCCCACTTCACAGATGAAAAAACTGGGGCCAGAGCGGGTAAGGCACTGGTCCTGGGCTGCTCAGCCAGTAAGTGGCAGAGCTGGGATTTGAACCGGGCAGTCAGCCTCCATCAGTCCTTGCTTCCTACCACAAGACCAAGTAAGGCAGCAGGTGGGGCCACCTTGGACGGGCACGGGTAAGACTTACTCCTGGTCATGGGGCTGAAACCCTTGGCTCAAGGAGGGTGCTCCTATGACTTCGGCCCAGGATTTGTTGTTGCTCTGGGTTCATGTCCTAGCTTCATTATTTACTAGCTCTGAGATCCGGCTGCACCACCCAATGCTTGGTGCCCCCCATCCTCATCGATGGCTTGGCCCAAGGGTCAGAGGTGAAGCATGGAAGGGATCCCAGGGCCCGGCAACAGTGAGCTCTTGGTTGTTCTTCTCACTTACCAGTGATGTCCTTGCTCCAAGCTGGTGGCCCCTAATGGTTCCTTCGTACCCAGAGATGGTCCTCCACGAACAAATACTCACCCTGCCACAGTCCTGTGTCCCCGTAGCACCAGAAGTTCTGTTCTGTGTTCAGGGGGAAGTGACCTTTGTCCTGGTTCCCGTGCCAGGAAAGTGAACTGAGCTGTCTGAGCCCTGGGGACCCAAGTGGAGGAAGAAGCAGCTTCGGAGGGGCCTCACCCTAACCCTTGTACCTGCTTGGGACCCTGCCTGGGGGGAGGGGGGTATCTCCTGCCTGCCACCATCTGTCATGGGATCTGTTCTGTGATCCCTGGTTCCTGCATGCAGATGGGGTTACTCTGTACCTCCAACCACTTCTGGCTCTAGAACTTCCTTACCCTTTCCTTGTCTCCCTCACTGTGCCCATCAGAGGGTTGGATTAGCCAAGGACACAGTTCTAGGCCTCCAGACCCTTCCAGTGGGAAGGGCCTCGTCCGTGCCGTCTGACCCTCCAGTGAGAGCAGCAAGCTTCCCAGCGGCCACAGTGGGGGATGGAAGGGCCAGGAATGGGGCCACGAAGCTCAGGGTCCGGGGACAATCATCCGATCCAGCCTGCGCTTGTTCCATGTGGGCCTCCCACTCAGTGCAGTGCCCATCCCAGAAATGCCCTCATCAGCTCCGTAATTACTGGTTCTCCTTCCTGCCCCACCCCCAAGCTCTGTCAAGTTTTTGCCGGCAGAGAGGAGCCTGCTGTAAAAGCTGGAGGCCTGGGCCGCCTTGAGCACATCCAAATAAAATGGAAAGGGAAGCGGGCACCCCAGAAACCCACTATGCAGCTTAGGAGACTTTGGGATGGGACCACAGATCAAGCTGGGCCCAGAGTAGCCCTGGCTGGGGGCTGAGGACCCTCACTGGACCACCATCCAGGGAGGCAGTCCTGGATGGGGGCTGTCTCTACACAAACCTGCCCGTAATGGGGTGAGCTCCCCGTCACCAGGTGCCGAGGGGCCTGGGCCACCTGCTAGGTAGGCTTTGACAGTCGGTAGCACTTGGACCTCCATTCTGGAGTGACGACAGAGGCCACCGCCGGACACGTCACGAGGCTGGGCACAGTGAGAGGCCTGTGCACCCGGTCCTGACCTCCTGCCGGAGGAGGACTCAGAGAGGCCAGAGACGGCTGCCCCTCTTCGAGGGTAGAGCCAAGAAGCCACGCCGGGAGGGCAGGGGGCAGTGCTTCTTGGTTCATCTGAGTTCCATTTCGTCTGGGTCAGTTTGGGCTCCCAGGCCATGTCCTGTGAGCTCACAGCAAGCAGGACCTCCCGTGAGCTGCAGGCTAAGGAGTTCGGGCAGATTCCGTCCAAGATGGAGCCACTGCTGCCCTGGTTGGTGCCTTCCCCTTGGGGGACAACACCCAAATCCCTCAGCCCCAGCCCCCAGCTGCACCCAGTGTGTGGGGGCCACCAGTGTGTGGGGGGGTGGGTGCGTCTGCCTGATGATACCCGCTGGCTTTGCCAAAGCTGACCTACCGGAGCCATCAGGCTGCCGTGTCCTGGGGAGCGGGGGAGGGGGGGTAGACAGGCCGGCAGGGTCTGGGTAGACAGCCTGCATCTGCCCGAGCACCCTGCAGTCCCACCCACCTGTGTCCCTTTCAGAACTCGGCCGTTTGTCCATGGAGTAGAGTGTGGGCCAGGCCTGGGAGGCCCCGGGGACCTGTGATTTGTGTCCTCCACGTTGGGTCATCAAAGGCTTTATGAGGCCCTCTGGCAGGCCCACTGGGTTTCCGCGAGGTGAGATCATGCACCTGAACGTGGGGCCCGCCCGGCCCTGAACCCTGAAAGGGCCTCTTGTTCTCCAGGACCGGGCTGTCAGCACCCAGCTTGTAACGGGAGCTGGTTCTGTTGGCCACTCCTGCCCGGCCAGAGGCCAGGGGAAGGTGGCGGCAGCTCCGGCTTGGCCCTGAACGTGCCCATCAGTCCGGGGAGCCCTGATCTCTCCGCATCCCTGGTCCCGGGGATGGGGGAGCAGGGTGTCGGCGGGGGGGGGCTTAGCACAGAGGCGTGCAATG
>NC_138373.1:7285596-7330752 GCF_054177405.1 Leptonychotes weddellii | reverse complement strand
AAGCCCTCACGAAGTGGGGGCTGCAAGCTCCACCTAGACTTCTGGCAGAAAAAAAGCGTGGGAGGGCAAAGGGACAGGCGAGGATTGTGTGCAGGAAGGGGTGGGGTGGGGCGGGGGGGCGGGGGTTCAGGGGTAGGGCTGGCCTACTCAAAGGCCTACAAGGCCATTGGTGGGACCCAAGGCCCCAGTCAGAAGCTGGCTGGGGACAACGAGGGGCGTGGCTGTTGTGACACTCCCCCCCCCCCCCCCCCCGCCAGGGCAGGGAGGTGGGGTGGGGTGGGGAGTGAGGTGAGGCGGGCTGCAGGGTGCAGGCCTTAGGGATTCCAATCTTTGTTCTCTTCCTTCATCATCAAAAAGTTTCAATTTGATCTCTCCTGGGCGGCTATCTTAGCATTCCTCCCATAATTGGTTACATGTTCTGCACAGTTAGCCCATGTTTGGACTTCTTAAAACTTGCAAACTTGTAAAGAAACAAACGAATAAATAAATAAGCAAAAAAGTCCACAGCGGGGGCTTGTTGTTGCTGTTTTGGGCGCTTGGTGTTGCTGTTTTTACTCTGTGGACTAAGTGAATAAATGCCCAGAAACACATACAAATACTTTTATGCAGTGTTTTAAGTTCAGAATGGCGATGCATATTTAATATTCTATAGCAGGAATTGGTAAACTTCCTGTAAAGGGCCAGGTAGTAAATCATCCAGCTTCCGCAGCTGTCAGGCCTCGGCTGTGACCACACAGGTCTGCCCTTGTGCCAAGCAGCAGGGCCAGCGTGTAGACAAATGTGCGTGTTCCAATCGCACTTTGCTGATGGAAACGGAAATTGGAATTTCATATCATCTTCACGCACCAGTCACCAAACCATTCTTACCCTGCAGGCTGGACACAAATAGGCTGTTTTCCAAAGTTTTCTGACTCCTGTTCAATAGAGAGAGTGGTTACTATTTTATTTTTTTTAAGATTTTATTTTTAAGTAATCTCCACCCCCAACGTGAGGCTTGAACTCACAACCCTGAGACCTGAGATCGAAAGTTGCACAGTCCACGGACGGAGCGGAGCGAGTCAGGAGCCCCTAGAGCGGCCACTCTTTTCAAAAAAAGTAAATAAATACTTAGAAATGTGTATGTGTCTTGTAAACAGGTCTACTGTAAGTTTTGGGTACTCCTTGCTGCATCGAATTGCCAAAACGACGCGGTATAATGCAGTAACAATCTTACTAAGTCTCGGGGGCCTGTAAGTTGACCATGCTCAGCTGGGAGCTTCTCCTGCTTCATACAGTGTTCGGTGTTTGGTTGGGGCTGCAACCAGGCCTGGAACATCCCAGATGTAACTAGCAGCTGATGCCGGAAGTCACCTGGGACCTTAGCGGGGGTTGTCACCCCGGGCGCCTCCATGTGGCTTCTCCACACATTCTGGAGCAAGATGGCTAGATGCCGAGAGGGAGCGTCTAAGAGGGAGGAAGCAGAAGTTGCTGGTCTTCTTAAAGGCTGGGACTGGGACCAGCACAGTGTCCCTGCCGTGGCATTCCATGGGTTAAGCCAGCACAAGACCAGCCTAGACTCTAAGGGAGAAGAAACAGATCTCTGGAAGGAAGGGACCGATAATCTGTGGCCATCTTTCATCCACCAGATACCTGTCAAGGTCAACAGGTGGATAGATGAACTGCTAGGGATTTCAGGTGATTGTCGGATGTTTGAATCGAGCTCAGGGGGCACACTCATGAGCACCACAGCCGGCGGCCCATGGGGACACGCTCCTAGCCGCGTAGTGGCTATAACATTTTTTGAGCACCTACACTGGGCTCATTATATCCCATAGATACCCGACTATGTCAAGTAGAAACTGTTGTTAGTACAATTTCACGGACAAGAAAACAGAGAGTCCACCTGGGACAGGACACCCCGGAATAAAGCCCAGGTGGGAGAGGTGCCAGGGTCTGGGGCTCAGAGGGAGATTAGAACTAGGGCAGGATGGCTTAGTGATGGGAAGTGACTTGTCCAGGGTCACCCGTGGGGTCGTGAGTGGAGCAGAGACAAGAACCGAAGGCCTCTCACCTTGGAGGGCTCACTTTACCTCCCTCCCAGGGCTCAGGGCAGAGTTCTGCATTCTCATTCAGAATTGCAAGGGGGATCTGTCAACTTCTCTGAGCTTCGGGTTTCTCCCTGGCAAACAGAGCAAATAATGGCTCCCTCTTGGAGCTGTGGTGAAGGTCAAACAAAAAAATCACCCCCGCTATTATTTTGGAGTGTCTGGAGCTGGACTTGGTCTTTGGAGCCCGACAGTTTTCTCATCTATAAAACGGGCCCCGGGGTTGTGAGATAACGTGGGTGGTGCACATAGCCCAGGGCAGCCCCTCCACCCCCTGAGCTGGTACAGACAACAGCTTTGTCCCATCGTCCCAGCCTATTGTCCCAACCCTATCACGCCCGACAGCAGCGCCCAACAGGTACTGAACGTGCGCATTCTGGAATCCCCGCAGCTCCTGGGAGAACACAGAAGCGGGGCTGCCGATGGGCGTGTCCCCTGAGGAGTCTTGTCTGCCTCTTGGCAGGACTGGGGTCTCTGGGGTCAGGCAGAAGTCCCTGGGAAGAAGAAAGATGAGGGGCAGATTCAGTGTTGTGCAGAAAAATGTGGGGGGAGCCCCAATTTGTAGCATCTGCCGAGTCCCAGGTATAAATGCTCTCACCGTGGCTGATGCCAAGATGTCATCACGCATCGACTTACTGAGAGATTAGCACGAGCATGTCCCAGCACCACTGGGTGAGCTTTTCACCCCGTCCCCCCACTCTGTGGAGCAGGCTGGGGCGGGTGCGTGCACGTGGACATCCCGGGCGTATGTGTCATACACTGGTGACTGTGAGGGAGAAAGGACCCAGATGTGGACATGCCCTGAAACTCAGGAGGGCTGGCTGGGCACTTTATTGATTCATCGCTACCCTCTCCCTGAAACAAAATCAAGGCATTTTAAGCAACGAAGACCGAGTGATTAAACAGGATTTGGGAGCTGATAAACACGAATGTTTGGCAGGAATAGAACAAGGCTAAGAACGAGGTTAAGACCCAAATTAATGCCACAATGTACTTTCCTCCCTCTGCTCTCTCATGTGGCCTCGATGACATGCCAGATGGATAGCTGGGGAAGCCTCGAGGGGCACCCAGGCTGGGGAAGAGAAGGCTCAGCAATACCACCGCTATCTTCGGGTTCCTGCGGGGACATTCTGGGACAGCAGGAACATACAGAGTCCAGGGGCAGAACCAGGGCCAGCACGGACCTCCATCCACGAAAGAGCAGTTCAGTCAGTGCTGTTCATGGAGAAGCCTCGCTGCCCAGGAAGGTAATGAGCTTCCTGTCAGGGGAAGTATATAAGCAGGTGCTGAACAGCCGCTGACTGGCATATTTCTGGGCATTTGACTTGAGGTTGACTGGGGTTGACCAGTGGGCACAAGGCCGAGGTTAGGAATGTGCCTCTGGGCCCACATCCTAGTTCAGTAGCTTCCTACTCAGGGAGTCATGACCTCGCCTCTTTGTGCCTAGGTTTCCTGCCTCCCTGCCTCCACCTCCATGTCCGTGCCTTCTGAGTGGACTCCTGGTGGAAAGGTTCTTGGTCTCCTAGGATTCCCAAAGCAAGCAGAGTTTGAGAGCAGAAGGTGCATCAGTGATGGTAAGAAGCAGCGGCGCTCTGGGGCTGTGATCCCAAGCCCTGTGGTGTCCCTTGCTCCCTCAGCTCCTGTCTACACCTCTCTACGGTCGCTGCGACCTCTCCCTTGGAGGGGGTCCTGGAGGCAGGTCTTTGCTCCTGAGCCCCCTCGGTCCCTCAGATCCTAACACAGTCTTAGCACATAGGAGGCCTCAGTGAGTGTTAAGTGAATGCACGAAAGGATGGATGGATGGGTAGACGGATGGATGGATGGATGAGTGGGTGGATGGATGGATGATGGATAGATAGATGGATGGATGAGTGTGGGTGGATGGATGGATAGATGGATGGATAGATGGATGGATGAATGGTGGGATAGGTGGGTGGATGGATTGAATGGATGGATGGATGGGTTGATAATGGATGAGTCAGTGGACAGACGGGTGGGTGGAGGGAAGGAGGGCTAGTGCATGGCTTTAATACAATTGCAAAGCATCTCAACTTCTTTATTTTGCTTTATCCTCATAACTCTAGTGTAGGCAGAGCTAGAGCCATTAATCTCATTCCAGAGAACTGAACATTGAGGCTCAGAAAAGTAAAGTGACTTGCTCCGTGTCACACAGGGAGGAAGAGACTGAGACACACGTCAAGATTAGTCTCTTGACACTCTGTTCCTGGCGCCTTTTCCAATAAGCTCCATTCATTCCCTGATTCATTCATTTATTCAGGCAGTCATTGTCACTTGCCGAAGCCTGTCTGGGGCCACCCAATGCTGGGGACCCGGAGATGCAGCAGATCTGCTCCCAGGCTTTGAGGAGCTCCTAGGCCCATAAATAGCTTGACGGGATCAGGGCAGAGGCCTGGGCTGAGTGCAGGGGCCACCAACTTTTCTGGGAGGAGGAATCTGACTCAGGGTCTCTGAGGAGGTGAGGGAGGGCCGGATCTGGAAGGAGGTGCTGGAGTTGGCCAGGTAGAGGAAGATAAGGCCGTTGATTTCAGGCCCAGGCTGTGTGGGACCCAGGCCCACAGTAGCAGCTCTGGTCTGGGACCAGCCGGGCATTCTGGGCAGCTAAAGGGGGGGACGAGTGGTGGAGGGGGCAGGGTCTCTGCCAGGGGATGGATGTGCAGGGCTCTGAGCGCCGAGCTGGGGAGTTGGGACCTCATCTGAGGCAGCGGGGAGATGCTGAACAGCAGGGGGTGCGAGGGGGTCCCCCTGCTGACGGAAGGAGGGTGCTGGCCCTCACCCAGGCTGCCTCTGGGACCCCTGCCCCTCAGGCCTGCCCTTGGCACCATGCCACCCCCAGACTCCACGACCTGGGCCGCCCCCCTCCCCCCCCCGCCCAGGGCAGCGGGAATGGCGGCCAGAGCAGAGGCCCACCCACGACTGCCCACCCCAGGAGCGTGGCCCTCGCTGCCAAAGGGCCGCCAGCTGCTCTGGAAGACCCCGGGGCTGGGTTCAGGAGGCACCGCGCCTCAGAAGCTGCACGGGCGAGGCCGCGACGCCAGGTGCGCCCGGGCGCTCATTAGGCCTCGGTGCGCGGCCCCGGCTTCAGTGTCTTTCTGAGAATCCCCGGAGAAGGAAGAAATCAAAGGCTGGGGATTGAAAAACAAGAATGGGGAGATATAAAACAAGATTTCTATCTAAATAATTTCCTCTAATTGCTGGTAAGAGACATTCATTTTCCTTTTGAAGCTCCCCGTGGCCCCGGGCGCCTCAGGACGTGCCAAGGTGGCAGCCCGTCTAGCCGGATTGTTGCACCGCCCGCCCGCAGGCTGGCACGGCGCCCACGGCGGGGGCGGGCGGGGTGGCGGGCTGGGTGCTGCTCAGCTCGGGGTGGGGGTGCCCTGCGTGGGGGCTGGGAGAGAGGGAGGGAGCCCTCGATCTGGTGAGCATAAGCGCCAGGTCTCGCGCAGGCCTCCCGACCTCGCTTCACCCCAGATGGACGCAGGAGCATCAGGGTGCTGGGAGGCCCGGGCCCCTCTTCTTTGCTGCAGAACTGCCGGGCTTTTGGACACGCTGGGCATTGGCAGGGTGGAGGTCTGAGGGACTGCCCTCTGGCTGTGGCCCCCACAGAGGACAAAGCCAGGCGAGGCCTGCAGAGACAAGGCCATGGTGAGAGAGGCTCAAGCGAGTGCCCGCCTGTCCACAGCCCCTCACGGCTCCCCCGGAGGAAGTAGGCCTCATTATCGTCCCATTTTGCAGATGACCGGTTGAGGTTCGAGATTGGGGCAAAGTTTCACAGTAAGAGGGAGGCTGATTGGGGCTTCCGTCCCCAAGCCCCGGTCCTCAGATAGCTCTGGGGGACAGTGCAAGGGAATCCAGATTCTTCGGCAGTGCATTCAAGGCAATCCCAATCTGTTCCCAGCTCGCATCTCGTGTCTTCTCCAACTGTCCCTTGTTCTGTTCCCTCGATTGGCTGGGCTCCCCTGGGCTCCCCCAGTCCTGGGCTTTCCCTCCCAGCACTGGTCACGGCAACTGCCATCACCCCTCACGGCTGGTACTCCCACCGCCCGCAAGCACCCCAGGTGTGGGCTGTGTCCGAGCCCCCTCCGTGGCCCACGCCCAGCCTGGGGCTCACATCCACTGCGGGGCACAGGGGAGGCTGGGTGGAAGAAAGCACTGGATGGAAGGCAGTGGTGTGGGGCCTTTCAGCTGGTGATGGAACTCACATTGTCTTTTACCCTAAGAGAGTTTTCCTTCCCTTTTGATCTCTTGCAATTTATGAAAAATAGAACGCATGTGTTCCTGATTAATTTCTACAAAATCACGGAAATGTCGACTTTTTTAAAGAGTCATTTTAGGGGCGCCTGGGTGGCTCAGTTGGTTAAGCGACTGCCTTCGGCTCAGGTCATGGTCCTGGAGTCCCGGGATCGAGTCCCGCATCGGGCTCTCTGCTCGGCAGGGAGTCTGCTTCTCCCTCTGACCCTCCCCCTCTCATGCTCTCTCTCTCTCATTCTCTCTCTCAAATAAATAAAATCTTAAAAAAAAAAAAAATAAAGAGTCATTTTATATGGAGGCTCCTTTTAGATTCTTTCAAGCCTACCTTCGAGTTTGGGGAGGAGATGGGTCACCCTGCCACTTCCAACCTCCCATCAACACAAGAAGAAACAGTGATGTCATAAAGACTGGCCCTGGTGGGCAGGTGTCCCTGCTCGCCCCACCTCACTTACCTTCCTCCTTGGCTCCCCATGGCCCTCAAGATAAAGTCTGGGCTCCTTAGCCTGGCATTCAAGGCCTCTACACCCACCCCTCCTGGCCTCTCTGGGCCCCCTCTGGGCCCCCTCTCCTCCCTCAGGTGCCCTGATATCCAGCCTTGCTGAATTTCCACCTGCTCCTGAAACGAGCCAATCTGTTTCTTTCTCTACCCCTTTGCTCATACTGCTCCCCGCTCCTGGGAGTGCTCTCCACACCCCACTTTCTCCACCTGACGAACTTCTACTCATCCTTCAAAACCCAGGTCCAGTGTTCCCTCATCCGTTCAGCATTTGCTTCCTCAACCAGGCAGCCCCTCATGGTTACTCCAGCATTCCAAGAAATGAGTCCTCGTTTGACCGAAGAGGCCCAGACACACTGCCTCTGGCCTGCCTCCCAGGGTCACTGACCCAGGTGTGCAAAGATGAAAGGCTGGTGTGTCGTGGTAAGAAGTAATAAAAGGGGAAAGACAAACCCTCCTCAAATGAAAGCCATGCACAGTGTTTATTTTTGGTATTTTATGGGGTGCTTTTGAGAATGGGAGATGGAAAAAGAGAGTTCCACTAGGGACAAGCAGAAGATTTCACCCTTGGGGTGGGAGGAAAGAGAGAGAAACAACAGCCCCTCGCTTGTCCAGTGCTTACCTCTGGGCCCTGTCTGGATTCCAGAAGAGCCGGAGTTGCTGCCCCAGCCCAGAGCTGGTTACTGGGAGGATTTTAGATCCCAACAGAGGGTTCCCTCTGGCTCTCCCACACCTCACCTCCCCACCCCCCACCCAGAACCCCTTCTTGAGTGCCTTGTAGCTAACCGGGTAAGGTGGGCGGGATGAATAGGATCCCCATTTTACAGATGTGCAAGTTGAGGCCCAGGCATGAAAGGGTTGGTTTAAGGCCACATGCTAAATGAGCAGCCAGGCAAAGACTAGAACTCAGGGCATCTGTCCCTACAGTTTAAGCTGGTTAATTCTAGCCCAGCTGTCTCCAGCCCTGGGAGGGGTGGCCCTGAGGGTCTCCAACCCTTTGCCCTGGTAGCAGAGGGTGTCTTATTAGTCTGTTCAGGCTCTGCCCTCTTAGATATCCTGCTTCCCAACCTTACCATGCCCCACTTCTTCTATGCTTGACAAGGAGGGCAGACTGAGCACGAGGAGTTCCAGTCTTGAAACCACATGGCCCAGCTGTGGGAGGCTGTTCAGGGAGCGGGCAGGCCCCAGAGACAAGGGAGACCCTCATGTGCCAGACTGCCTCCTCCCTATCCACAGTGCAGAGGATCACGAGTACCCTACTCTCTCCCCACACTCACAAGAGCCAGGGAAATCACAGAGGGCTTCCTGTAGGCAGGCCCAGCTGTGGATGGGAGCCTTCCTCTCCTTCTCTAATGAAGCCCACAACAGAGGCTGGGAGGATCCAGGGGCTGGAAAGTCCATGGATGCTGTTAGGTGCCAGCCCCAGGGAGGGCTGGGTGGTGGGAGTGTGGAGGAGAGAGAGCTTGGCCCTCAGACAGTGTGCATTATATCACAGAAAATGGCACAGCCTCAGTGAACCCCACTTCCTGAGCACCTATTTGAAACCCAGCTCTGCGCCCTTTATATCCACCATGGAATTCTCAGAGTGACCTCATTTGCCCCATTTTACATAGAAGAAAACTGAGGAGGTTGGGAAGGACCCATGGGCCACCTAGGGATTCGGGGGGCCGGGGGAGTGGGTCAACAGGGGATCTGAAACTTCTCTGATCCATCTCTCTGACCTCAGAGCCTGCACCCTGACCCATGGGAATGGCTACTTAGAGCAGTGGGAGCACCCCAGGGCCTCCCCATCAGCCAAGATTGGGGGACTGGCTGCCGAACTGACCGAAAAAGGCACCCCAGCCAGGGCCCCAGGGGTGGGGACCACCATATGCCATTTGGGAAGAGGGTTGTACGCAAATCAGCCAATCCTGCTCGACACGCACCTCTGACATCTTGAGGCTCCGCCGGAGCCCATCCTGACCCTCTCCTGTGAATTGCACTTCGTTACACACTCAACAACCACTCCGGCAAAACTGCAAACGCTCCCCAATTAGCCACGCGCTTCTCCCAGCATCCTTTGCAATGCGCCCGGGACCACGTGACTCGTCCTGGCCAATAGGATGTGAGCGAGGGGACCCGCCTCACTTCCGGGCTTGCGGCGGTTCTGAGCCAAGGCGGTGTGCCGGTCTCTCTCTCTTTGGCTGCGGCAGCCTTGGAGGGACACATGTTCCAGATAACGAAGCCCTAAGGTAGAGGAAAGCCTCCATGCAGGACTTTGCAGGACAAAAAGTTAAACTTTTGTGTCGGGTTAAAGAACTGAGCTTCGAGGCTTCCTCTGCTGTTGATTACCCGAGTATCCAGAGTAAAACAGTCGTGGGAAATAGGGATTACCGTCCCTGTCCTGCAGATGAGCGCACCGAGGCTGAAATCCCCGGTTACAGAACCGCTTCAGCCCACTGTGTCCGACTCCAGACCCCGTGGGGTTTTCCCTGCATCTTGCATTGTTGGCATGTTGGAAACAGCCCGCCGAGGCCCAGGCCCAGGCCCAGGGGAGGAGGAGGCGAGGAACGGCAACAGCCTGCTTTTAAAAATTGCATGTTGTTAAAACCCCATCAGGCTGGTGTAAACCATGATATGTGGCATGGCTGTTGTTCAGCAAAGCACAAAGGAGGCCTAAAGTGGGAGAGACGCATGGGCCCCCCAGGGTGGTGGAAACGATGTGCACAGGGGCAGAAGGGCAGCATGTGGGGCCGGCTGTCAGATGCTCCACCTGCAGCATAAGAGATGGCAGGTAGGGGCGGCCAGGAAGACAGAGAAGGAGGAGGAGAGAGGCCCGATTTACAGGCACCAGGGAAGAAAATGCAGCCAAGATTTATGGAGACTCAAGTGACTCGTTGGAGCCGAGTTTATTATCCATCACGTGCCTCTGAATGTGTATTTATGACTTTCCAAATGATCCTATCTCACTGAAAATTATGTCCAAAGAACAGCAACAGCAGTTCATCTGCATTGAGAAAGACTGATCCAGAGTGGAGTTCAAGGCTGCTGCTAGTCACCCAGGGAGGCTGGGGGCCGGTCTCACTTGTGCATACACAGGTTCAAGAAGCGGACACAGGCCCGTGGATGCTCTGAGCTAGGCCCTGCACTAGAGCCAGAGTGCTGAGATGAACCCATCTCCTAGGGCCCTGCCTGCACCCTCCCCCCCCTCCCCCCCACTGAGCAAAGCACTAGAACCCACAGTTACGACTAAGGAGCAGAGGGAGGGTGAGAATACTCACTCTGTCACTCAACTGCTGAGTGACCCTGGGCAAGCTACTTAACCTCTCTGAGCCTCTTGTTTTCCTCATCCAGAAAATGGAAGTTAACACTGATGGTGACCCCAGAGAGTATTTAGGTGTACAAGATACTGCATGTGAAGTGTCGAGCACAGTGCCTGGCATTCGGTAAGTGCCCACGAACGTTATTTTTCTGTTCCCGTCATGGTTAATCCTCTAAGCATCGTATGTAATGTTTGGCACAACCTGACCATCAGACCAAGCAAAATAAGACAGATTTCTGGCGGAAGCCCCATTTCGTAAAAGAATGACCACTTACCTGCTTTGCGCACATTGGACACCAGGGAGGTAGGCCCAGCCAATCAGATAACCACCTAAAAGGGTTTTTTTGTTTTTTCTCTTGGAGCCTTATGAATGCATGAAAGAACTGATCGTCGGTGGCTTAACTTGTTCGGGTCTCAGGCCTGTAGGTAACTTCCTAAACTCGGAACTTTGTCACGATTGAAAATAAAAGCTGATATTCTGCCAGGGTATCCTGGCAGCCTATCGCCTCCTTCTGTGTCAGTAAATGGCAGCCTCTCTAAATGCTGGAAGTGCCTTGCCTGCTGCCCTGGCCATCCTAGCCCCTCCACCAGGACCCCTTGATTAGGGGGTCTCTGAATGTGTACTTCCCACAAAGCAGAGCCTAAGACAAGGTCTTGGGAATTTATTTGAGTGGTATCTCAGGAAATAAGTAGGAGAAGCCAGGGGGGGAGTGTTGGGGAAAAGATGTAAAGCAGCAGATAACTGCGGTCAGCAATGGGGGCTTGATTCTGTAGGGACCCCTGGGAAGAGCACAGAATGTCTTCCAGAGCTGTCTTTCTGGAAGAAGGAGGATGGAACATTTGTGTACTGCCCCCTGTGCTCTAGTGGCCGAGGCCCTTGGAAGTACTGACCCCCCCACAGTTCTGCCTGCAGTGTTTGCTCATAGACTCAATGGGCCCTTGTTGGAAAGGAGCCTGAGCCAGAGAAGGGAAGGACACCTGTCACAGGCTTACATGGGACACTGTCAGTGTGCCCAAGCTCACCTACAGCTGTCCACCCAGCTGCTGTTCCATCAGAGGGAAGCTGAGGGGGGGGGCGGGCGGTGACACGGGGACACCAAAAACCCTGCTACAGTCCACCCCTTGCAACACTCGGATCCATCTTTGCCCACATTAAGTCCACTGTGGGGACACTGAGTCTTCAAGGTGGCAGACAGCCATAATCTCTAAAAAACTGAATACAGGATTCTGGGAGGATGTGGAGTTGGAGGCACCAGGAATCTCTCTCTCCACCTAGACAACAATTGCACTGGACAGAATCTATCTGATATAAATATTTTGGGGCTCTGGAGTCTACTGAAGGCTTCAAATTTCAGGGGAAGGCGTAGATGGTGAATTGCAGTTGATTTGGGGGTGAACGATACAGCACATGTAGTCCACCCACACAGCGGAATATGACTGAACCATAAAATGGAAGCAGCACTGACACCTGCCATAACATGCATGAGCCTTGAGAACATGATGCTCAGTGAGAGAAGCCAGACACAAAGGCCACAGGATGTGTGAGTCCATTTGTACGAAGCATCCAGAACAGGCAAATCCAGAGCCAGAGAGCAGATGAGTAGTCTGGGGGGCCAGAGGGTATGGAGGAATTGGGGGTGATGGCTAAGGGATATGGGTTTTTGGGTGGGGGTAGCCATGAGAATGTTCTAAAGTTGACTGTCCTGATAGTTGCACAACACTGTGATGGACTAGAAGCCAGTGAACTGTCACTTTCAGTGGGTGAATTGTGCGGCGTGGGAATTATATGTCAATAAAGTTGTTTTAAAACATTTTTTTTGACTGCAGTCGATTTCAATCACTTTAAGCTCATAGCACAGTAGCAGCTACCCCTCCCCTCCCCCATCCACATCAGGCACTTATGCACATATTCTTGGAGCAGCCTGTACGTAAATGGTGGGAGCCAGGGTGGGGGAGGGGGGAATCCCTAAGACATTCAAAGCAACTGCATATTTGGGGAAATTTAGAAAGTGACCAGCATGCCCAAAAAAGGGCTCAGAAAAGATCTGAGAAGTCTTTAAGTTTATACCTCAGCTTGATCTTCAGCACAGAGGCAGCCTATAACCATCAAAAAACCCCCAAAAACCCCAAAACAATAAACAATACTAATTTTGAAAAACCCAGCAAACCTGGGGGAAGAGGGAGAACAGATTTCCAGAGTTACCACACAATTAGATGCAGGTGTCCAGTTCTCAGCAACAACAAGAGCAAATCTCAAGGCGTGCCAAAGAAACAGGGAAGTCCAGCCCGAACAGAGGGAAAAAATAATTCACCAGAAACTGTCCCTGAAAATGACCCGATGGCAGATATACCAGACAAAGACTTTAAAGTGTCTGTCTTAATGATGTGCAAAGAACTAAAGGACGATATGGAAGAAGTCAAGAAAACAATGTGTGAACAAAATGGCAGTGCTGCAAGGAGATAGAAAACCTAAGGAGATAGAAACCAGAAAGATTCTGGAGCTAAAAAGTCCCAACAACTGAAATGAAAATTTCACTGAGGGATTCAAAGGCATATTTGAGCAGGCAGGAGAAAAGAATTAGTGAACCTGAAGACGGACCATGGAAATTATTGAGGCCGAGGAACAGAAACAAAAAAGATTGAACAAAATTAACCAGAGCCTGAGAGACCTATGGGACACCATCAAAAGGACCGACCTATGCACCATGGGAATCCCAGAAGGAAAGGAGAGCAAAAGGGGCAGAGAATATTTGAAGAAATAATAGCTGGAAACCTCCCAAATTTAATGAAAGACATGAGTATAAATTTCCAAGAAGTTCTATGAACTTTATTATTTTTTTTAAAGATTTTATTTATTTGACAGAGAGAGACAGGGAACACAAGCAGGGGGAGTGGGAGAGGGAGAACAGGCTTCGTGCAGGGCAGGGAGCCCGATGCGGGGCTCGATCCCAGGACCCTGGGATCATGACCTGGGCCAAAGGCAGACGCTTAACAACTGAGCCACCCAGGCGTCCCTCTATGAACTTTAAATAAAATGAACTCGAAGACACCCACACTGAGACACATCATAGTCAGAATTTTCAAAAGGCAAAGAGAGAATCTTGAAAGAAGCGAGAGAGAAGTGAATCTTCACCCACGAGGGATCCTCGATAAGATTATCAACAGATTTCTCATCAGAAACTTTGAGGCCAGAAGACCATGGGCCAATGTATTCAAAGAGCCAAAAGAATAAAACTATTGACTAAGAACCCTATGTCTGGCAAAACTGTCCTTCAGAAGTGAGGGAGAAATGAAGACATTCCCAGATACACAGAAGCTGAGCGAGTTCATGACCATAAAACCCATTCTGCAAGAAGTACTCAAGAGAGTCCTACAAGGTGAAATCAAAGGTCACTAGACAGTAACTTGAAGATGTATAGAGAAATATCTCAATAATTAAAGGTAGATATGTTGGCGATTATAAAAGCTAATAATACTGTAGCAATGGTTTGTAACTACATGAGTTAAGAGACTAATACATATTGGGGGATGGGTGAAATAGGTGAAGGGGATAAAGAGTACATTTATCGTGGGGCACCTGGGTGGCTCAGTCAGTTGAGCATCCAACTCTTGATCTTGGCTCAGGTCATGATCTCAGGATTGTGTGGTCGAGCCCCGCGTCTGGTTCCACGCACATCAGGGAGTCTGCTTGAGATTCTCTCTCTCTCCCTCTGCCACGCCCCTGCTTGCTCTCTCTCTGTCTCAAATAAAGAAATCTTTAAAAAAGAGAATATACTTATCGTGATGAGTACTATGAGTCAAGTATAGAATTGTTGAATCACTATATTGTATCTGAAACTAATATGACACTGTATGTTAACTACACTGGAATTTAAAAAAAGAGAGAGAGAAAGAGAAAGACTAATATATTTACCCAAGGGCGCCTGGGTGGCTCAGTTGGTTAAGCGACTGCCTTCGGCTCAGGTCATGATCCTGGAGTCCCGGGATCGAGTCCCACATCAGGCTCCCTGCTCAGCAGGGAGTCTGCTTCTCCCTCTGACCCTCCTCCCTCTCATGCTCTCTGTCTCTCATTGTCTCTCTCGCAAATAAATAAAGTCTTAAAAAAAAATTTAAAAAATATATATATATATTTACCCAAAAAACAATTAGTGTAAAAACTAGTATTACTGTAACTTTGGTTTGTAACCCCAAATCTTGTTTTCTACATAATGCGGGAGACTAATGTAATGCATTTAAAGGAACTACAAGTTTATGTTTTTTACAACACAAAGTATAAAGATCTAATCTTCTGACACCAACACCTGAAAGGGGTGGGGACAGAGCTGTAAAGGAGCAGAGTTTTTACATTTTATTGAAATTAAACTGGCATAAATTCAGATTCGAGTGTTATGGCTTTAGGATGTTACACGTACTCCCCACAGTAACCACAAAGAACATAGCTATAGAATTTACACAAAAGGCAATGAGAAATTTTGACATTTCCCTACAAAATTCAACTAAACACAAAAGAAGACAATGATGCAGCAAACAAGGGACAGAAAAAGCTATAGAACATATAGAAAACAAATAGCAAAATGACAGAAGTCTCTCCTCATCAGTAATTACTTTAAATGTATAGGAATTAAAGTCTCCAAAAGACAGAGACAAGCGTAATTGGTAAAAACACATAATCCAGCTATATACTGTCTATAAGAGGCTCCTTTTTCTTAAGTTTTATTTAAATTTCAGGTAACGTACAGTGTAACGTTGGTTTCGGATGTACAATATAGTGATTCAACAATTCTTCTATACGTCACCTGGTGCTCATCACAACAGGTGCGCTCCTTCATCCCCATCACCTGTTTCACCCATTCCCCCACCCCTCTCCCCTCTGGGAATCATCAGTTTGCAAGGGACTCACTTTAAATCCAAGGACACAAATAGCCTGAAAGTGAAAGGATGGATAAATGTGTTCCATGCAAATAGTAACTGAACGAGACCAGGAGTAGCTATGCTGATAACTAGGCAAAATGGATTTTAAATAGAAAAAGAGGTGTTGATAATTTAAGGAGTCTTTTTGATTATAGCCACCATAAAGAAATTTTTTTCTTTAAGTTTACGAAAGACGGAGAAGGACATGATATATTAATAAAAGGCTTGCTACAGCAAGAATATGTAAGTTATAAACGTTTATGCGCCTAATGACAGATCATCAAAATATCTGAAGCAACAACTGGCAGAATTGCGAGGAGAAACAGACAGCTCTACAACGGTAACTGTAGATTTCTATACCCCACTTGCAACAGTGGGTAGAGCAGCCACGCAGATATAAATAAGGAAACGACACAGCAAACAGACTAGATCTAACAGGCATATACCGAACAATCTACCCCAAACCAGAATACGCATGCTTCTCAAGGGGACATTTCACAGGGGACATTTTCCAGGACAGACTCTAGGTTAGGCCACAAAGTCAGTCTCAGTGGATTTGAAAAGGTGGATCTCATACAAAATGTCTTCTCTGACCGCAAAGAGATGAAGTTCGAAATCTAAAACAGAAGGAAAACTGGAACAGTCACAAAATTGTGGGAATTATACAACAGACTTTTAACCAACCAGTGGCTCAAAGAAGGAACAACAAGGGAAATGAGAAAATACTTAGAGACTAATGAAATAAAAAACACAACATACCCAAAGTTACGGGAGACAGCAAAAGCAGGACCCAGGGGGAGTCATAAACATAAACCCAGCTTAGAGTCATAAACACTTACATTAAAAAAACAAAAAAGATCTCAAATCAACAACCTAACTTCACAACTTAAAGAATTATAAAAAGAAGAACAAACTGAACCCACTGCTAGCAGAGGGAAGGAAATAATAAAGATTAGAGCAGAGATCAGTAAGAGAATAGAAAAACAGTCGAGAAAATCAATGAAACCCAAAGTCGGTTCTTTGAAAAGGTCACCTAAATCAACAAATATTTAGCTAGAGTGACTAAGAAAGAAAGAGAGAATATGCAAATTACTAAAATCAGAAACGAAAGTTGAGATATTTCTACTTCTACAGAAAGATTATAAGAGAGCGCTATGAACAACGAATTGAATAAGAACAACAAATATGCCAACAAAGGGAAGAACTGTTGGTTCACAAGCTCTTAGGGAGCTTCCTGGGTATGATCTACAACGGGCCCCGTTTGCAGAGGGCAGAGAGAGACCCAAGAAAGAGACAGGCCACTCTGGACTGGCAGGTGGCAGGTGTAATAAGCCAGGGAACTTACATACGAGGCCCGTCTTGGGCAACTGTAAGATGAGTAGATCTCCACACCCACCTGCCACATTTTAAAAGTTTATATAGAGAGGCCTGAACTGCATTCAGTCACATATATCAGCCTGATGGCCACATCATTCCAGGCTCTGTCCACGGAGCAGCTACTGGGAGCAGAAAGGCAAGTGGGACCCATAATCCAAGTAGAGTGGAGGGGGTGAGGAGTCTCTGACTGCTGGGCTCCAGCCCACGGGTCAGCCAGTGCTCAGGTCTTTTGGATGACCTCCCCCCAAGAATAACCTAAATAAAATGGTAAAATGGACAGAGTCCTGGAAACACAAAATCTAACAGCACTGAATTGTGAGAAACAGAAAATTTCAACAGACCCATAACTAGTAAGGAGATTGAATCAGGAATTAAAAATCTCCCAACCAAGAAAAGTCTGGACCTGATGGCATCACCAGTCAATTCTACCAAACATTTAAAGAAGAAATACCAATCCTTCTTAAAGTTTTACTAAGAATTTGGGCGCCTGGGTGGCTCAGTCAGTTAAGTGTCTGCCCTCGGCTCAGGTCATGATCTCGGGGTCCTGGGATCGAGCCCCGCATCAGGCTCCCTGTTCAGCTAGGAGCCTGCTTCTCCCTCTGCGCCTCCCCCTGCTCATGCTCTCTCTCTCCCAAATAAAAATTACTTTTAAAAAATGTTTTCCTAAGAATTGCAGAGGAGGAAACACCTCCTAACTCATGCTATGAGGCCAGCATTAATTACCCTATACTAAAGCCAGACAAAGACACTACAGGAAAACTATACACCGGTATCTCTTATGAGCATTAGTGCAAAAGTCTTCATCAAAACACTAGCCAACCAAATGTAGCAGCCCGTTAAAAGAATTATAAGCCATGACCAAGGGGGATTTATTCCTGGGATGCAAAGATGTTTCAACATAGCAAAATCAACCTGTATAATATGTCACGTTAGCAAAATGAAACACATGATCATCTCAATTGATCATTGGACTGAATTATAGCAGCAGCCTTCCTGAGTCTCCAGCTTGCAGGTGGCAAACTGTGGGACTTCTGGGTCTTCATGGCTGCATGAGCCAATTCCTATAATAAATCTCCTCTTCGTCTCTATCTATACTTATCTATATGTCTGTATCTGACCTATATCTCTATATCCTACTGCCTCTTTTCTCCTGGAGAACCCTGCGTTAGACAGCATCCATTGATTATCATTTCCCTTAAGAAGTATTGAAAATTTCCTGGTTCTTTGTATGTTGAGTAACTTTGGATTTTTATCCTGGAATTCGGAGTATTATAAAACCCTTGGTCCTATTAAAATCTGATAAAAGTTGATTTTTTTTTTTTTAAAGAAGGACATCATTGTGGCTAGTTTCAGACCCCAAGTTGTGATCTGCCTCTTTTGAGCTATGATTCTAAAGCAAGTTCCATTTTAAAAACCTTTGCAATGCTATTTGATCCATCCCATGTGTGCACTACCCAGAGGCCAGTTTGGGATCTTGGTAGCGGTCTACGCTAGGGGCTGGCAAACTACAGTCCACAAGACCAATCCAGCCTGTGGATTGTTTTTGTAATGGCCTATGAGATAAAACTGGTTTTTATATTTGTATGAGAGAGAGAGAGAGAGGAGGGAGGAAAGAAGGAAGGAAGGAAAGATGGAATATGTGACAGAGAGCACATATGTTTACCCACAAAGCCTAAAATATTTACTATCTGGCCCTTTACAGAGGAAGTTTTCTGATCGCCGTTCTCAAAGCGTTTGCTAGGCTGTTTCAGGTTAGTTCCACACACGCACAACTTAAGCCTTGGGACTTTGTGCACACATTTAAAGAATCCTTTTTCCCCAGCTCCATCCTCTCCATGACTTCCCGCCCCACACTGTCCAAATCTCCAAGACCCCCTTTCCTGCTTCTCTCACTAGAAAGCCAGGGTCTTAGTCTCTCTGTGCTATTGGGCACTCCCTACAAATGGGTCCAGCTGAGCAAGAAGGGGCAACAGAAAAAAGAGAAGAATATGGGGGTTCCTCACCCTCTTTGAATGACAGAAGCCACTCTCTGACCAGAGAGAAATGTTTTAGGTGCCTGTGGGATGGTGGATGCCATCATGAATGGAGGTTGAAGCCTCAGGACAGGGACAGTTAAAAGTGGAAGAAAAAAAAAAGAAACTGGGCTTTCCTGCCATCTTCTCTGTCCTGCAAAATACCGCATTCTTGATTCTCTTGGTTAGAAAGACAGGGTTTTTTTGTTTTGTTTTGTTTTGTTTCTTAGAGCTTCTTCTGTTTCCACCCTTTTCACAGTTCCAGGATTTGAGCTGTGCTAGAGTTTAATGGGGAAATGTGGAGAAAAACCAACCAACCAACCAACCAGGGAACTCACAGTTACTTCAATCTTTGATTTCCCTCGCCAATCCACTTTCTCTGATTTACTTTTCAGAGTCCTCAGATAGTTGATCTATGTGTTCAGTCCAGGCGTTTTAGTTGTAATCAGTGGGAGAGGCAGGATGGAATGTGCTTCCACCATCTTCGTGGGATCCAGAAGTCCGACAGTTGGGTTCTGTAGAGCGATCTTGCTAAGCACTCATTAATTCTAACAGGTTGCTTCCAAATTTTAAAAACTTCCAAATGCAAAATAATGTCATCTGTGAATAATGGCAATTTACTTCCTCCAATCTCTATATCACGTTCTTGCCTTACTGTAGAGGTTGGCAAACTTTTTCTGTAAAGGCCAGCTAGTTCTTATTTTAGACTTTGCAGACCATATGGTTTCTGTTGCAACTACTCAGCTCTTCAATTGTAGTGTGAAAGCAGCTATAGACAATATATAAATGAATGGGCATGGCTGTGTTCCAATAAAATTTTCTGTACACAAACAGGTGGGGCGAAGCACTTCCAGAATGACAGAGTAAGGACTTCCAAAAATATCCTCCTTTGTAAAAGCAGTGAACAGACTGGAAAAAATTGTCAGAATCAACTTTCTCATGATTTTGGAAATTAACCAAAGGCTTGCAACAATATGGAGAGTGTTTATTTTTTAATTATTTATTTATTTATTTAAAAAGATTTATTTATTTTGAGAGAGAGAGTTAGCACACGGTGGGGGAGGGGGATGTCCATACCCTAGAGTTTGAGTGAATTACAAATTTATGTTAAGTACTTACAATAAATATTATTGTATTCATATTTTAGCTTCAATCTTGACCATCTCCTTAAAACATGTTAGAAATGGGGGCTCCAGGGGTGCCTGGGTGGCTCAGTCATTAAGTGTCTGCCTTCAGCTCAGGTCATGGTCCCAGGGTCCTGGGGTTGAGTCCCGCATTGGGCTCCCTGCTCAGCGGGAAGCCTGCTTCTCCCTCTCCCACTCCACCTGCTTGTGCTCCCTCTCTCGCTGAGTCTCTCTCTGTCAAATAAATAAAATCTTAAAAAAAAAAAAAGTGGGGGTTCCAGGTTAATGGTATGAATACACATTTTTAAAGCTCTGTAGCATAAAGCCAGTTTTTCCCTAGAAATTTTATACCAATTTGTACCCTCATTGTTTAAAAAGCTCAATTTCACTCTACTCAATAAGATTATTACTATTTTAAACAATTTTTGATAACCTGATGGGGAGAGTCTTGTTGGTGTTTTAATGAGCATTTCTTTGATTGCTAATGGAGCTCAATATTTTAAAATATGTCATATTTGTGTTTTCTTTTGTACATTTCTCATTGACTATTTTTCTACTGGAATGTTCATTTTATTGATTTGTTATTGCTTTTTATATATTAGAGGTGTTAACCCTCTGTCATATTTGTTGCAACTGTTATCCTTGTTTATAGTTCCCCAGTAAATTTAATTAAGTGGCTTTTTAAAAACATAAAGATATTTAGATTTTTATGTATTAAATTTTATCTTACGCTTTGTTTTTTTCCCATTGCTTTTATGTTTAGAAGGACTTTACTCACCCAGAGATCAAATGTTTGGCTCTCGTTTCTTTGAGTTTTTAATGATTTCCTTTTTTATTTTAATTCTTTGAATCCTCTGGAATTCATATCGGAGTATGGTGTGAAGGAAGGAGCTAATTTTATTTCTTTCTGAATAGCTCAGCAAATGTCCCAGCATCATTACTGAATAATCCGTTCTTCCTCCGCAGATTTGCAATGCCACCTCAGTAAGCCGAGATGCCGTGATCACCATGGCAACGGGGCTGCATTAAAAGCATTTGTTCCTACAAAGTGGAGGGCTGGTGCCCAGCAGGGCTCAGCCTGGCCTCCCTGCACGTCTTCCCTAATTAAGATGCACCTTTTGGTTTTGACTCTTCGAGAAAACCTCTCCCTTTATAAACCACCATACAGAAGGAAAATGCAGGCCAAGGCCCTGGGCGCCCCACGTGTGCCGAGCCGGGCCTGCCAGAATGGTGGGGCCAGAGGGGCATGTAGGCAGCAGGGTGAGAAAGTGGACAGTGGTTCTGTTACCTCCTGAGAACCTGGAGGGGCCTCATCAAGGTCCCCACACAGTGGAGGCCGGGGACGGGACGGTCGTGTTCGAGAACGCAGCACTCACGTGACACAAAGCAGCGATCACACCGTTGGTCCAGCAGGAGCTTCGGCCGCCGAGAGGCAATAAAGCCAGGCTCCTGGGCTCTCCGGGGCTTCCAGCCTTAGGCCCCTAGTGTCCTCCTTCCTTATCAGCTATCTGTGTCCAGCCTGGGGGGGACGAGACCTCAGCCCGGGCTCATTTACCAAGAAGGAGGGGGGTGTCCTACCTCTGGGGAGGCCCTGGGGAGCCTGCACGCTGGTGGCGTGGCGGGGGCCCCCAGCCTTAAGCACCCGCCGCCCCCTCCTTCTCCCTGACGACCCAGGTATGAGGTCCGCCAGAGCCACAGTCCGGGTGTCTTTCCTCGTGCCCTGCCTGCCCGCCTCAACCAGTGACAGAGCAGTCGGGGGGGTGGGTCAGGGAAGAACCAGGTCTGCCCACCCACCCCCCAGCTCCTGGCAACTGTCCCCCCCTCTCCGTTGCCACCATTCAGGCCTCATGCCCTTCAGCTGGAGGGCTCCCTCCATGTAAGTGTCCAGCTGTGTCTTTCCCCTGCTGGAAACTTCCGTGGCGACCCACTACCATCAGGACAAATCTTCACCTTTCCTAATCTGATCTTGTCTTCCCTCCTCCCCCATCTGCCCCCAGCCCCTTTCTGGAAACTTCCCTGTGCTTCTCACACCTCCCTTCTCACACACGGATGGGCCTTTGCACATGCAGCCCCCTCCTCCGCCTGGCTAAGTCTCAGCCTTTCAGCTGCCTCCGCTGTGTCCCCTCCTTGAGAGGACTCTCCTCCCTCCAGGTGGGCCAGGTGCTCCTCCCTGGGGTCCCCTGCTGCCCTCACTGCTCTCTTTGCTTTCCACGCTCTAGAAGGCAGGGACTGGCCTGCTCCATCCTGTGGACTGACCTATCGATGGGACTGGGCCCGGGGGGGCGGGCAGGATGGGGCAGGTGTGGGGGCATCGTCCACCCCTACCCAGGGTGCGCGGCTGAGTAGTGGTGCTGGCCGCTGAGCCACGGCCTTTTCTGGTTACCTGGCCCTTGATGAGGCCATGTCTCTCCCCAGGGAATAGATCGAGACGGGCTGCCCACTGCCAGGCTAGGGGCTGCTGCATTCCCCGCACCCCATGGGGGGCCAGACCCGGACAGAGCCCAGGAGCGTTCACAATTGCAGGTTAGTAAGCGGGGGCAGCGGGGGTATGGACAGGCTCCAGCTGACCCCTTGGAGGAAAAATCTTAGTGAGGATGCAGCTATGCCACCTCCTGCCATGAATCCTGGGGAGGGGGCAGTGTTCGGCAGAAACCGTTGGGCAATAGAGCCCAGTCCCCGCAGTGTCCCCATGGGAGGCCAGAGGGGGTGTGGGCCCCTCAGCAGCACACAAGAAGCTAGGAGCTCTGTCAGAACTGGGACTCGAGATTCCGGGGTTCCTTCTGCTGTTCTGAGATGCACAGGCAAGCTGTGGTTGAAGGGGGGCCTCTTGGCAGCCATCACCCCACGCCCCAGAGTCCTCAGCAGCTCAGACAAGGCTCTCTCCCGGAGTGGTCCCCTGCAGAAAAAGACTTCAGGAGCGCCTGGGCGGCTCAGTCGGCTAAGCGTCTGCCTTCCGCTCAGGTCATGACCTCAGGGTCCTGGGATCGAGCCCCGCGCCGGGCTCCCTGCTCCGTGGGCAGTTCGCTTCTCTCTCTCCCTGTGCCCCTCCCCCCCTGCTCGTTCTCTCTCTCTCTCTCCCCTTCTCTTTCTCTCTCAAATAAATAAATAAAATCTTTAAAAAAAAGAAAAAGACTTCAAACCAAATCAGGGAGCATCCTTTGGGTGCGGGCCCTGACACCTGTGATCAGAGCTTCCCATTTTGCTGTGGATGCGTTTCAGGTGGGCTCAGGTGGTGACCCTTGGAGGCTTTCAAAGCAATGCTGGGAGAGCCAGAGGCCCCAGGCTAGGCATGGCCACCAGGGACAGCCCTGGTCATTTACCCCAAGGGCTGTACCAGTTTCAGCCTGTCCTCCGTGAGCCAGGACCTGAGAAGGCCAGGAGCTCTGCCCCAGGTGATGGCAGGACAGCTCCACTCGGGCGGGAACCAGGCCTGACAGTTGGCGTTCTAGAGCATCCACTGGTGCCCGGTATCACTGGGATCGTGCGGTGTTGTAAAGAGAGAGGACAGTGCTGTGGGGACAGGGGGAGAGGTTCTATCCCCCAACGCCAGCAGAATCCTCGAAGTTCAAGCCTCAGGGTTTGATGGAGGTTTCTGTGCCAGTCCTACAGAAGGGTTTGCAGAGCTGCTAGGGACCTCACAGGTCATCGTAGTCTTTCAGAGTGCAGACTCCTGTGTAGCCATAAAGAGAAATGAAGCACGAGCACAACATGGGTGAACCTGGAAATCAGTACACTCAAAGAAGCCAGAAGCAAACGGTGACATAATGTAGGATTCCGGTATGGGAGATGTCCCGAATGGCAAACTCATAGACAGATAGCAGGTCAGTGGTGGCCTAGGGGTGGGAGGAACGGGGGGCGCTGGGGTACAGCTCAGGTGTGCAGGGTTTCTTTCGGGGGTGATGAAAATGTCCTAAAATTGATTGTACAACTCTGAATACACCAAAAGCCACTGATTTAACACTTGAAATGGGCGAGCTGAATGGTATGTGAATTATAGCTCAATAATAATAATTTAAAAAGCTCAGTTACGAAAAAGGGAGTGTAGGCTGCAGGGTCAGATGGCCTGGGTTCACATCCTGACCCCACCCCTTCCAAACTGGGCAACCGTGGGCAAGTCACTTAACCTCCTGCCTGAATTTGCTCCCTGCAAAATGAAGGTGATGCAGCCCCTGTTTTGGCAGGTTGGCGTGAGTCCGTCCGTGTGACTGTCGGGGCAGCGCCTGACACATGATGGGCGTCTGCTCTGATGAGTTCAGCCCTCTGTTTAATGTGGTGGAAGACGGAAGCCCCGAGAGGTTAAATGACGGGCCCCGGGTCACTGTCGTAACAGCCTCCAAATTATATGTCCCAAGTCCTCATCCCTGGAACCTCTGAATGTGACCGTATTTGGAAAAAGGGTCTTTGAGGATATAATTAAGGTAAGGATCTTGAGCCTCAGAGGTTGCCGGATTATCCAGATGGGCCCCACATCCAATGACAAGTCCTTGTAAGAGACCCAGGGGACAAGACAGACATAGAGGAGGAGGCCATGTGGGGACAGGGCAGCCACCAGCCGGGAGGGACTCCCAGGGCCACTGGCAGCTGGAAAGGGGAAGGAACGGATTCTCCCCCAGCGCCTGCCGTGGGAGCACAGCCCTGCCGACACCTTGGTTTTGGCCTCTGGCCTCCAGAACTGTGACAGGACACATTTCTGGCCATCTGGCACGGCAGCCCCGGGAGCTTGAACAGTGACCCAGCCCGCAGTATCAGGGCGAGGACTCGCGACTCCGCTTATCACTCGGGACCCCTTGGTGGCATTTATCGGTGGGTAAAAAAAAAAACAGCTTCAATCCCAGATACCGTGAGGGTTCTGGAAGCAGTTTCTGTGATCTTCAGATGAGGCACGGAGGCCCCACTGTCCCCTCGCCCATGCCGCAACCCATCAACAGGAGGGAGGCGAGGCTGGAGCGCGTGAGCGCGTGAGCCCCGCTGTCTCCTTCGGGGCACACCGGCTCCTTAGATTTACCAGCCCCTGCCTGAAAAAGTATTTAATTTGCCTTTTACAATGCACCAATTGCAAGTTAATTAACTGGCAATTGAAAGTTATAGGTGACGTTAGAATTTATTAATAACATTGGAAATAAATCTCCGTGGAATTCAAGTAATTGAAAATCTCATGAAATTCTCTTTTTCATCATCCATAAAACAGGGCTGGGAGAGAGGTGTTCCAGAAACCTCAGGGGGTGGTTGGGATTGCAGGTGTGGGATAATTGGGTGGGAGGGGACTGCTGTTCTGACCTGGGCCCATCTCAGATGCCCGCCTGCCCTCCTGTGCACCACTTCGGTCACTCCTCCTAGGGTCTCGGAAGGTATCTTTCTCCCTTCGGGAATGTCCTGTGATTCACTGCGGTGATCAGAGCGGGGCACTGGGGACACAGAGGTGACCCTGCCCACCAGAAGGTCATAGCCTGGTGGGATAGACAGAGCCGCGAGGGCTGGGGCTGGGGCCCAGGGCCAGAGTCAGCAGTTCCTGCCCATCTGTGCCCATGTGTACACACACACATACCAGGGGCTGGAGCCTGTCGGTGTTGGAGAAGAAATGTCGGGTTTGATTTAGACACAGGAGAGAGGCGTGTGCAGGAAGCAGTGCCCCGAGGATGGGCGGAGAGCAGAGCAGGCTTAGGGAGCCCCCAGGGGGGTTGGGCTGAGATGAGGGGGTGAGCCCGTGTTAATGCTCCCTCATTAACCCTCTGGGTGGCCTGCGGGGGTGGGAGCTCCCTTCCTTGCCTCTCTTCCTGCACTGGGCTGATGATGCTCATGAGTCCTTCCCCCGGGGGGCTGGGGGCAGAGGGGCAGTTGCAGGTCCTGGAGGCCCCGAAATGGCACCCTGAGGGGGGGGCCTCTGGGTGGCTTGCCTCTCCTTTCTGAGTCACCACTGGGACCTGCAAGCGGAGCGTAGAGGTGCAGGCTGGAGTTTCCACCCATGAGCACAAAGACACAATACGAGACAGAAGCGAGGGCCGGAACGGCCCAACTGGTCTCACTGGGCTGCAGGAGTCAGAGGAGGGGATGCGTCTGAGGATTTTGTCCAAAGCCGAGAGCCGAGATCTGAGAGCCGAGATCTGAGAGCCGTGCTGCCCCTGGGGCTCTCAGTGCGAGACCACGCCCCCTCCGACCTGTCCCCCCACCACCCCCCTGTCCTGCAAGCACCCGGGGCCCCCACGTGGCTGGGGAGCCAGCACCCACAGGCCAGACAGAGACGAGGTCAGCCAAGGAGAGAAGCTCCAGCCCGTCGCCGGGCTGCTGCCACAGTACATGCCACCTGCAGCAGGGAGGATGGGACCCTGGCGACAGGGCCAGGTTGCAGAGCCTCGGCTCGGGGTGGGGAACAGGGCAGCCACTGCAGATCCCTGAGCAGGGGGGCAGCGCAGGCAGGCCTGCGTTTCAGTGGGAGCCCTCTCTGGGCCAGATGGAGGGAAGGGGCCAGACTGACCGTGAGAACCTGCTGTAGCAGCCGGTCCCCTGTGGGCCAGCTTCCTTCCCCTCCAGCGTTCGAGGTCCTCCCAGATCTGGCACGCGGCAGCCGCTTCGGTCCTCCCGTGAGCGTTCCTTCTGTCCCCCGCCCCGAATCTGTCCCGCTCCTCGGCCGGCGCCGGCCTTTGCTCACACTTGGCCCTCCTGGCAGTGCCATGCCTTGGGCTCCCGGTTTATGTGCACGCCGTCTGCCTCCAGGAGCCACAGCAGCCAAAAGCCCGGCCTCCCCAAGTCTCAGACCTGTCCTGAAACCCTGCCGGCTGTGTGACCTTGAGCGAGCCGCTTAACCTCTCTGGGACTTCACGGGCCCTCCACAAAACGGGGAAGGTGGTTCTGACGCTAAAGGGAGGTGACCTACGCCCCATGTTTGGTGCAGTGCCCAGCCTCATCCTTATGAAGGACTGGCTCATGACCACCTCCCCCAGGAGACCCCGTCCCCCAGCCCTGGCCCTCGGGGACTGGGGCCTCCCACCTGGAGCTGCTTCCCTCCCGCACTCCCTTTCACTCCCAGCGACCTGGGAGAGCCTGGGCATCCGGTCCTGCCCCAGTGCTGGGGGCTCACTCCAGACTGCTAGCCTAGCCGCCCCAGACGGTTGCACGATCCAGGGCCAGGGGACAAACGAAGGTGTCCCATGTATCTAAATATTGAAAAGTTACATGTTGAGTTAACCAACTTAAAATATGCTCTATGCTCCTACTTTGACAAATATCCTTTACAAGGACTGGGAAGGCCGGGCTGACTTCAGAATTCTGACCTCTCAGGGCTCTGCCCTAGAATGGGATGGCCCCGGGGGTGCCTGCCCCTGGTCCTCGGAAGCCCCCCCTTCCTGCTAGCTGCTGTCCTGGGCCGAGAGGCCTTAGGCGCACATGTGGACACCCACCCTGCGGGTCCACGCTCCGTCCACACCAGCCCAAAGTGACAGCTCCCTGGTCTAAGAATGCAGATGCCAACAGGGAAGCGGCCTGCCCTTGAGACGTGCAGGGGGAGAGGCCCACACGGGAGCCTGAGCTGAGGGCCACGGGACAGCACATTTCGGTGTCCTGGGCAAAGCAGATAGTCTCGCACGGCTTCTCCACCGCGGGTCTGGGAGAAGGAGATGCCTTCTGACCCGCTTCCCTGAGCGGTGGATGGCTTGTCAGAGGGCGTGCAGTCCTGCGGGAGCCCCGGGGGCTGCCCCGTTCCCTGGCTGAGGCTTCAGCCAACACAGGGGGTTGCTCAGGGCCAGGCGTGGGGGGGCCCAGTGAGGTGAGAGGGTGGCCTATAGAAAGAAAAAGGGGCTCAGCCCTCCAGGGGAGGCGCTCACAGCCCTGCCTGGCCCGGCCTCCCGCACCTGTGTGTACGCTCTGGGCACAAGGGGGCCTTGTACAAGGGGATCCCCCATGAGCCGCCCTCCTCCGCCCCTCCAAGCCTTTGCTGAGGCCGTCCCCGCTGCCTCCAGTGCTCTTTCCTGTTTAGCCGACTCCCACTGACCCCTGAAGGCCCTTTCCTCCTCCACGGCCCCTCGCCTGGCCCCCGACAGATTAGGTGTCCCCCTGCTGGGTTGCGGTGGCCCACAGCCGTGTCCCGTGCTCCGTGTGTGGCACCGTCCTCACATCGGACAACACCGTCCCTAGATGGGAACCTCCCAGGGACGGCCTCCCTCAGTACCTGCGTCTCCGTGGCCAGGAGCCCGGCTCCCAGGCCTCCCCACCAGCAGCGCCGCAGGACACCAGAGCCCTGGGAGAGGGGGGGGACAGCACCTTTATTGTCAGAGAATTGCAGACTTCCCGCCCGCCTCTGACTGCCGCACCTCGGCCCCCAGGCAGGGGGAGGTGGCCGGGGCCTGACCACAACCTCCCGGGGAGCACCAAGGACGCTGGGGACAGACGGATCCTGCCCTGAGAGGAGACACCACTCGGGGTGGCACCCAAACCTCCGAGTCAGCGGCTGAGACTGGGTCCTGGCCCAGCAAGAGAGGAGCACCAGGGCCGGTCCGGGTCACAGGGGACCCATGGCCTGAGAGGCCTTGAGGGCTGTGGTCTGAGCTGCTCTGGGATCCCCGGCCCCGGGCGTCTGCTCTGGAGCCTGCCGCCTGGGCCCACGGCCCTGAAGGGGGCAGCGTCTCTCCCGACGGGGCCCGGGACTCGGACAATGTCCTGTCTCTAGGTGGTCAAGGGGACGCGGGACTTGCCGTATGCTGCAGAAATGGCCGACCCTAGAGATTCCCAGAGAGGGCAGAGCTGCCGTCCCAGGAAATACTCCCTCCTCTGGGCTCAGGGGCAGGAGGGCCCTGCTGGGCTGGGTGGGTTGAGCCTGGGAGGCAGCGGTGGGTGGTGCCGGTTTGGTTGGAAGGGCCCTGCACCCCAGGGCCCCTCCCTCACTATCCCCAAGTCCGTGGGAGCGTCCCGGGTTTATTCAGGGTCTCCCTGGCGCTGCCAGACCCTGGAGCAGACCCCAAGCCCAGGGTCGGGGGTTGAGGAAGGAGGCCCAGGACCCTGCCTTCCTTCCCTGCTGGCTGGTCCAGCCCCCTTCCCCTCCAGCCCTGCGCCCACCCTGAGTTTCTCCGTGAAGGCAGGAACCTGGCACGGTCTAGGGTTAAGGAACCGGGAGGCCGGGGTTCAAATCCTGCCCCAGCTGTCCCTGGTCCCGTGGCCTCGGCAGGTTATTTATACTCGCCAGGCCTCCATCCTCCCGTGGAAAGTGGGGATATCAAGCCTACCTCCTAAGGGTTAAATGAGACGGTGCAGGGAAAGCTCCTTGGACAGGCCCAGACTCAGTAAATGATGAGTATTAGGATTATTCTCAGGCCCTGCCCAGCCCACCCAGATCCTGTCTCCTGCAGAAAGTGAGGGTGGGGAGGGCAGGGACCAGCAAAGGGCTCTGCCAAGGGTGCTGGGGCCCTCTGGACCCTGCCTCTGGAGCTGCCATCTGTCCCCAAGTCCCCCCAGGCCCTGGGGGCCAGTGTCCCTCATGATCGTCGGTGTCCGGAGCCCAGGCCCACTTGGGGTGTCTAGGAGCCAGCCGGGCAACACAGGCCTCTGGGCTGGCTCTCTGGCAGGGCTGGGGCTTGTCCTGAAGAGCTGGCCTCTCACTTGCCGCCACCGGCCTGGCCAGCCCTCCTCTGCCCGGGGTCGGGGCCGAGCAGGGCAGCGAGCGCACCGTCAGGCGGGGAGCCACCACGCTTCATCTTCAGGTTGGCTCTCAGGGCAGCATCTTGGCCAGAGCCCCCCTCGGGGGAGGCCAGGGGATCTGGAAGGACAGCAGGAGGGTGGGCTCATGCAGGGCGTCGGGAGCACTCAAAGGCCCCCTTTGCTTCTGGTGCCCAGCCAGCGAGGAAGCCAAGTGCCCAGCGAGGACAGGGCAAGACAGCAGCAGGCTCCCTGGTCACGCGGGCACCCACCCCCTCAGGCATCCGCCCGCTCACCCTGGACCAGGGCTGCCCGGGGCTGGGCTCCAGGCCCTGCAGGGCTGCCGGTCCCCACCTGCCGCAAGGGCCTCCCACCCCATCAGTGAGCACGAGGCTCTGCAGAGCACCGTGGGGCAAGAGGAGGGTGCCTTAACAGAAGAAGAGACCCTAGAGCAGGTCCCGAAGTGGGAGCTGGTGGTCAGCCGGCGGAGGGACTGGCCTGAGCAAAGGCATGGAGGTGGGGGCAGGGTGGGGGGAGGGCCCGGGATGACTAGGTGGTGGCTCCAAGTCGCTGGGCACCAGGCCATGCTGGGCAGGGACTTGGGACTTGAGGTGCCTGGACATCGGTCACGGGCAGTAAGGAGCCACGGAGGGTCCTTGAGCAGGGGAGGCACAGGGTAGGGTCCACCTTGGGTTTGGGGAAGGCCATCTGGCAGCCAAGTGGAGGTGTTGTCGAGGCAGGCAGACCAGAAGGCGGCATGGAATGGGGAGGCGGGGGCAGTGGGGCTTCCCAACTCCACGGCCAGCTGCAGGTCCGGCTGGCCCCAGGCCCTGGTCGCAACTCACCATGGATCCCAATCATGTGCTCCAGGATGAGGACTCTCTCTGCCAGGATCTTCAGGGCCTCCCGCAGCTGCTGTACCCCCTCACCCTAGCGGGGAGGAAGCAGCCAGGGTCAGGGCCGGCCACAGAGACGGGCCACGTCGTCCCCTCCCTCCCCGCTCCTGCCTCCTCCCCCTTTGTCCCCATCCTCTCAGTACAACAGCCGTCCCAGCTTGGATAGCCACGTGCCAGGCCTGGGGTTTGAATTCTTGTTTGCAGACAAGAAAACTGCTGCACAGAGAGGGTAACCAGGGTTCTGTGGCCACACAGCCTGGCTTCACACCCAGACCCGTCCCCCTCACGCCTTGGTTTTTCCTGCTCCGGGGGCTGCCCGGCTGCTTCCCCTGGGCGCCCTTCTTTCCGGAAAATGCCCTGTGAAGGGCAGAGCACCTAGTACGGGTGGGCGTGCTTCACTGGTCTCCTGAGAGCTCTCCAGGTGTGGCCACCCCAGCAAGAGGGAGAGAAGGGAGAGCCGCTGCTCCTGGAACGTCAGCACGAGGGCACCGTGAGGACAGGCCGTTTCTGGGGACCCAGCCTACACACGGGCAGAGGACCCTGGGCACCGAGACCCGTCAGTGAGCTGATTTATTGAGAAGACAGGTGTCAAGGCCAGTGATGGTGAGGGGCTCAGGCCCCACGCTGAAGTCAGTCCCAGAACAGCGCCTCTTGCAGGCGTAACACGACAGCTCTGTCCTGACGTTCAGATCGAACGAGTTTAAAACAACACAAAGGGATGGGGCACCCGGGTGGCTCGACAGTGAAGCGTCCGACTCGATCTCAGAGCAGGTCTTGATCTCGGGGTCGTGAGTTCAAGCCCTGAGTTGGGCTCCATGCTAGGCATGGAGCCAACTTATAAAAAAGCAAAATAAAAAAACGAAAGGAGAGCAAAAAGTGACCTGTAGGTTAAGGAGAGAGGTCTTCCCCCCCCCAGCGAACCAAAGGCCATGAGAAGCCACACTGGTGGCAGTGTCCGGGATGGGGGTCCAGGGCTCCAGCTAAGCCCCATGCCCCTGAGCCACGGGATGCACGCTTACAGAAAGCAAAGGGAGAAGTCCTAAGTACCGTTTCCGTCTTCCCTTTCAAGTCTGCGAATCTCCCTGCGAATCTGTGCCCATGCTTTGTACCTACATCTTCCTCCCGCTGCCTCCTGGGCCCACCACAGATGCTCTGGCTCCAGCCTCCCCCCTCCATCCCAGCCCACCTCCCCAGTTACCCCCAGGCTGGCTCATTAGAGAACCCTAGATGCCCACTCTGCTGGCCGCCCCCCGAGCTCTGACACACCCAGGGGATTCTGGCTCTCAGCCTGCAAGGTCTCCCCCGCCGGCCCCACTGCCCTCACCCCCTTTATCCATCACCCCAGTCTCCAGCACCCCTCCTCCTCCCAGACGGTCATGCCCGTGCTCCATCTGTGTCCCCTCCCGGCCCCATCGTGCCCCGGCCCCTGCCTGCTCCCATTCACTCCCCCACTGTCCCCTCCCACATCCACCAGCCCTCTGTCCACCTGCCCACGTATCCTTCAGTCCACCAGCGCCGTGTCCCTGGGGGCACCGCCGTGCACCAGGCGCCGCGCATGGGGGATTCCTGTCCCTGGAGAGGGACTCCACAGCCTGCAGCCTCCTTGAATAAGGGGTTCCCCCCGGCAGGGTCCCCCCTGTCCTCCGGCCCCGGGCCAGTGCCCCATCTGCACACTATGCTGCAAGTATTATGTCACTCACCGGCGCGGGGACCCCCTTCACCCCCCATGGCCCAGAGCCCTGTGCCCTGTCCCTCCCACCAGGACGCAGCCGAGGGGGCAGGAGGGGAGCACGGCCCCCAAGACCAGTTACCTCTGCAGCAGCTTTGTCCTCCTCTTGCCCCTTCCCGCCAGGCTCGCCCTAGGAAGAAAACTGCGCAGTCAACCACCGGTGTGTGTGTGTGCGGGGTGGGGGTGGGGGGGCGCCTCTCTACCCTCTCCAGCTTCTCGCGCAGGCCATGGGGGGCCGGCAGGGAGTTAGGGCAGGCTGGGCAGGCAGAGCCTGGGGACAGGGGTGCTGGGGCCCAGAGCCTGACAGCTGCACCCATGGGAACTCCTGCCCTGGGGTGAGCAGAGCGGGGGAGCGCCCAAGGCCCCAGGCATCCCTGCTCAGCCCGGCATGGGTTGGGCTTGGGGGCTTCACTGGGCTTCAGGCTTGAAACCCCGCCAGCTCAGGTCTCAGCTCTGCCAGGAATCAAGTCCCCGCTTCTCTCTGCCTCCACCCCTAAAACAAGGCCAGTAATATCGGCCTCACAATAACACCCACGTGACATGCAATGTGACTTGGAGCAAGTTACTTGACCTCTCTGTGCCTCCGTGCTCTCCTCTCTAAAACGGGGTAATGCTGCCTACCTCCTGGGAGTATTCAGATTAAATAAATCAATACTGATAATGAGCTCTGATTGGAGCCTGGTGCCCGAAGTTCGGGGACAGGACTCACCATTGTAACCAGAGAGAAGCCAGGAGGAGGCGTGGTATGAGGCTAACACTCCTGGGTTTAAATCTTGGCTCCATCATTGCCTCACTGTGCAACCTTGGGCAAGTTACTTAACCTCTCTGAGCCTTAGCTGCCAGTTCTCAAAAAAAAAAAAAAAATGGGGAAAATAAAGTCCTGCCTTGCTGGGTCACCACAAAGCTTAAACTCACTATGGATGAAGAGCGCCTCCCCTCCCAGCACACAGGTGCTCAGCAAAGCTCCATCCCTCCTCCCTGGCTCTCTGCCCCTAACTTTAGACGTGGGCACAGAGGAGGTGCCTGCCTCCTTGGCCCTGCAGGCAGGAGTGGAGACTCATAAATTCTTGTTTCCAAGGAGGGAAATTTGAGGCCAGCTGTCTGAGCCCTTACTCCTGGAAGGTTCAGAGGAGGGAGGGGCTCCAAAGGCCACACAGCTTGTTAACCTAGGGGTCTGGGCTCCCCGGAAGAGACCTGAGGACGCTCATCCAACCCTCTACCAGGAGGCTACTTCAGTTCTTGCTCACACTCCCAGTGAGGGGCTCCCCATTTTCCAAGGGCACCCCTTCCCAGCTCGGGCAGCTGGAGTCACAGGCAGGCGGCCCCCTTCTCTGGGCAGGGTAGAATCAGGCCATGTTCGGGGTGGCTGTGGGGCTGAGCTCAGGCCAGGCCGGGACAGACCCCCCACCACCCACCCGGTGCCCTGGGCCTGCACCAGAGCCCACCACCCTGGGAACAGCCCAGCGGCACAGCCCCCCACTTACAGCCGGTCCCGTCACGCCCCGCTCTCCGGCCAGGCCCTGTAGAAAGGCAGACAAAGCAGATGAGTCCTTGCCTGCCCCCCTAATACCTCCGGCTTCCCCTTAGCAGCCCCTGCCCCAGGCCGGGAGGACGATGGCTTGGAGATGGGAAGGCCCCTCCTGGGCCACCCTCCACTGGCTCCTCCCTGAGCCCCGGCGGGGCCCTCAGTCTTCTCAGCTGAGAAATGGGCTGTTGTGGGTGTCACACAGATGGCAAAGCCCGCAGGCCCCCCCGCACGCAGAGGGAGCCCCCCCCAGAGAACAAGTGACAGGGTCCCACTCGAGGCCTCCCGTCTATGTTGATATCCAGCCGGAAGGCTCCCCAGAGCCCAAACCCATGCGTCCAGCTGCCCTCCCATTTCTCCACCTGCCCACAGGGGGGCGCCCCACTCCACCTCCCCCAAGTGGAACCCTGGGTGCCCCCCAAACCCACCGCACTCTGCAGCCACCTCCTAGGGAGATGGCTCCCCGTCCTCCCAGCTGCTCCCACGCACGCCCGGGAGCTAACCTTCCTTTCCCTCTCTTGCCAAATCTGTTCCATGCACCGGACCTGTCACCTCCACTTTCTAAACACGTCCGTTCCCCTGGCCGCTTTCGGCGCCACCACCTGAATGCAGGTCACCTTCTCTCTCCCCGCACGCTTCCGTGGGTCTCCTCCCTGGACTCCCTGCCCCACTGCTCCCCACCTTCCGCTGACGGACCACAGCCACAGCCCGAGGGGCCTCTTAAAGATGTCAATCACATCACGGGGTCTCGCTCCCTGAGACTCAGAGTCCCCTTTCCCTGTGACAGAAACCCACACTCCCACAAGCCTTCTCTCAGAGGGTGCCCCTGGGGTGCCTGGCTCTGGGGGGCCTGGACTCCCCGTTTACCTGGCCTGTCGTACCTGAGTCAGGAACAGATCGGGCCTGAGGGCCTCCTGCCACCTCTGCAGCCCCAGGCCCCCCAGCCCCCAGGCCCTGCCCACCAGCCGGCTCTGGGCCCCTGTGCTCCCGGCCAGAGCTCCTGGCCACCCCTCCCCGCGGCCAGTGTGCCCACCTGCCCCCTCCATGCTGCATCCTCCCGGACGTAAAAATCCCCAGCGGGGACAACAGGGAGCAGAGCAGGAATCAGGGGACACTGGTTCTGAATGAATATAAACTCTACCAGGCTGCACTGTGGCCCCCCGGGCCTGGCTGTACCCTCAGCTCGGGCTGTTGGCACCCTGGCTGTTTGGGGTGTGTGGACTCCTAAGGTCCCAGCACTCACAGAGCCAAGGCCCAGACTCCCATCCCTTGCGGCATGGGGTCACCACTAGGCACCCCCTCCCCGCCCAGCCGAGCCTGAGCTCCAGGGACAGCGGGGCGCTAGGGCTGGGCGGGCCCTAAGGTGGGGGCTGCAGGAAGCCCCACCAGCAGGACACCCACCCCTTCTGCCTCCGGGCTGCCCCTCCCCGGGGTGATTTCTTCCCAGGCCCTGGGCTTCTGCAGCACAAGGCCCTTCCCCTCCCAGCACTTTTTTTCCCTCCTTTTTCCCTCTAACAAGCCACAGGGGAAGCCTTGTACCCCCGCTCAGCAGCAAAGGCGGCCGGAGCCCAGAGAGGCTGTCTCTTCACCCAAGGTCACACAGCTGGAGAAGCAGAGCAAGCTGGGGCTCGGGGCCATGTCGCCAGGCTTTGGGGCGCTCTCTCCCACACAGGCGACTCTCGGGGAGGAGGGCGGCAGGCTGGGGTGGACATTCTGTGACCTGTATGTCCTCCAGAGGCACCTGGCCTCTCTGGGTCCCATTAGCTCATCTCTGAGATGGGAAGCGTGCCAACACGTCCCCGGCATGGGGGCTGGGCAGCCAAGGGCCGCCCCTTCCTCAGCAACTCAAGCTGGGAAGAAGCCTGGCTCTTCTTTCTCGGAAGACAATGCCCCCTCCCCTTTGGGCAAGTCCTTACCTGGGATCCAGGGACACCTGGGGGTCCTGGGGGACCATGTGGTCCAGGGGGACCTGTGGGCAGAGTCACAGATGGTCACCCGGGGCCAGCCCCCTGCCCACCCCATATTGCAACCTGCTCTTCCCTCAGAGCCTCATCTGTGGGGTCGCCCCACACCCCCCCAACCCCCTAGCCAGCCGCTCTCCCAGCAAATCTCTCTCAGGCCTGCCCCTCCTCTGGACCTAGGACCCTACCCCTCCAAGGCCACCCTTCTTGCCTGAGTTACTACAACAGCGTCCTGACCATCCATGCTCCACATGGCCACCCAGAGCCACCTTCCGGTTAGGTCCCTCCCGGGGTTCCTGAAGTCCTCAGCCCGGCCCCCTCCACCCTCATGCCCCCAGCTACTCTCCTGGAAAGCTCCTTGGCTTCTACGCTTCTGCAGATGCTGTTCCTTCCTCCTGGAGCTTCTCCATCCCCTCCCACGGCCCAGCAAATTCTTTCCTACTGGTCTTTCCTCTAGTCTCAGGCTGAGCATCACCTCCTCCAGGAAGCCTTCTGCCACCTACCCCCACCCCTCCTCCAGGCCAGTCCCCGACAGGGACCAGCCTCCACCCATGGCCATGGTGGATTTACAGGTCCATGCCTGGGGGCCAGGGAGCACCCAGAGGGTCGGTCTGAGTCTGGTGGGTGCAGCACAGGGAGCAGTGTTCCTGCTTGAACTTTCCACACTCTTGGGACAGTGAGGCCAGTGCCCATGCTGGGGGAGGGCCTGCAGGAAGTGCCCCGCCCCCAGGTGGGCACAGACCTGGACTCTGTCTAGTTAAATACGCCCTCCCTCCGGTCAGAGTGCATGCCCTCCCCAGATACCCTCGGAGCACCTTCCCTCTCCTCCCTGGGGCACTTGCTCAAATGCCACCTTTTTTAAAAGAGGCCAGGAAACTAGACCCCTGCCCCAAGTAGGGAGGGCTCAGTGACTACGTGAAAGGGTAAATGAGTGATGGGGGGACGGGGCACCCACACACTTGGCAAGCAGGGCTGGCCCCTGCCCCGCACGCCCCTTCCCTCCCGTCCAGTGAGGGTCCCCGGACGGTGGGGGTCAGGCCAGGCCCAGGATCCAGCCCCTTAGAGCCCCAGGGCCATCCCCTGCCCCCAGTGCCCCTGGTTCCTGCCAAAAGGCCCAGGGCATCCTGACTCTCATAGGCACCTGCCCTGCCAGCTCCTGGGGCCAGCCCTGTGCTGACCCCCTGCCTCCCCCTGGGCCTGGGCCTCCACGTACCCCGGCGCAACCCCCACTCGGGCCCACATGGGGGCAGCCCTGAGCTGCTTCATGCGGGCAGCAGGCAGAAACACTTGGGGTTCCTGTGGCCAGTCCCACAAAGGAGCTGCCCCCCAGAAGCAAGGGAACTCGCCCAATCCCTAGCACCCTGCCAAGGCCATGCGCCCCCACCCGGCCCCACGAGGCCCGTTGGCCCAGGCCAAGCCCAGAGGGGGTGCCCAAGCCGGGCCAGGCTGTGCGGCTGCCCTCTGCACTTACCTGGAGGGCCAGGGGGGCCCCGGGGCCCCGGGACGCCGGCCAGCACTGTGTCCACGGCTGCAGAGGCCGGCTGTGAGTCTCCGTCTGTGGGCAGAGCAGAGCTGCCTGTGAGCCGGTGGGGCAGGGCTGGGCTGCTGGACCTGAGCTCCCCCAGGGCCAGGACAGGCACCCCCGACTCCACTGGGCCTCACAGCTGCCCTGGCAAGCAGATGCTCTTCCTCCCACGGAGGCCTGGTCATAGGGTTGGGTCGCATCCCGGGCACCGTGGGGGTTGCGCCGGGGTACGTGGAGGCCCAGGCCCAGGGGGAGGCAGGGGGTCAGCACAGGGCTGGCCCCAGGAGCCGGCAGGGCAGGTGCCTATGAGAGTCAGGATGCCCTGGGCCTTTTGGCAGGAACCAGGGGCACTGGGGGCAGGGGATGGCCCTGGGGCTCATACAATACACAAACTCCTTCCAGAGCATTCTAGGCCCTTCAGAGTCTGGCCCTGCCCTACTCACCTCCCCAGTGCCCCAGGCCAGAACCCTCCTCCACCCCACTCCACTCCACAGGCCCTTTCTTGATGTACCTGACAGGCTCCCGCGGGGCCTCCTCCAGGAGTCCCTCTCTGCCTCTCCTTTTGAGCTGCAGGGCCTTGGGCTGCCACTACAGGGCCCATTACTCAGCCTGGGGCAGGGGTGGGGTCTGTTTGTGGCCCAGCTCCCGCGATTTGGGTCTCTCCAGGGCAAGCCCCATGTGACTTTGTCCTGCCCGGTCCCCAGAGCCTGACCCAGAGAAGCCAGGCCCAGGAAATGCCTGGGATAGGAGTGGCCACGCCTGCCCTTTCCCCCACACCTGGAAGCCTGGACCACAGGCTCACAGCGGGCGGGGCCCCACGGGGGCATCCCCACTCTTCCCAAAGCGCACAGCCGGCCCTCCCTTGGGGACCCCAGGGCCGGGGGGTAAGGAGGGTCCCATCTGAGGAGGGCTCTGAGCACTCCAGATGGTAGGCAGTGCCCGAGGCATCATGCCCAGACCGGGGCAGGCTGGAGCCCGGGGACCGCTCCTTGCGGCCCCGGGGGTGTGCGGCTGAGCCCTGTTTGTCTCTCTGAGTCTTCAGTGAGCTCCCACTTGCTCCGGAAAGCTCTGCTCTCGCCTGAGGGCAGCCCAGGACCCCCATTCTGCTCAAGAATGAGTCCTTCCCAACCTCCAGAGCAACTCCACTGGGGAGTATTAACTGCCCCCACTCTACAGGTGGGGAAACTGAGGCTCAGACGGGGACAGAAGCACCAGCAGGAGGGGGCTAGGGTTTCTCTGACCCAAAGAGGTCCCCATCCCCCACGGTGCCTGGGATGTCACCCAACCCTGTCACCTGCTTCTTAAAACCCTCGCCCGGTTTCCCAGGGCACTTAACCAGATGACACCCCTTTTGCGCCCCCTGCCCCGTTCTCCGGGCCTCCCTGTTCCCGCCCTCCCCACGAGTAGGCAGGTGTTTCTGGGTTCAGAAACACCAGACTGTGGCCCCTGAGGGCAGGAGTCTGTTTTGCTCACTGCTGTATCCCCAGGGACAAAAACTGTGTGCACGACACATAGCACGTGCTCAACCAACACTTGTCCAGTGGCCTAAGGTCAGGGACTTTGCCTTTGTGTCCCTGTCACCGAGTCGGGAAACCGAGGCCGGCCAGACAACAGAGTGACCTGTGGGGGGTCAGGACCCCAGGGGCAGGAGCTGAGCACTGGGACAGGGACCGGCCAGGCTGGGGCCAAGAGCCGGGTTGGGCGGCCAGCGTCAGCCCCCCCAGGGACGCTTCCACCCCACCCAGCAGAGCCTTGCTCCCAGGCCCCGCTCCCTAAGGGTCTGCTTCGCCAGGGTCCGTCCCTCGGGGGACACTCACCGCCCTTGTCCGTCGGTGGCTGCAGGGAGTAGAGGACGCCCTGGGGGCCGTTCGGAGGGAAGCCCGGGCTGCCCGCTGGGCCAGGGGGGCCGGGGGGCCCGGGGCGCCCCGTCTCTCCAGGAAGCCCGCGGGGCCCTGGCGGCCCCAAGAGGCCTGCAGCAGGAGAAGAGGAGTCATGTGAGGGCCGGGCTTGGCAGCTGACACCGCCGGTGGGAAACAGGTCAGTGGTGGCCTCCAGACCAGTCTCCCGGGAGGGCTGTCCTGGGCTGTGAGTGAACATGGCTTTCTCTTCTGGCCTGGGGAGCACCGGGGCCGCTGGGTGGGAGGTGAGGGAGGCAGGGTGGCCCCCTCCAGAGGCCTCAGCTCTGGGGTTGGGGCACTGAGGGTGGAGGCCAGCCTGGGCCGGCCCTATACCTGCCTTCACAGGACCTGTACCTTCCCCGCAAGACCCAGGGAGAGTTGGGGGGCTCTCTGGAGGTGTTGTTTCAATGACTGAGAAGAGTCCCCAGGCCCCAGCCTCCCCACCCCACGCCTGCACCCCCAGCTCCCGGAACCTTCTGTTCTTCCTGCAGGGTCAGCCCAGACCCTTAAGGATTTGGGATAGGGTTGGCAGTGGGGGTGCTGGTGGGAGGAAGTGAGCCTGGGACCCCCAGGACGGCAGTCATTGACCCCAGCAAGATCAGGGGTTACAGGGTGCCTCAGCTGCTCAGATAGGGGGGAAACCCCAGCCCCTTCCCCCAGTGGACAAAGTCAGATCTGGGGGGTCCTTACCAGGAGGCCCTGCTGGGCCCTTCTCTCCTGCCTGGCCCCGGTCACCTTTGGAGCCTGGGGGACCTGCAGGCCCTGGCGGTCCCGTCTGCCCTGGGGGCCCTGGGGAGAGAGTGAGATGAGCCCTGAGCACATTGTGGGCCGAGCTGCCATGGAGGGGCTCCAGGCCTGACCACCTGGGCCATCAGGTCAGACCTGCTCCCAGGAGCAGAGACCTCATTACAGTCTACAAATCATTTTTGTACCTATTAACTCCTACGATCTCAAGAGCTGCTTGTGTTCCCACTTCACAGGTGGGGAAACTGAGGCTCGGGAAGGTGTGGTCCCTTGCTCAAGTGCCCAGAGCCAGGCTGCAGATGAGTTAGGCCCCTCCCTCAGGAGTCCTACTGTCTCCCAGCTCAGGGTTGGGAACAGGGTATGTGGCAAAGACCTCCCCAACGAGGCCTCATCGGAGGCCCCAGGAAGCCCTAAAGCACGCGGGTGCCCAACTCACATGCTCTCAGGGATTTCAGGGCACACCCCGGTGTCACCATTTGTAGGGGTTGTGCCCCACCTGGTGGCCATTTCTTGGAACCGCACTTTGTCTGGTGAGGAGAAAGCGGCCCAGGAGACCCAGCGCCCCTCCCAGCCTCCCCCACAGGGGGTTTGGGGCCTGGGTCTTCTGACAGCAGGGAAGTCCCCCTCCTCCCCAGCTCCAGAAGAAGGATTTGGAAGAAGGCAGGCAGGGGCAGCTGCCTGGATGTGAAACCTTGGGAGGTGGGCCTGGGGACCCAGAATGAGATGCTCCCCCCACGCCTGAGCTCACCCCTCCTCCCACAGCCTCCAGCCCCGTCAGAAGATCCCAGAGTGTCTGCTCCTCCCAAGATTGGCCACCGGACGCTCCCACTGCTGGGGGCCGTGCCCTCTGCCCTCCCTGCTCTGCTTCCTCTCCTGACTGGACAGGCACAGGCGGACGAGGTGAGGAGGAGACGGGGTGTGAGCTCAGAGCGGAGCCTGGGCAGGGGTGCTAAGAAGTTGGGGGCTCAACTTCGAGAGAGGCGAGGGAGGGAGAGCGTCACCCGCACAGGACTCTAGTGGGGCCAAGAATCATCGAGACAATATGCCCCTGGATCAGGGGCTGACCCCAGGGGTCATTTCTCTGGGCCTTGGTTTTCTCCTCTGGAACCCCAAGCGTTACAAACTTACTGGAATGATTAGAAATGATATCTGTGCAGCCGAGGGTGATATGAAAATATTTATCAACTAGCCCAGCAGTTAACCTCACAAGCAGAAAGTTCAGCAAGGACCCCCCAGAAGGTGGTGGGAGGCAGAAAGCTCCCAGTAAAATTGAGCCAGAAGGCTGCGGCTGGGCTGGGGGTCTGAGCGCAGATGCTAAGAGGCAGTGGGGAAGGGCGTGAGGACACGCACCCAACTGTGGGACGACACGGAAGGGCGAGGCCCTATAACGGTCTGGATGGGGTCTGCAGGGGCAGCTGTGGCCCGGCGGCAGCAAATGGTTTCCATGAGGGGCTGAAGCCCCAAAGATCAGAGCTTCTATTTTTCTAAGAGAAGCTTTCTAGAAATCCCGATTTTCATGCGAAACCCTACAGTTTTGAAACGTTAGCTCAGTTTTTCAAAATACCATGTGGGGGCACTCGATCCCAAGGGCCTATGGTGCAGGCCTTCACTCACCCGCTGGGCCCGTGGGCCTTCTCCTTCGGGGCCCTGGGTGGGCGAGCGGGATGGCATCAGGGAGGAAGTCCTCGTTCCAGGGCGGTAGGGTGCTCTGGGGGGCCGGCAGGTCATTGCCCGGGCCTGCGGGCTGCCCTGCTGCTTCCAGCAGAAGAACCTGGGCCGGAGAAGGGCAGAGGGTCAGGACCCCGGGCAGGCCAGAGAGTCCCGTGCACAGGGATGTATGCCCTATGAGACCTGCAGCTGCCCAAAGCCAGGTATGGGCGATCACCGCTCCCCCTGCTGACGTGTTCCCCCCACCCCTGCCCTCCTCCTCGTTCCCATTTCAGGAGAGCCCCCCCCGGACCTGGGGCTTGAGCAGGGGGCCACCGGGACACCTTCAGACTCCCCGTACTCTTCTTCTGGAATGGCCATCCCCATGAGGCGAGCCCTGTGGTCACCACCACCCCCCCACCCCTTCCCTGGCTCTTCCCAAAGGAGGGACTGAAGAGATACCAAAGGGCCTGGCTTGGGGCATGGTTTTTAGTAGGAGCTCTAGGAAAACAAAAGGTGGCCACGCGGGGCCAGCGTGGAAAGCTGCCCTGTCCTCTCCACTTGAGAGAGGTGGGGGTGTCAAAGCCTGGGAAGCCCCAGGGCCTGGGCGGGGACCCTGTCTCCCTAATTCAGGTGAGTGGGAAGCCAGGCCTCAGAGGCCCCAGGCAGTCCCTGCTGTCCCCAAAGAGGTCAGCAGGGGGCGCTGTGCACCAGGGATCTGAGCAAGGCCGCGGTGACGGGGGCAGAGACCCCCAGGAGGCCCACCCAGACGGAGAGGGGTCCCCAGGCCAGTCCAACAGAGCCTGGCTTCCTGCTCTGCCCACCGCGAGCCCCTAGTCTTTGCACCCTGATCTGCCCCAAGGGGAGGAAGTCTGGCGTCTCAGGTTCCCTCCAGTTCTTGGGAGCCAGAAGCCTGCATCTGCTAGATTCCCTGACTCCCCCGCCCCACATCCAGGAGGGCCAGGCCTGTGCATTTGGCCTCCCCCAGGCCCCGGCTGCCTCCCCAAATCCCCCTGCCTGCCCCCTTCCCCCTCCTGGCGCCGCCCCCACAGGAGGGGGTGAGGACTCCATGCAAAGTGAACCTTGAGGAGCCCCACCAAACCACCAGCTTCCCGACACTTCGGGACGCCCTTCTGGGCCTGCCCTGCTCTCCTGGGCCTCAGCAGTCTTGCTCCAGCCACCCTGAACTATACCCCAGGGCCCCTCCTGCCCTGACTCCGCACCCCCTCCAAGCCCTTCCCTTCACTCTGGAGCCGGGACAATCCTGAGACTCCAGTGACCCTTCCCCCCGCACCCCCCCACGGGCAGTCTGTCTGACCCTGCGGACTGAGGGTGTCCCCTCCTGTGTGTGCCCTCAGCCCCTGCACCATCGCTTTGTGTCAACAGCCCGTGCGCCAACTCTCAGGGTCTCCATCTGCAGTGGGCCAGGGGCCCTGGTACCTGCAGCCCCCCCTCGCAAAAGGCCTTGGCTTGCTTCTTTGTGGGGCACCTCCTACACAGACTCCAAGGCCCACAGAGCCCACAGACCTGGGCAGAGCCCCGGCCACAGCCAAGTTCGCATCTGCCCCGGCCAAAGTCCAAGGCCGCCGGGCCTGGCCACGGCCGGCCGACCTCCCGGAGAAACTGATCCCACCCCTGCCGGCATGACCTCATCAGGGCGGGCAGCAGTGGGCGTGGTGGTTCGACCCAAGAAAACCAGACTGTGGCCAGCCTTGGAGGCCAGTGGTCCTGATGACATCACTGCAGCCTGGCTGATTGGCCGGGAGGCCATCCTCCTGCGCCAGAGACCAGCTAACTCAAGGCTTCTGTGACCCTCACACAGGGAACCCCCCTCGGGCTCCCTCCCACGCCATGCGGCTGCGGGGTCCGTGAAGTCAGAGTGTAAACTGAGGGGGAGGGGAGAGAGGAAGTCAGGGAACTTCTGCCTGCTGACCTTCCACCCCACCATCCCCCTACCGCCATCCGACCCTGTCCCAGGAAGAGGGTGGCAGGAGTCCCAGATCAGCTCCTAGGGCTGGGTCCTTTCGGAACTCAGGCACCAGCAGGGAGTGAAGATGGAGCAGACCCTGATGGCTGCCTGGCTCAGGAACCCCCTATTGTGTACCTGTGGATGTGCCCCAGAGGAGGATTCATGATTGGCCAGGTACCTATTTTCCCAGCTCCCTTGCGACTAGGAGGTGGGCAGATAGCCCAGTGCTGGCCAATGAGACACACGAGCCTGTTAGGGTGCTTTGCCATAACCTCTACTTCCTGCTTTTGAACAGGTATAAGGATGTGATGCCTTGAGCTGCAGCAGCCACTTTGTAACCATGAGGCACTAACCAGGAGGACAAAAGCCAACTCACTAAGGAGGTGGAGGGGAAGGCTGTGAAGGGCCTGAGTTCTTAAGCCACCAAACCAACCCCAAGACCACCTACCGCTGGACTCCTTGTCAAACAAACAACAAATGTCCTGAAAGAATAACCTGCCATTGGCTGGGTGTCTGTAACTTAGAGCTGAACCCGTCCCTCCCAGCACACCAAAGCAGCCTTCTTGTCTCAGAGGGCAGGAGCCACAGTTTCCAGGCCTCTGGGTTGCTGCTTTCTTATGCCAGCCCTCAGGTTTCTGACGCCCCATCTGGGGTTCGCCCACCTGGCTCTCACTGGCCTGGCCACAGCCACTGACCCCATTCCATGGTCTCTCTGACCCTGGCAGGCAGGCGCCTGGCCTCAGCAGAGGCTGTCCTGGCAGCTAGGCCAGCTTCCGTCCCCCTCCCTCTCCAGGCCGATGCCTCTGAGGGCCCTGTGACCTGGGCTGATGAAGCACCCAGGGGCTCAGTTTCCCCAGGGGACATGGGCGTGTTCGCAGGCAGGGACACAACTGGCAGGTGACCTGGAGAAGGCACAGGAGCTGAGGCAGGAATCAGCCCACCCCTGACCTGGGGGTGGCAGCCACCTCTCCGCACAGCCCAGACTCTGACCACCTTCCCTTCTCTGCCCCAAAGCTCACCCCCGTATACCCACCCCAAAACAACCCGGTGAGGGGCAGCGAAGTGACTCCTTCCGTCTCCATTTCACAGGGCAGCAGACTAAGGCCCAGGGCTGAACAGGGACCTGGCGGGGCAGAGCCATTGCTGGGCAGGAAGCCTATCACGGGCTCCTCCAACACCTCCTGCTGCCCCCCCCCCGGGTCTGGAGAGGGGTCACGACCCTCACCTCGGAGCCAGGGAGCCAGCCCCCGCCCCCCAGAGCCCTGACTTTTAACACCCCGAGGTACTGGGCCGGGGCCAGGACAGCTGTCGGCTGACACTCCGCCAAACCACGCAGGGCCTCTGGTCTGGAAAATGTCCTTCAGGCCAGCTGGCTTGGGGACCCCTCCTTTTGTTTGAAATCTCGGGTGCCCCAGGGCCCCCCACCCTCCCAGGGCTTCCCCAGCCCCGGCTTGGCCCAGGTGGCAGCATCTCTTCCCTGAAGGTTTCCATGCCCGCCCCGAGGAGGGTACAGGGTCCCCCACCCCCAGCCTGTGCCCAGGGGTCTGGGCTGCTGGGGGACCCTCCCACCTGCAGAAGGCCTCGGGGACAAGGGAGGCCATTCGCCCCCTGGGGCTTCTCATGCCGTGTGCTCTGCACGGGGTTCTCCCACACACCTGTGCCTTCACCTGTAAGATGGGGACGGCAGCCTCGAGTAGATGATGACACAGAGCCTCTCCTCGGTCCGGCACTCCCGTTCCCAAAGCCAGGTCCCACCACCATGTCGCCTGAGGCCCCAGCCGCCCTTGACCCCCGCCGGCACATTGCACAGCTGCGGTGAGAGCTCGGTCCCACTTATGTCTGACTCCAAGGGACAGTCCCCTGCAGTCCCCATCCCACAGGGCAGGTGCCCTCATGGCTGAGCAACTTCAGCAGACACGTGAGGCAGGGCCCTGAGGTGACGGGAGACACAGCCCAGAAGTGTCCCCCACGGAGGGATGGTGGAGACAGCTGGCTTCCTCGACCCTTGGCCTGCTCTGCACTGTCTCTCCAAGGAGCCAGAGGGGACAGACCCCCCGGTGTCCACGA
>NC_138373.1:7266849-7285496 GCF_054177405.1 Leptonychotes weddellii | reverse complement strand
GGAGCCCTGGGGGGGACAGGGGCTCCCTCCACTTTCCACCCAGGGGTCACCTTCTGGGCATCCAGGCCCCCCCCCACCCCGGTCATTGAGACCCACAACCAGACCAGCCTGCTGTCTGAGACCTCCAGATTTCTTGCTTTCCCCACCCCGGGAGGCTGGCTCAGCCCAGAGAAGGCCACCCTGAGCCACTGAGGCCCCAGCAGCACCCAACCCCTGGGACCAGGCTGCTCGGGCCTGCTGGGCTCCCCAGGGCTAGGCTGGTACCTGATGCATAACCCTCACACACACCCGCCAACTCCCTAGGCCGGGCCCCCCAGGCCGTCTGACCTTGGCCTCCAGCGTGGTTAGCCGCTCACTCATGTCGCTGAGCCGGGTACAGTTCATGCATTCTGAAAGAGAAGGGTGAACATGGAGTGTAGACCCTGGGGTGAGAGCAGCCAGCCGCCGGGACAGCCTCTGGGCCGGCAGGCGGGAAGCTCTCTGATCAGTCTGCCTGGAAAACTCTTACCCAGCCTTCAGGGCCTTATCCTCAGTGCCCCCTCCTCCAGGCAGCCCACCTGACCTCAGAGCACCCACAGCACATTGTACTGCCCGCTTATTCAGCGAAGTGTCCGAGCCAGCACCCCAGATGCCTGGTCAGCCTGAGTGCCATGAGGGTGGGGTCTTTGTCTATTTTATTTGCCCACAAAGTAGGGGCTCAAAAAAATCCAATAACTGATAAATAGGTGGTAAAGGGGTTGGGCTCCCTGCCTTTGAGAACTCAGTCTGGGGAGGGAGATGGGCAAATAGGTACAGGCCGGTAAGGGCTACGCTAGGGCTGGAAGAACAGAATGTGCAAAAGAGCATCATGGGGGAACTGCAATGCCGGTTTGGGGTGGGGGAGGTGGTGATCAGGGAGGACATCCTGGAGGCAGGGGCATCTAAGGGGAGGCCTGAGGGAGGCACAATGATGGCCCGGTGAAGAAAGAGGGCTGAGGTCTGGAGACAAGCAAGAGTGGAGAAGGGTCTGGCAGCAGGCTGGCCGAATCAGAGCAGACCCAGGGACCCCCCCGCATGCCCCCATGCCCAAGGGCGCCCCACATCCCAGACTGGAGTGGTGGGCTGGGGCCTAACACTGGAGGCCTGGCGGGAGGAGCTCTGGGCAGCGTCCTGAGGCCAGTGGGCAGCTGCTGGAGGGGCTGAAAGTCAAGGTAAGATTTGCATTTTTAAAAGCTCACTTGGGCAGCAGTGTGGATGGTGGGTGGGTGTGGGAGGGACGGGCAGCCGGAAGGCCAATTAGGAGACTGGTAACGGTTAACCCCCCAGGCCCACATCTCCCTGGGCTATAATTATCTATTTATGTCTGTCTGCTCCAGGGACTGGAGCTGTTTAAAGAGGAAATAGATGGTTCAAAGCTGTTCTCAAGAGCTTTTATTGCTCCAGAATTCAAGGGATGCCTAAATCTCTCACTCAGTTCACAGCCTGACTGACCTTCCAGGGACCTCATTCTGGGCCATACAGACACACTGAGGTATGAGGGTAGCTCAGTAGGTCCCACCTGGTGTGCTGGGGCTGACCATCAGAGGCCCTGTGGCCGTGTTGAGGCCTGAAGCTCACCAACGGTGTCCATACCTGCCCCCACATCGGCCTCCCCTGTCCTCAGAGAGGTCCCCCAACTTCATCTCGGAAAGCAAATCCCCTCATTAACGTCCCTGGGTTACAGTGGTGATTGCTCTGTGAGACACATGGGGGACGGCCAGGAGTCTTAGGACCAGGGTTCAGGCTGTGTCCTCCCCGGGGGTGCCCGGCCTCAGGGCAAGGGGGGCTGAGCTGGGGTCGTCTGCTCACCAGCCCTAGTTGGGTTTACAAGACGTGCGCCGGCAGAGGTCCCGCTCACCCTCACCTCCCTCCCCGGCTCCCCTGGGCTGGGCCCAGTCAGTGGTTTATGAGCATTTTTTAAGAACAGAACCCTTTTTCCCCCTCAATAAAACCTTGTCCATAACCCCGAAACATAAAACAGATTAGAGACTGAGGTATAAACACTGAAGCTTCCAAACAACTAGAAGAATGTATACAGTTTCGTGACGGAAGGGGAAAGACTTCACAAAGGACCAGGGAGAGAGAGGGGGCGGGTTTTCTGCTTAAATGTGTGTGGGGGGTTGCTGAACCCACATGTTTCTTCTTCCTTTCTCCCAGGAAAGGGTGGTGGAGAAGGAAAAAGGGATAAAAATCCACAAAGCAAAGAGAAGGGCAGAGGAGAATTCTCAGCGGATGAGGCCAATAACGCAGCCAGGGGCCTGGGCCCACCTGGAAAGAGGACATCAGAGCCTCCAGGCTCCCCTGAGGCCGGGACAGCACCAGGCAGGAGAGGTGAGGGGTCCTCTCTGGGACAGGGACACGCCTGAGGGGAAAGGCCCACAGGTGCTGAGAGAAACGGTGGGGTCTCCCAAGGCCCTCAGTCAACAAGGCCAAACCATAGACACATCCCTCTTAAAAACAGACAGCTCAGGATTCCTGAGCCTTAAAAGAAGTCTTTAATGGAAAGACAGAGATCAAAACAAATGCGGTCCCACTCATCTACCCACTACCCCAACCCCATCTATCTACGTACCCTCCACTCATCCCCCCCACCGCCTACGTTACCCCCGACGCCACCCCCTCCCCCTCCCTCCACCCCCGCACCTCCCCAACCATGCTCAGGAGCCCCTTGGCGACCCTGTGCTCATACCGATGAGGTGGGTGGCAGGGCATTATGAATGAGGGTGCCTGTCCTCAGAGCGAAGGCCCACGGACCTTCCCCTCCTCTTGAGGAGGACTGGCCTGGAGGACTGTGAGAAGGGACTTTTCTGCCTGAGCCCCCGGCCCCCTCGGTGACCAGGAGGGCACCACCCCACCCTGGGGGCGGCAGGATGAGCACGAGGCAGGACGGATGTGGGTGAGCTGAGAACTAGAGCCCCATTCTGACCCAGTGAACATTCCTGAGGCATTTAGGGGCCGTGAACAGAGCATTTCCAGGGTCTGAGGCCACAGACAGGACTCTCTGCAGGAGGGGAAGTTCTGTGGAGGGAGGGGTGAGCCTCGGGCTCTCGCAGGAACCTATTTCTGGAAAGTGTGCTGGGCCTGGGCCCAGTTTACTCTGGCACTGGGCACGCCTCTTGGCCGGCGGGCACGGCGGGGCGGGGAGGGGTTCCGGTTCCATAGCCACAGAGAGGCCAGGAAGGTGCAGCCAGCGGGCAGGGGTGAGGCTGCCAGCCCGGCCTCCCCGTGCCACCTGCCTGGGCAGGCGCTGAGACCAGCCAGGTTGTACGGTTCCCCTGGCATTCTGTCATCGACAAGCAATTATATTATGTTTGTTTAAATTTTTCTAACGATTCATGGGAGTGGTGGGGACAGAGAAATGGCACCGAGCATGCTGACTGGCGTGCTGAGCGGCCCAAGCGGTTCCCCCTTGCTAAGATGAAGACTCTCACTTCCCGAGACTCGGAGGGTTCCCACAATCCCAGCCCCCTCGTAGCACACACAGGCCCACGAGTGCCCAGGGCCACAGCACGTTCCTGGTGTCTAGGATGCAGGAAATTGTGCCTGGAACTCTTTGCCAATATGTGTGTATCGAAGTGTGGATGTGCCAGGCAAACCAGCGCGTGGGGGGGTGGGGGGGTGAGAGAGAGAGAGAGAGAGAGAGAAGGACTCACTGCTTGGTGCTATTAGTAGAAAGAGAACTATAAGGCCACTAACTCACTGTGAGGCTGGAGAGGGCCTCATCTGACCTCTCTGCCCCTCAGTTTTCTCATCTGTAAAAGGGGACTATATTGGATCAGCTCCAAGGGCCTCAGGATCCTGGTCCCCGTGCCCTCGCCCTCCGGCTCTCACCGCTGGGCTCTGTCCACCCACTGCCAGATGGTGCACCTGCTAATCCACCGGCCATCTGCCCTCAGCCAGCACAGCTACCACTGATGGTTCTGCATCCAGAATTCAGGACCCAGCTCCCGAGTGAGGCGACTCCCCAGGCCTGGGCCCGAAGGGGAGCCTTGCCGACTGCAGAGAATTCAAGAGGCCAAGTGAGACCACTGTAAGGCTGGGGCCACAAGACCCTGACAGAGGGGAGCGAGGGCACACAGGTGGCCCTGCCCCCAGACACCCAGCCCCCTCTGTGAGAGGTCTCAGAGATGGGTCCACAAGCAGGGAGCACGTGGAGGCTGGATGTCACCAGGAGGCCAAGCTGGAAGAGATCCCTAAAATCCCCCTGGAGACCTTTGACTCCAGCCCAAACTCCTAAGCCCTGTTAGGAGAGCTCCAGGGAGGTCAGTGGGGTCAGATGTTGGGGGAGCAGGGGGCGGGGCTGGCCAGGTGTGTTCACAGGAGACCACAGGAACGAGGAGGTCCTAAGTGGCCTCAGTTTCCCCAGTGTGACAAGAGCTGGGCTGGGCCTAGCACAGATAGGACTGGTACCTTTCTATCTTACTACACATGGGGTCAGCCCTGCTCCACCTGAGTTTAGTCTTGGGCCACACATTCTTTTGATGCCTCCCTCCTCCCCACTGGGGCCTTGAAGGCCATGTAGGACCTTCCTCTACTGGTGAGACCTTGGTCATCTCACTCTCTGCTGGAAACTGTTGTCAGGGGGGAAAAGTGCTTGTCCTGAGTAGGCCTAGATGTCTTTTGCCTTCTCACTCACACCATACCGGCCAGCCAGGCCACACCCCTCCGGTCAGACCACGCCCATCTGGCTAGGTCACAGCCCCTCCAGCCAAAGAGAGACCTGGATGTACAGTGACTTTGGGACCAGTGCTAACTCCTGCACGGAAACCTATGAGAAGATGGGTCTGCCCGCCCGTGGGGTTCAGCTCCCAGTGTCTATTAGAGCCTCTAATGCAAAAGACAAAGACCGAAACAACAAACAGGAAAAAAGTAAGCTCAGAAAACAGACGATGAGTGGACAGAAAAAGACTTCAAAAAAGCAAAGCCAAACCCTAATATCCTTAGAGAGATATGAGAAGATACTGCATCCTGAAACAACAGGAGGTTATTTACAAAGAACCTTCAAATCACAAAAATGCGTTTGTAGAAATGGAAGAAAAATAGCCAATGTAAAATATTCAGTAAAAGGATTAGAAGATATGGAAATTTTCTAGAAAACTGCAAAAAGGGGGCTCTGACAGCTGGAGAGAAGAGATAAGAAAATTAGGGGATCGGGGTGCCTGGGTGGCTCAGTTGGTTAAGCAACTGCCTTCAGCTCAGGTCATAATCCTGGAGTCTCAGGATCAAGTCCCGCATGGGGCTCCCTGCTCAGCAGGGAGTCTGCTTCTCCCTCTGACCCTCCCACCTCTCATGTGCTCTCTCTCTTTCTCATTCTCTGTTTCTCAAATAAATAAATAAAATCTTAAAAAAAAAAAAAAAAGAAAGAAAATTAGGGGATCAGTCCAGGTCTAACAACTAACTAACTGGAGGTTCCAGAGAAAGAGACCAGAGAAAATGGAAAGAAGTAAAGAAATGATCCCAAAAGTTCACCTAAAACTGACGGATATGAACTTTCAAACTGAAAGAACATGCAAAATGCCAGATGGAAAACAAAACAAAACAAAACTCACACCAAAAAGCACATTGTCACAAAAGTTCGGAATCCCAGAGAGAAAACCCTAAAAGCTTCCAAGATAAAATGAGGCCTCCAAGAAATGTCCAGAATCAGTATGGCAGTGGACTACTGAACAGTAAAAGTGGAAGCTGGGAGATAGCGGTATTCTTTTGAGGGAAGAGGGTGTCTGGCTGAGATTCTATACCCAGCTCAACGATCCCTCTAGGTTTGAGGGTAAAATGAAGCATCTGTAGTCACGCATGGCTTCAAAACATTGACACACCACATACCTCTTCTCTGAAAGGTATTGAAAGATGTACTCCACCAAAACAAAGGAGTAAGCTGGAGAAAAGAAGACACAAAACAGGGATACCCAAAGGCAAGAAGTTCAACAACAAAGCGACATCCTGAGAAGCGAAATAAAGACATGTCACCTGATGACAGCGTGCAGCACAACCCAACCACATTAGACCAGGAGACAGAGGGCTCTAGAAAGGAAAGAGCCCCTGATGTGTGTGAGTGTGAGGGAGAATTAAACTTCTTTTGGAAAATGTGGGGTGAGTTAGTGACATGCCAAGTGATACTACATCTATGGCATGGCCTAGAAAACTAAGCAAACAAACAAAAATGAATCATTAACTCCAGGAAAATAAAAAGTCTACAGCAAGGAGATGCACCTTGGTATATTACCTGAAATCAGCTGTGAATATTATTTGCTTTGTGGTTATAAAACTCTAGTCATTGTCTACTGATCTAACCCAAAGTGTGGTACAATTACTTGGGAAGAGGGGAAGAGGAAAGGACTTGGAGGATGGGTCAGAGATGAAAAAAGCACCAGAACCTCCCACAGGAGGAAGTCAGCAGACAATCTCTAAGATTAAAAAACAAGAGAAATAGCAATGTATAAAGGGTAGTGAGCCCTGTGGAGGTGAGGCCTCCTCCCCCAAAAAGCTTGACTGTAGGGAATAAAAACTGGGGGTAAAGAGGGGGTGCAGGAGATGGCTCTTTTTAATTATAAGCCTTGAAGGACTCTCTGCCTTTTTAAATCAATAGACATACTTAATATACATACTATAATTTAAAATGTTTAACTGGGTAAGAAAATGAAACATGCTCAGGATGCTATGTGAAAAATATACAACATTGCATCTGTTTTCTGCTTATAATCATATAAAAGATGGATAGTCAAGATACAAATCCCAGGGGCACCTGGGTGGCTCAGTCGGTTGAGCATCTGCCTTCAACTCGGGTCATGGTCCCAGGGTCCTGGGATCGAGCCCCACATCGGGCTCCCTGCTCAGCGGGAAGCCTGCTTCTCCCTCTCCCACTCCCTCTGCTTGTGTTCCCTCTCTCACTGTGTCTCTCTCTGTCAAATAAATAAATAAAATCTTTTTTTAAAAAAAGGAAACAAAACCTGGAAAAATAAAAAGAGTTGCAGTGCTAGAATTATGGGTGAGTTTTGCCCTCATTTGTGTAAAATTTCCCGTTGATGTTCTCCTGTTTGGGCTCAGTTTCCTGATCTACCCGTGAGGCCAACCAGCCCTACATCATTAGGGCTGCTGTGTGGGGTAAGAGAACGGAGCCAGGAGTGTAGTGTCTGTCCCACCCCAGGCCCTGAGAGGCAGAGCCAGCTTCTAACAGTGGCTCCCAGAGACTAACCAGCACCTGGGTCCCTGGCTTTTCCACCTTCGCCAGCTCTGAGCCCCTAGCTTGGCAACCTCTCCCGCTGGGGCCACTACCATGCTGAGGGAAGCTCCCTGCTCTTGTGGGGGTGGTGGCCCCTGGTTCTGCTGCCCCCACCAGCTCTGGTCCCACATGTTAGCAAGCACATAGTAGGCTTTTAATAAATGCCCATGAAATAAGTGAAACAGGTAGACCTTGAGGGTCATTTGTTTGTAGCATTAAGTCTTCTTCCTTTTTTTAAGATTTATTTATTTATTTTAGAGACAGAGAGCACGCACACAGGCAAGTGGGGGGAGAGGCAGAGGGATACGGACAAGCAGACTCCCCGCTGGGCGTAGAGCCGGACACGGGGGCTCGATCCCAGGACGCTGAGATCATGACCTGAGCCAAAATCAAGAGCCAGACGCTCAACCAGCTGAGCCACCCAGGTGCCCCTGTAGTTCTTAGTCTTCTGAACGGAGCAGAGGCAGACCTTGAAAATCATTTACAGGCAGGGAGACCAAGGCCCAGAGAGGGAAAGGGAGTTGGGTAAGATCACGGCCTCATGGCAGATGAGTCTCACTTGGCCCCAGGGCTCTTCCCTCAGTCCAGGACCCAACCGCCTACCACAGGCCCTGAGGCCCATCCGAAGTTCATTGCGGAGGGGCGGTGGGTTTGCACAGTAGGAGAAGACATTTGCATGTGTCCTGAAGGTGAAAAATCTAGAGGTTTGGCTCCACTCTTAAGCCAACACCTTTGCAAAGTCATTGGACATTGGTACCTGTTCTTCCTCAGTAAAATGGGCAAGATAATCTCTCCCTGACCACCCCTGAGAATTGCCATGGGCCTCGAAGTTTGCCTTGAACACATGCTACACAGTTTGTGGGGGAATGGTCCTGAAGCTCACATATCTGGTCTGGGGTACAACCAGACACCGCCCCCCCCACCTCCCACACCATGGCCCCTTAGCAGCCTTGAGACTCATTGGCTGAAGGGCGGCCAGAGGCCTGGAATGGTGTATTTTATGTGTCAGCCTGGTTAGGTCTGGTGCTTTTGTTTGGCCAAACACTGGTCAAAATGTTGCTGTGAGGTAGCAGTATTGGGTAACATCTACAGTCAGTTGACTTTAAGTAAAGGAAGTTACCTTGGATGATGTGGGTGGGCCTCATCCAATCAGTTGAAGGCCCTCAGAGGAAAAGACAGGTTTCCCACAGAAGAAGGAATTCTGCCTCAGGACAGCAGCAGCGAATCCTGTCTGAGTTTCCAGGCTGTCGGCCCGCCCTAAAGATTTCAAACCTGCCAGCCCCAGATTTCAAACAATTATATAAGCCAATTCCTTAATTCAGATGATAGGTAGATGATAGATCGGAAGAGATATATGTATATAGCTATATAGATACATAAACACACACACGTCCTTCTGGTTCTATTTCTCTGGAGAACTCTGACTGATTCAAGGTCCAACCTATAAACAGGTCCTAAACAGACTCATCAACCAGGGGAGAATCTTCTGGACTCTTGGGTGTGTTCCATGATTCAGCTCCAGCTGCCTTAGAGATAGTCTGTCAGATTTAGCAAATAAAAACACAATACTTTATCTGTCAACCCTATTTAATACTTCGTTCTTTCTACAGACACACCAAGGTCTTCTCTGGGACAGAGACCCAGGGACAAGTGGCTTCACCCTCAAAGGTCTCTGGACATGTTAGCAACCATGCTGAGGGGTGCTGCCCATCTGTGTTCTCCTAGGAAAGGCAGGGCCAACCCCAGCCGGAGGAGATCAAGAGGGTTTCCCAAGGAGGAAACACCTGAGCCCTGACTACTGCTGGTAAAACAATGTTTGCCGAGTACTTGCTCTGGGTCTGGCCCTGGGCTAAGCCCCCTACACCCATTCTTTCCATGTAAGCCTCTAACCAACCCTGAGGCAGGCACTAGATTGCTATCCCCATTTTGCAGTTGGGAAAACTGAGGCACAATGATAGGCAAATTTGCTGAAAAGTCTCCCAGCCAGAAACTGACCCGGAAGCACACGTTCTTTGCTCTTAGTCACTGAAAGCCTGACCTGAGACAGCTGGGGCTCAGCACACCCCCACCTCACTCAGGCGCTGCATGTGGTGACTCTTGAAATCTTTGTGTCCGTCCATGAGGGACCCTGTTGTCCCTCCCACCTACGGAGGAGGAAGTGGGCACGCAGTGAGTACGGGGTTGAGCTGGGAGGGGGTTGGAGTGTCTGCTCTCAGGCCCCACTTCCTCACCTTTACAAGATTCTGCCGGGCCTCGCACTACAACCTGCCCAAACAGACCCCATAGAGATCCCTGACTTAAGCTCCTATAACAGGTAGGGATCTAATTTGCCATGAGGGAGATGGGGGTCGGGGCTGGAGGGAGCAAGCCAGCTACAGGCTGGAGCTCCAGAGTCTACCAATGGCTGTGGGACCAGCCCCATGGGGAACAGAGAGGCTCTTGGTAGCACCTAGGCCTAGGAAATCACCTTTCCAGTTAACTTCTAGGGAGCTGCTTATCCAGGGAATCAGACACACTGGATTTCTCTAAGCCATACACTCCAAAAGGAATGGTGGAGAGGGCACGGCCAGGCCAAAGGGGGAATCTGCCCTGTGCTTTCCCTATATTTCCCAATGCATCCCGTCAGGAGCCAGGGAGCCTGCTGGTCGGATAGAGCCATGGCTTTGTGCCAGGCCCAGCCGTGGGGCTCATGGATAGGACAGAATAATTAAATTCCATCCTTTTGTATATCAGGGATCACAGAGAAGGCAAGATTTTTCAGAAACTTCTGCCAAGATGTTTATTGAAGAATAATTGAGTTCCTTCTTGGAGAGGGGCAGCCTCACATGGGTGTGTGTCCTCATGGTGGAAACAAAAATCCCCAAGGGGCCGACGGCACTGAAGCCTCTCAGAACACAATGGTAGCCAGCCTCCTCGTCCCCCGTGGGCACCCACGTTCGCAGCCCCTCCGTGGGCTGCAGGACTTCCTGGTGATGTTCAGCATCACCCTGTGGGCAAAAGGGACAATGCTGGTGAGTGAAATCGATTCACCAGTGTTTACCAGGCACCTACTGGCTTAGAGAAAGAAATACCGGGGCATATTGCCCTCCTTCTGCGAGTGAGTAGGATGAGATTTAGGGAGGGTTGGCACTGTTCTCAAGGTCACACAGCGTGTCAATTAAAGGCCAGAATTAGAACCCTGGGCTTCCCTTCCCATGAGGCCACGGTGGGCTGGGCTACGTGCCCTGGTTGGGGTAGCAGCTCTTAATGGATGTGCGGACAGTGCCTGGACCATGGCTAAGCATGGGCAAAGTGTGTGACTTGTGCACCTCACTGTGGCCCTAGGAACTTTCCTGACCAGGCTCGCCAAATCTGTCTTCCACCCTCTCTACCTCCACATCCAGCCCAGTGTTCACGGTCAACGGGTCTTGACCTTGAACCATGTGGACCATGGCTGGACCACACCCTGAAGCATCTTTCCCTCAACAAAATCTGAAGAGAAATTATTAGAATTATCAAATTGTTTTAGCAAGGTCACTGGAATACAAACACAGTTTCTAAAAATCAACCATATTTCTCTATACTGGTAACAAAAAAATAGAAAATGAAATTTTATAATAATACCCTTCACAAAAGCGTCATAAAGTTATCAAATTACCTAGTAATAGATCTACTGAAAACTATAGCACATCATTGAGAGAAATTAAAGAAGATCTAAATAAATGGGAAGATATACTATGTTCATGGATTGGAAGACCCAATATTATAAAGATGTTCATTCTCCCCAGTTGATCTATAAAGTCAATGCAATCCCATGCAAAATGTCAGAAGGCTGTGTGTGCGTGTGTGTGTGTGTGCGTGTGTGTGTATACATGTGTGTATGGAAATTGGCAGATGGATTCTGAAATGTATATGAAAAAACAAAGGTCCAAGAATAACCAGGGCAATCTGGGAGAAATAGAACAAAAGGTGAAGACTTACACTTCTTTAAATTGGGACCTTTAAAATTGAGACCTATTTTAAAACTACAGTAATTAAGACACTGTAGTATTAGTGCAAAGAGAGACAAACAGACTCATACTTACAGTCACTTCATTTATGAAAAATCACGAATGCAGTACCACAGAGAAAGGGTAGACTTTTCAATAAACAGTGCTAGGTCAATTGGCTATCCAAATGGAAAAGAAAAATAAAAGAATCAGACCCCCCAGGGGTGCCTGAGTGGTTCAGTCGGTTAAGTGTCTGACTCTTGATTTCGGCTCAGGTCATGATCTCAGGGTCGTGAGATCGAGCCCCGTGTTGGGCTCCACACTGACTGTGGAGCCTGTTTAAGATTCTCTCTCTCCCTCCCTCTGTCCCTCCCCATGCACGCATGCACTCTCTCTGTTTCTCTAAAATAATAAATAAATAAATATTTTTTTTAAAAACCCCACACCACACATGAAAGTCAATTTCAGATGTATTGTAGATCCAAATGTGAAAGGTAAAATACAGCTTTTAAAAGAAACCAGAGGCAATGACCTGCATGAAAGTCAATTTCAGATGTATTGTAGATCCAAATGCGAAAGGTAAAATACAGCTTTTAAAAGAAACCAGAGGCAATGACCTTCATGACCACATTTCTTCAACAGGACACAAAAAGCACTAACATTAAAGAAGACTTTGCCAAAGCACACCACATTAAAATTAAGAATTTATTGGGGCACCTGGGTGGCTCAGTTGGTTGGGCGACTGCCTTCGGCTCAGGTCATGATCCTGGAGTCCCTGGATCGAGTCCCGCATCGGGCTCCCTGCTCGGCGGGGAGTCTGCTTCTCCCTCTGACCCTCCTCCCTCTCATGCTCTCTGTCTCTCATTCTCTCTGTCTCAAATAAATAAATAAAATCTTTAAAAAAAAAAATTAAGAATTTATTTTCATCACAAGAGAATGAACAGGCCTACCACCAAGTAGAAGAGGATTCTTGGAATACATATACCCACAAAGTAAGATATCCAAATGGCCGATAATCATATGCAAAAGGGCTCAACTCATTAGCCATAGCAGAAAATGCAAATCAAACCACAGTGTGGCACTCCCACACACCCACCAGAATGGCTAAAATTAAAAAGACTAATGATGCCAAGTATCGCAGAGCATGGGAACCACTGGAATTCTCAGCCACTGTTACTGGAGTGTCCATGATATAACCACTTGAGAAAACCATTTGGCAGTTTCTAATAAGGCTGAGCAGAAGCAAATCCATCCCCAGATACGTATCCAACAAAATGAATAAATACTTTTACCAAAAGACATGTGCGAGAATGTTCCCTGTGGCGTTGCTCATAATAACCCCAAATTATAAATAACCCAAATTCCATCAGGGGATGCCTGGATCAATTGAAGAGTCCCAAAGCGGAGCACTACGCTGTAGTAAGTGTGCACAAACCACATGCCGCCGTGGGGGTGAAGCTCACAAAGATAATGCTGGGTGAAAGATGGTGACCCCAAAGAGCACACAGTGCGTGATTCCACTGATCTTGGAGTTCCAACACAGGCAGACAGCTCTGCACACTGGCATTGAAGTCAGCGGTTACCTTGGGGAGGACAGTTATGGGAAGAGGCAGCTGGAGGGCCTCCAGGGTAATGAAAATGTTCTCTTTCTTGATGTAGGTGCTGGGGCACATGTGTGGTCAGTTTGCGAAAAAGCTGTTCCACTCATCCTAAACCACCAATCTGACATGTCACCCTCCAATGCTTCTCATTGCCCTGAGGACAAACCCTGTGTGTGTGGGCTACTGCCACGCCCTGAGCCTCACCCTTTTAGGCCTTTGGCCTTTGCTTGTCTTGTTATCTCATCTAGAAGTGGCACCCATCCTACCCCATTGATCAGCTAATTCCTACTTAAGCACCTCCTCCTCCAGGAAGGCTTCCTTGACCACTCCAGGCAAAACTTCAGCACCTGCCTTCCCACAAACTGCCGTGAGCCCTGTGCTGAGGGTACCACGGCATTTCCTCTCTAAAACATGAGGGTCTTCGACCTCTGTGAGGAAACAGCAGGAATTAAATAAATGCATTTCTTTATGAAATGAGATCCCTCCTAAAAGTAACTTATGTCCCTTTGCTATACAGGGCTGACATATTCTCTTTGTTCTTCTCCCCCAGAGGCCCAACTAAGAAGATAACCAAGCTGGCAGTGGTATGGGGTGGGGGCTGCTGGGGCAGAGGGGCTGGTACCTGGGGGGCTGGCTCAGGGCAGCATCAGCGGTTCGGAGAGGGTCAGGGCACTGCTGCTGGGTAGGGGGTGAAGGAAGGGGCACAGGGGGAGATCAATCCAAATGTTCCCCACCCAAATGCAGATACGTAAGAACATGCATGTGAGTATGCGTGTGTGTGTGCGTGCACATGCTCGTGTACACTCAGGTCCAGGCGTGGGGGAGTCTATAGGGGAGGGTCTCTGGGCACGTACGCTTGTGTGCACACTGTATGTGTATCTGTCTGTCTGGTCCTATTTTTGACACACGGGTGGAAGCCTCGAAACATTCTCCATGTACACAGAGCCCTGTCTGTGGTTCGCAAAGCTCTCTTACACCTTTGGCCTCACTTGGACCCACCGTCCATGGTCCCAACCTACAGCTGTGCAAAGGGCAGCTCAGAGAGGGGAGGGGACTTTCCCAGGTCACACAGAGCTGCGACAAAAACCCCAGTGTCAGGGGCGCCTGGGCGGGGTTCAATCGGTTAAGCAGCTGACTCTTGATTTCGGCTCAGGTCATGATCTCAGGGTTGTGAGATCAAGCCCCATGTCGGGCTCTGTGCTCAGCACGGAGTCTTAGATTCTCTCTTTCCCTCTCCCTCTGCCCCTCACCCCTCCCTCCTACTCTCTCTCTCTAAAAACAAAACAAAACAAAACAAGTGTCACCAATGGAAGGCCAGGGGCCCTCCCACCCCATCCACTTCCCTCACAGAACCTCCAGCAAAAGGAACCCAAATGAGCAACAAGAGGGCCCCTGTTAGTGGCCCACCAGCTGCTACCCAGGCCAGGGGCCAGTTCCCCACTCTGTGAGCACGTGCCCCTGTTGGACCGGAAGTGGGGTCAACTCTGTGTCCTCAGGCAGGGCACAGCCCTCTCCATCCCTGGAACCAGCAGGTGCATCTGCTGCGTGTCACCTCTCCCCTTCTCTCCCGCCATGGGCGAAGGAGCCAGGCTTTGCTTCCTGCGAGCAGGTGGACCCCATCACGGCTCAGTCTCAGGCTTCTTTGGTGAAACGTGATCCCGTGTGAAGCATCCCGTGTGCTGCAGAGGCTACCTGAGCGCCGGGTGGGACTCGGGCATCCGGAACTCCAGGTGAGGAGTGGGGGCCCCTCTTCCATCTCGGCTCAGCTGCTCCCCATCAGGGGGACCCTCACCTTTCCTCCACGATAAACTGAGGCAGTAGTCCCTGTCCAGACCTTTGTCCCTGGCCTTTGGGGAGTGGTCTCCAGAGGCTGAGAGGAGACGAAGCTGCCCCAGGCCCCGCAGGCAGGGGCAGGAACCAGACCAGAGACGCTCCAAAGCCTGGGTGCTCTTTCTTTCAGGATGTCCAGCTCCCGATTGCTCTGGCCACCTTGAGAACCTCACCAGCAAAGGAGTCACATCAGTGAAAGCGCCCAAGGATGGGGCGCGGGCTTTGCTGCCTGGACCCTGAGGCCCCCGGAGGCCGCATAACCCCATCATGGCTGCTTCACCTACTGGACAGGTTCCCCAGACGTCGGGATAACTCACCTCTCTGGACAGGTGAGTTGTGGTAGCTGATGGCAGCTTCGTTTGATTCAAGTAATATATGTCTCATCGGCAGCGGCTTTCCTTCCGACTGGCCGTCCCCAGAAATCATGACATGGGTGTGGCGGGGCCAGAATCCTGCAGGATCGGGTACTTGCGGGCCCTCGGTTGCGGATGGGGTGGGGTCCCCGAAGCTGGGGGGACTTGGCTGAAGGTAGCTGTGTACAGTGTGCTCAGTGGAGGGACGTCGGGGCATCCAGGAACGTCCCTGGGGACACACAGGGGATTTCATCACCACAGAAAGAAGTGATCCAGTCTCTCTGCAGCTGGGTCTGCCCTGTGTCTGTTCCATCCTTCAGGGTCAGTGACTCAGCTGCTTCTCTTGGGTGGATTCTGAGCTTCATGTTGTTAATCCGAAGTTATTGTTTGAAGTGTCTGACTCTTTTTCCCTCCTCCAGAAACAGATCATAAATATCTCCAGGGTCTCACAGAGCTGGCAGGCAGCACGGCCTGAGTCTGAAAGATGATACCAGCGCAGCCAAGGGAGATGAGCTCTGGGATTGCTGGTCCATTTGGACTCGTGGAGTCGGTACCGCCGTTGCTGTGTGTCACTGGGAAAGAATCCTTTTTAACGGGGCTCCAAGCCCAAGGTCAAGGTTCAAGGGCCAGAAAGCGTAGCTGGCTGACCGGGGGGCCTCCGGACCATGGGAGGGTGTCGCCTGACTCTGTCCAGGGGCTCCTGCAGCCCAGAGGGCCGTGAGGAGCACCCAGAGCCTGGAGCCGGGGTGGAGGGGGCCTCCCCCACCTGCCGCGCTGGTCAGAAACAGACGAGGATGAAAAGACAGCAAGAAGGGAGTGGAGTCTCTTTGGTCATTGGGGCTTTCAGAGGGAAATGACAACAGAGTTTTAAGAACTGAAGGCAAAGTCACTGGTCTGTCCCCAGATGGTGGGACTGGACGGGGCAGTGAATCGGGGGGAGGAGCCCCCAGCTTAGAGGAAAGGAGACACGGGGAACAACACCTGGACAGGTCCCTCCTCCTCCAAAGGCAAGGTGACGGCCCAAGGTGGCTTGGCTTTCATTCAGGGTTCAGCTGGGCTCCAGGAAAGGCCTTAGTGTCCTCACGGAGCTATCTGCCTTGTGATGGCTATTTTGGGGAGCCAGAAGGTGAGCACGGGGCTCTCAGCAGTTTTCAAAAGCTTTTTAAAAGGAAGAAGTCTTTTTCCTACACACACAATTGTTTCTGGGACCCTGACAGATACAGAAGCAGCTCTGCCTGCGAGGGGTGGGAGCACAGGATCAGCTAGCTCCTGGCGCCGGGCTCAAGGCGGGCAAGAGGTGGCCAAGTCCTGGTGCTCCTACTCCCAGTTCTCAGATACCCAAGGGAGGCTCATGTGATGAGGCCCGTCCCACATCCAGGGGCAGTATAGGGGCCCCACAGAAGCTACCTGCTCCATGGCATCTGGCAGCATCTGGGGCTGACATACCTCTGGGCCCGGCCTGCCCCCTCCCTGTCCACCCATCCACTGGGCAGCTGCCAACGTCACCCCTTCCTGGCCAGGAGTAGGTCTGGCTGGAGCCTTGCCCCACCTGGCTTCCGGTCGCCACACAGGGAGGAGGCCAGGAAGGAAGAGTTGGTAGGTGACAAGGCTCCCGGCTCTCAGGGTCAAACCTGGACTGCCTGTCCCAGCAGGAGGAGGTTGCCGTGGCAACTACAGGCCGGCTGGATGAGGCCCCCCCGCCCCGCAAGCACAGACCTTCACTGAGGATGGATCAGTCGGCTGTATTTTCCAGCCCGGAGGATCACTCGGAGAGGATCTCGTTCTTTCTTGGAGACACTTTCCCTCCCCCACGACTGCCCCAGTAGTTTAAAACAAATGCGAAGAACATGGGGGCATTTGTGCCCCCCAAGAAGCTGTGTGACTTTGGGGAAGTTCCTTAACCCTCTGAACTTGAGTTACTTTTGCTCAGATGAGAAGGGAAATCAAGGCCCCCTCCCAGGACCCTAAACTGGTTAGAGGGAATGCAGAATTAGCACTCACGTACTCAGAAAGCAAATCTCCCATGCAACTGTAAAGACCAAGCTCTTTCTTTAAACAGATTAGAACACAGATGTGGAATGGTAAGTGGCTCGTGGCCACAGTCACACATTTAAGGTGGTGGCCGGCCCAGAGCTAAAACCCAGTTCTGGGTATGAATCTAAGGATCTTCGACCTTCCCAGGGTGGGCGCGTCATTCACCCTCCTTAGTCATTTACACCATAGTAAGAATGAATCCATACATTACCGCTGGAAGCACAACACTTTACAAAGCACTCTCCCATCCCATTCCTCTCTCTTGCCAGCAGAGCCTAAGAAGAAAATAATACTGTCCCCACAATTAAGAAGGGGCAAGAGACTGTCCAGCCCAGAAAGACAAAATTGGTCTGGGATCCAGAAACGCCAATCCTCCTCAGTCAGCAGCTCCGTCTGGGTACAGATTCAAGGAAGGCGACAAGAAGCCCTCCGCTCATGCACAGAGTACAACTACTGGATCGGGGCTCTTGTCGGCCACATTTTCCAGCACCCAGTCGCTGGTCTGCAGCAGCAGGGGAAGCTTCTGCTCCATCAACAGGGCTGGCGTCTACACTGGTCCTAGCCCAGGCTTCTGGGAGCCCAGCTGGCCTCACCAAGTGGTAGATGGGAGAAGGCTCAGGCCAGAAGCAAAGTTGTTGCAGGGGAGGTAGGGAGACAACCACAGGCTGGCCTCAGCCTCTGGTGCCTGCTCCCTGCTCTCACAGCTGGACTGGAGTGTGAGGAGGGTAGAGAGCCCCGACCTCCTCCCTTCAGCCTCTCTGAGTTTCAGGGATATGGTGGTGGGGAGCTGGGGTGCAGATTCTCTCGGGAGAGGGGTCTGTCCAAGGGCAAGGGAGGGGTAGTCTGATCCAGTTACCCCCAGCCCCCTTCTCCCTATCCTGCCCCCCCTTCCCCGCTCTGCAGATCAGACCCAGGCGCTGCAGCCAGAGACCCATCTGGCTGCCTGGAAGGCGGGGGGCGGGGAGCCCGACACCAGCAGATTCCAAGGAAGCAGTCTTGGCAGACCCCAAGGGCCCGGGTGGGGTGGCGAGGGCCTGGGGGAGGGCCCAAACTGCTCACTGTCCCAGCCACAGCCAAGGAGTCAGGAATGAGCTTCCCTAACGTGTGTGGGGGCATCCAGTCCTTTGCCTCCTGCAACACCCCTCAGCCCCCATGCCCTGGAGCCCCCTGGAGCCCCCAGGGAGCCCTGAGAGGCAGCTGTCCCAACACTACAAAAGTCTGCCAATCTGGTGGGTGTGAAATGCTATCTCATTGTGGTTTGAATTTGCATTTTCCACATCGCTAATCCTCCTCAGTCAGCAGCTCCGTCTGGGTACAGATTCAAGGAAGGCGACAAGAAGCCCTCCTGAAGGTTTCCGGGGCCTGGAGAGGTCCCTGCCCACCTAGAGCCGCCTGTTGCCTTGGACTCAGACGAGACCCTTGTGCCAAGAAGCGAGATGCTCAGTACTTCTGAGTCACCTCATGTGGCCAGCTAAGAAGAGCCCCCCGGGGCTGTGACAGACCAGGAAGCCACACACTGTGCTGCTGGGGGCTCCCGGCTCCACCCCAGTTTGGGGTCCCCGGGGGACTAGGAGGAAGCCATCGCCCCTTGATGCTCTGCCCAGTTTCAGCACCACTCGTGTAC
>NC_138373.1:7224942-7266349 GCF_054177405.1 Leptonychotes weddellii | reverse complement strand
AGGTTTACCCAGGAGAAGCCAGGCCTCGAGCCCGCTCTTCCTGGTCTCAGCCAGTGTTCCTTCCCCCACCCACCCTGCCTCCCCAGCTGGACAGTCAGCGCCGCCGCCCTGGACCCGCCGTCTCGGTGTAGGATGCAGCCCCTCAGGGGGTTGGCGCCTGCCAGTGTGATGACCTGAGGATGGGCGGAAGCCTCAGGAAGCATCTCTGAGTGCGAGGCTTCCGTCTCCAGCATCCCCCCTGGGAAGGGCTGCCTCCATGACTTCTTGGAGCTGCCTTGAGCCCCAGCTGGGCTCTGGCTACCGGGCCTGAAGAGATGCCGACGCCCAGTGGCTGGAGCCCTTGAGGCCTGTAAAGGGAGGGAGTATCAGTCTGGCCCATCCTGGGAGGTGCACGAGGTCTGGAGGCAGGTCAGCATCTCGGCCTCCATTGCCTTGAATGTGGAACATCTGAAGTTGGCAGGGGAGAGGAGAGGAGGGGAGGACAGAGAGACCAACCTCCCACACCCCTCCCTCTGCAAGGGTAAAGGGCGCTGGGCCACTAAAGCAATCGGGGGCTGGCGGGGAGTGGAGGGGAAGAACCACACACCGAGGCCAAGAACAGAGAAGCACTCAGGATGAGACGTCTCATCTCACTGGAAAAGCAGGAGAGAATTCGAAACGTATCACCCAGCCACACAGGCCTGACTGGGGGGTGTGGGGCTCGGCAGCTGTGCTAAGTCCAGAGGACAGACCGAGGGGGGACAGGAACAAAGCTCAGGATGCTTCTCCTTCTACCTTTTCCACATCTACCTTTCCATCGTGCATTTATTCAGCAAATGTTCACGGTGCCCTGCTGGGCGCTAGGGCTACGACAAGCTCCTGGCCCTAGGGAGCGTCGAGTCTGCTGATGGAGACCTGGGGTCACCAGACAGCTACCGTGGTGTCCCGTGTGCTACAGTGGGGGGAGTGACATGCGATTTGGGGAACAGAGAGAGGAGCTTCGAATGCAGATGTGGTTGGTTGGTGGAGGATCCCAGAGCAGGAGCGAGCAGATGTAGATGGCAGGGAAGCTGGTCAGGTGGAGGGGCCTGGCCGTACGTGGAAAGGCCCTGTGCATGGAGAGAGCTCAGCACATTCCAGGCCAGGGTAGCTAGAACATGGGCCTCCAACTCTTCATGCTCGGCCCTGCGAGCCTGCTAAGGTGCCTGGTATTTATCTTCAGAGTGGCAGAAGCTAATGAACAATTTTAAGAAGGGAATAAGAAGCAAAAGAGGCTTTGCCCCAAAGCTTATGATTCTAGAACCTTCCCTCGCAAGGGCTCCTTCAAGGCCGTGAGAGAAACTTGGGCAAGTGTTCACCTGCTCGCAGGTTTTTAGAAATGAAAAGTATCCCACATTTTCTTTTTAATTTAAAAGGCTTTCAAGTTGGATGAGCATCAGAACCCAGGAACTGAGATGTGCCCCCAGATAATGAGGTCAGACTCGGCGGTTAGAAGGCGCTCCCAGCATAAGGTGTACCAGACCAAGAGCAAACCATAGTGGAAACCATGAACTTAGGCTGATTATGTGTCATTGTGGGTCACCGACAGAGTGTAAGGCACCACTCTGGTGGGGGTGTGGATACTGGGGAAGTTCCATTCGGTTTTGCTGTGAACCTAAAACCGCTCTAAAAAATAAAGTCTTAAAAAACCATTGCAGTTGGAAGGTGCTTGTGGGCTGAGTATGGGAGGTGGATGGGGTCCATTTTCACAGAGGAGGATCTTGTCCATCTTTTCGGGACACATAGTAGGCTCTTGGCACGCACTGGGTGTCCTGACAAAGCTTGCCGATGAAGGACAACGTGCCCCTTCCCTTTGGGGAAACCCTTCCCAGTCCTAGATTTAGGTGGATACCGAATGCCAAGGACATTTCCTACAGAGAAGAAGGTTCCTACTGCGGCTGATGACCATGACACCTCCCACCTGACCCCGTGGGACAGTGCAACCGCACGCAGGGAGCTGGTGACAGAGCCGGGCCTGGAAAGACCAATGGCATCTAATATTCAGTCTGACATCATCTGGCTGCAGTTCCCAGAGACTAAAATTAGGTTGAGGAAATTTAGGATGTGGCTTCAGATTTCCAAAAAAAAAAAAAAAAAAACAGGGGTGAGGGCCAGAAAACGGATCATAAAAGAATTTTTGTGACTCAGTTCCAGCTAGGGGAAACAGACATGAGCTCCGCTGATGGGAAGAGGCAGAGGAATCTTCTATTCCTTCCCTGTAAAGAGGGACCCAAGTTCCCAAGCACGCTCCCACTGGTAGAGGGGGGGTTCCCGGGTTAGCCCCATTTCACCACCGGACCAGAGAGATGCCAGGCCTTATTCAAGGTCAGCCGGAAGCTGGCTGAGCTCCACTCTGAGCCCATCTCCTCAGCACCCTGCTCTGCTCTGCCCCCCAATAGCATTTGGTTTCTTCCCCATTTATGAGGTGGTCCAAGGGGGTCTGCTGCTCTGTCCGAATTAAATGTGTGTATCCCCAAGGCCCACCTGAGAAAGGTCTGGGCCACTTTGGTGGACAGACAAATGCCTGAGACTTCGAAAATCGACCCCTACCCTCATGTGAAATGGGGCCCACTGAGGATTAGGGAATCCCTCCTCATTTTATCACCTGATCTGAAAGACTCTTCGTGAGAGCTCAGGGAACCCCCAAAAGGTTTTCAGTCTCTGAACCCTTGGAAGCTGCCAGCACAGTTATCCGTGCCTGGGCAAGTTCGAGGAGAAACTGTCTGAAGCTTCGGCCAATTCTCAGAGTAGGAGATGCACGCCCCCTGAAATGTTAACACTGTTCCCTGATGTCCAGTTCAGTCCCTCCTTTTACAGATGAGGAACTGGGGAGGGGATGCTGATAGCAGCAGGTGGAAAGCAGGAGACAGTGGGCGGGGGGGACGGAGCGGGGAGGAAGAGAGCAGAGCAGAAAACGCAAGGAAAGCCAAGGGTAAGTGAAGGAATGAAAAACGGAACTGGGCAAACCATCACAAGTGTCAACCATCAGATACAAATGGGGCTTGAGGTTTTCTGGAAGACGAAGCAAAGAATCACATCTCTAGGATCGAAACCACCAGCTGCTGGAGAAAATTGAACTTGCGGTGTTGGCAAAGATGTGAGACGTTCCTTCGGGGGCCTCCCCGAAAGGGGGTGAGTGCGGAGGTGGTGAGGTCCCCAACCTCTCCCAGCGGAGATCCACATCAGCCCTTAAGGAAACTGTCCCAGGGCCTCCCGGGGTGAGCTTGGGCAAGGCTGGGCCCTTACCGGTCCTGTGGGCCATTCTTCTGCCCTCACCTGGCTATGGTAAGAATTACCGGAGCAAGGTCGCAGGAACCCCACCACACCCACACTAAGCCAGACCCAGAGTTAGCAGGTGCTCTATACGGAGGTGAGTTTTCTTCCTTGATAAGAAAGGAAAAGGACAGGTTACCATCAAGCATTGTGGGCATCTTAGGGCTTGAATATTCTGGCATCTTTAGGACTGCAGTAATCCTAGTGCACCTCCCCCCCCCGACCCCGCCCAACAGAAATGTAATCCTGGCAACACAGCAGGGACTTGGACCCAATCTGGGGACTTCATTTCCAACTTATTGGGCAAATTCTTTTCGAGTTGCACAAGAAGGTGTACGGGAAGACTAGCATCCCCCCTGAGAAATGCAGGTTCTAAGTCCAACTCCCACATAAGGGCTGTGGGGGGAGAATGATCTGCAGGACACTGTGTCGACCCTCAAGGTTTTCCATAGCTAAACCAAAGAGAAAGGGAAATGCGCCCCTGCAGAAGCCAAAGAAGGATCGGCAGGAAGTGGGGGTGAGGAAGAGACGATCTCCAACTGGAAAAGCCAACTCAGAGCTGGCCACTCATGGCAATTACAGCTCAGAACATAGAGCCTCTGAGACTCCTATGCAGTCCCACTCAGGGACTGGAGTTCAAAAAAAAAAAAAAAAAAGAGTTGAAAACAAGTACTCAGACAACAAGGTGTACCCACATGCTCTCTGTTTACCTCAAGAGCCAAAGGGTGGAAACAGCCCAAGCATCTTGGTCTGAAATGGGGCCACTTCCAGTTTGATATGTAAATCCCTCAGTCCCAGGCTTCCATCCCCTTTCTTCTTCTTTTTTCAAGATTTTATTTATTTATTTATTTATTTGAGAGAGAGAGCAGAGGGAGAAGCAGACTCCGCACTGAGCACAGAGCTCACGACCCTGAGATCATGACCTGAGCCGAATTCAAGAGTCAGACGCTTAACCAACTGAGCCACCCAGGCGCCCCCATCTCCTTTCAACAATGGTAACTGCCAACCTCACTAGGGAATTCCTGCCCCCCAGCTGCTTCTCTGTGGGGCGGATGTACAGTTTTTCTCACTAGCTGTCTGCACTCAAGCCCGAAGCAGATGGGATATTAGCGTGATGAAGTTGAGGCTCAGAGAAGTTAGCGACTCCCCCAGGGCCACACAGCGGGCTACGGAGCTGGGACTTGAACGCAGGCCTCTGATCCTCGGGCTGGTGTGATGACCGATGCCCATTCCACTTCTATCCTCCCAGGGTACAATCCCATGGCTCCCAGGGGAATGGCTGTCACACCAAGCAAAGACTCAGAGGGCAAAGCCCTGAGAACCACCTTTCCCACTGCACCTGCTTTGTGGCTCTGGGACTTCAGGTCTTGTCCCGCCCCAACCCTCCCCCACCCCCCATCACATTCCCAGTCCTAGGGCTTCAGGGCAGGAGTCAGCTGCCCTCAGACCAGCATGCTTCCCCACCTTTTCTTGCAATCAGTCAAGCCAAGCTGGAATCCTGGGTCCACCCCATACAGGGCTATGGGCCGTGAGCAAGTTTCTTAACCCTGTGTCCTCAGTGTCCTCTTTTCTAAAATGGGAATGTGGGAATAAAGTTGATGTTCCTGTGAGTGTTTAACAGAGGAGCCCCATGAGGAGCTCACCGTAGTGGTCAATTCATGCTAGTTGTTAATATTCACTTTCCCCCCTTTAGCTCCTTTTGTAAAAGGGCTAACCTACCAAATAAATGACATTTACTAAGGGACATTTAATTTATTTTACCATTTTGAACTGAGATCCCATTTAAAGGCTACTTGGCTTAAAATCAGTATTAAATAGCAAAATGCTCAAAATGAGTCAAGGTGAATTTCAGGACAAGCTTTGGGAAGTTCAGGGGCCTGAAGATTCAGACCCAAATCCAACCTTATCCCTGCTGGCAGGGAGCCCAGGGACATCTAAGGGACTAGGACAGCTTTTGTTAGAGCCGTGTCTGAGGGTCACCCAGGGACTGGGGAGCCTGGAGGTATGATGAGATTTTGACCAATCAAAGAGGCAGAACGGGGTGGGAGAGAGACATTTCTCAGCAGGGAGAATGCATGCCAAAAGACAGAAGTGAGAAAGAAGAATAATAAAAGAAAAATACTAATATAGTATGTCTGTGTGCAAGCCCTATTTTAAACATATTACAAGTATTAACTCATTAAATCCTCACAACAACCCAGTGAGGGTCTTAGTATTATGCCCATTTTACAGATGAGGAAACTGATTGGATGCATCTCCCCAAGTCCACATTCTTAACCGCCATGCCTCAAATAGCTCGGTATCATTGGAGGGTAAGATCTGGGTGGGGATAAAGGATGGAAGACATGAGGGCTCTCAGGATCTCTCATGCCACGAGATGTTTGGACTCAGGACACTGTACACGCACAACCCTAGGGGGCGCCATCACTGCCCAGACATCATAGATTGGTAGGTTTATTACACCCATTTTCCAGCAGATGGCAGTCAAGAGCCTTGAGGAAGGGGCACCTCTTCCTAATCCACACAAAGACACAGAACACACACTAGTGGGATGTCGTTTGGCTTATATCCAGAAAGGTCTGAAAGGGGGAAGGGAATGTTTAGTTTCCATTTTGGACAGGAGGCGGCTGGGGTGGTCCAGGTGATTGGCGAGTGAGGTCTAAACTAAGAAATGGGCATGGGCCAGAGAGGAGGGGATGGGTTCGAGGGCTGGGGAGACAGAAGTACCCACAGGACTTGGGGATCCCCAGAACTGGGGTGGCAGGGGAGAGGAGAGCGCTGGGACTTTGAGGTTTCTGGCTTCATCAGCTGATAGAGTGCGGCCCATCACTGAGCAAGGAGAGTCAGCAGAGGTTCTAGAGGGTGGTGATGAGCTGGCTTGGATTTGCAGGGGGTGAGGGGAGTGCAGGGATCTAAGAGGGACCGGCCAGAGGGTGGCTGGTCATACAGGGATGAATCTCGGCGCGTGACCCATCAATCCGGAATGCCAGCACGCTCACTGGGAACCCTATAACAGTCCTATAATGGTCCAGGCTATCCTGCAGAGCTATTGCGAGAAACCCGGGAGGGCATGAGATCTTCCTGTGGTCTTGGAGCAAATGAGGTGAAGCCAGGAAGCCCTTCCATCCCACCACCATGGGACTCTGAGTCACCGGCCCCCTCTTGTGTGAAAATGATCCTTAAATATACTGTCCCTGGGCGCTACAAGAGCTCGCTGACTAATGAAAAGGAGTTCTTAGTTCTGGGAACAAACGGAGCCCTGACACCCCGGGAACACTGCAGCTGGGCACAAGGAAGAAAGAGATACGGGATCCCACAGCCTGGAGACAGTCGACATGGGGCTGGCACCAAGGACCCATCTCCAGCTCCTGGACCAGCCAAGCGGCCCACCCATGGCCTGGGGGCCCCTCCTCCGGCCGGAGCTGCTGTCCGAGAAGGCCCGGCGGGCACGTCTGGCCCAGGACCCGTTTGGTTTCTGCTAAGAGGCCCCCACCAACTCTTTGATTAGCAGCCAAGATGTGCTTCTTTCCAAGTCAAAAATAAAATAAAGCATGTTACAAAGTGATTCCCTCTTCTCTGGCTCATTTTAATGTGGTTTGCAGCCTTGGTTTATTGCGAGCAGCCCTGCAGACAGCAAACACATGCTTGCAATATGCCTGTCAGTCGGGACGGGACTCCAGGAGGTGGCCGGGCCCGCAACCGTCGAGTCCCGCAGGAAGGAAGTCAAAGGCAGGTCTCTGAGGATCACGCAATCGGTGACTTCAAACACTTGTCCGAAAGGCTCTGAGTGGGTCTGCTTTGACCCTGTGTCCGTTCCCTCTACAGAACCAAGGCAGAGAGGCGGGGGAGGGGCAGGGCTGGAGAATTCGAGGAGTGAGGGAGGTGGAGGGTGGGGAGGCGGCCTAGGGTATGGCTTCTCCTGTCCCAGGGTTTTCGGAAGTGGAACAAGGCGGGGGAGGCGACCAGGAGACCGAGGGTCTAGCCTGTGTCACCTTCAGCATGTGCCGGTTCCAGCCCTGGGCTGCCGAGCCTCAGTTTCCCCATCTAGACGAGAAAGCCTTTGGCCCGGATGTCAGAAGATGACTCCCAACTCCGACGTTCTCTGCTTTCTCTGGGTGGGGACAGTGGGGCAGGGCCGGCGGGATGGCCCAAGGCCTGACTGGATCTTGTGGGATCTTTGCAATTAGGTGGAGTCAAGAGGATGCTTTAAATGTCGTGGGGCCATCCCAGGGTGCTGTCCGACTCTGCCTCAACATCCCCCACCAACAAAAGGTCCAAGGTCCGCTGCCTCTCTGGAAATTGCCTCGGGGGCACCTCTACTTCTTCATCCCTTGGTGCCAAGTACGCTCACTAGTCCTCCCCCAGAGACCCTGGCTCCTTCCCCACCCGCGACAGCCCTTTAGATGTCTGCAGAGCATGGCCAAGTCTCCCCTGAATCCATGCCCTTGGCTCAACACCCCTGCTCTGCAGCCCCCACCTGCGGGGCCTGGGGCCCAGGCCTGGCTATCTTCGGCAGGCTGGTGCAGGCAAGACCCCATTCTGCTGACCGGCCCCCTAACAGAGACATCCAGAGGAGGGAACGCCGTTTCTCGAGCAGGTTCTCACGGATGGTCTCATTCCCTCCTTGCGGCCTCTCCTGTTCTATGATCATGTGACTTTGCCCAAAGTCGCCTGCCTGGCAGGTCACTTACTTTCTCCCGGCCTGCCCTTCCTCGCATGCAAACTCGCGTGCACGGGCGTGCACACACGTACACACACGGTATTCACACGCTGCAGGCAGGGACGACAGCGGTCCAAGCCCCAGCTGGAGCCCGAGAATCCGGATAATGAGGACCTGGGCTCCGGCGCTTGGTGGCAGGGGACTGTGGGCAAGTCAGTGAATTCCTCGGGGCTTGGGGGCCTCACGTGTGTCATGAGCCAAGTAAAAAAAAAAAAAAAAATCATACAACCCTCTGTGTGCTGCCAGCCCCTCGGAGCCCTGGAGAAGGACCAGAGAAGCAGCCGAGGAGAGCCATCTGGTGAATCACAGACCCCAGCACCCATGTCCCTTCTCAGCAGCGGAAAGGGCATCACCCCAACAGACCGAATGCGGCAGAAACCCCCCGAGTCAGGAAGAGCATTGATGGGGAGGGGGCAGGGCTTTGATCCCTAAATCCCAGAGTGTGAGGAAGGGTCAGCTTGTGGCAAAGAGGGGGCGCTGGCTTACACAGGACAGCGAGCCCAGGGGTCTGCAGGAGACAGAGAGTGGCCATGGCTCCCCACCGCCTTGGCTGGCGGCGGACAGGAGGGGTTAGCTAGCCCCTTGAGCACGGTCCCCTTCCCGCAAAGCCCCGTAAATGGCACACAACAGTGAGGCAGGAAGTGGAAGAGCCACTGTGGTCCAAACAGTGTCGAGAGAGGGCTTTGTCGAGAGAGGGCTGTAGCACCCGCCTCTCTCAGGAGGAGACACGCTGCACCCCCTTCCCCAGCCCAGCTCCTTGAACAGGGGCCACCTCAACTGCTCTCAGCCCTGACTGGAGCCCCTGATTTCGGGCTGAAGGACAAGAGTCGTCATTGCTGGCTTTGAGGCTCCCTTCTTAGGGTTCTTTGTTTCATTAGCGCCTTTGCTACTCCAAGTGGGGGAGCCCCACAGATCCAGTTCTAGGGCCCCAGGATGAAACCCCATCACGGATGCGAGAAGAAATAATGAGAAAGCTGTATAACGGGAAGGCCCGCCTGGCCCCGGCCCGCCTGGCCCCGGCCTTGTCCTCCAGTGGGCAAACTAAGGCAGTTCTGGGGGTGCGGGGAGGCAGGCAGGGCCCTGGGGAGCCACAGAAGGCACTGGGGCAATTCACCTTGGGGTGGGAGGAGGGGAAGGAAGAGGCATGTCTGTCCTGGGGCCCTTCTGGGGACAACTGCCCCCGGAGGGAGGGAGTGCCCATCCCTAGAAGTACCCAAGAGGGGGTGGACAGCCACCTGGGGGGCACGCCAAGGGGAGGGCTGGTTCACCAAGAACTCGTGAGCTGAGCCACCCACCCACAGTGAGCCCGAAAAGGGGGTTCCCAATCAAGCGGCCCTCCCAGGTTGCAGCTGCAAGGCCCTGTTCATGGGTCCCTGGGGGATGGCAGAGCTCCAGCCCAACTCCTGCCCAAGCCCTGTCCCCTCCCTGGCAGCCCCCAGCCTTCAGCTTTGCAGGAGTTTCTGAGTCAGAAGCCAGCTGGTATGGAATGCCCAGTCCTCTCTCTGCACCTCAGTTTCCCCATTTGAACAAAGAGGGGGATTGGGCCAAATGACGTCTAAGGATTTGGCAGGGTATATATATACGATATATCCCGTGTGTATTTTTCTAGAGAGCCGCTTTGAACTAGACAGAACCATGCACCTAAGCCTAACCCACACGGGGCCTCTGTGCACACACACACCGCATGCAACAGACAGCCCGTGCACACGCACATGGCCCATGTGTGTACTCAGAACCCATGCACACACACCCCGTGTACACACACACACGACTCACGTACATACACAGCCCACGGTTGCTCACAAAGCTCAGGTACACACCTGAGCCCATGTGCACACACTCATGCACACATGCACACCACCAAGAGTCTGAGCACCACTGCGACAAGACTCTGTAGTGAGCACTGCAGGGATGACCCCAGTGACCCTTTTGACAAAACAGATCACGTGGCTGAGCTGGGGATCTGGGCCTGGGCAGACAGAGAGTGACAAGGGTCAACAAGAGCGGCAACTCCTCCAGAGAGCCTGGCTTCCATCTGGACAGACCAAGGAAGGGTAGGCATCCTGGAGGAGGTGTCTATGAGTTGAGAAAAAAGGGTGGAAGATTGTGGACTTGAGATGGGCCACCTCCAGGGGGGCGTCACCTCTGAGCTTGCGGTCCCTCCCAGCCCCGCCCCACCCCACCCCTGCAGAGGCAGGGAGCCCCTCCAGACACAGACCCAGGCGGCAGGGGGAGCTGGAACAGGGCCGGGCAGGGGGCTGGGTGTGGGTCTCCAGGCCAACAACCCTTGTGGCCACCACCCCATTTCCTCCCTAATCCTGCAGGTTTATTTCAGTTGGCAGATTCCTAAGCAATATTTAACAGCCTCGTTTAGATTAGCGGGACAATTTTATTTTTAATAAGAATAAAAATAAAACACCTCCAAATATGAGGCCCAACTCCTACAGTCAGAAGCCGATTCTAAGGAAGCTGAGGGCCCCACCCCAGAGGTCTGGAGCTCAGACTGTTGGACCCATGTCTGCAGGTGGTTGGCTTACGCCAGGGATATTAAAGACAACTGTAGGGCCCCTGGGTGGCTCAGTTGGTTAAGCGACTGCCTTCAGCTCAGGTCATGATCCCAGGGTCCTGGGATCGAGTCCCGCATCGGGCTCCCTGCTCTGCAGGGAGCCTGCTTCTCCCTCTCCCACTCCCCCTGCTTGTGTCCCTCTCTCGCTGTGTCTCTGTCTGTCAAATAAATAAATAAAATCTTTAAAAAAAAAAAAAAAAAGACAACTGTAGCTCAGAGAGGGACCAAACACCCAAAAGGAGCTCCCTGCACGTCTGTGATCATAGGGTTTGCTGTCAAAAGACCCCCTTCCTCCCCAGATCAGGGGTTTCTGCACGAGGCCAGGCTCTTCGGGCCTCAGTATGACCTGGGGAATATACCACCAGCCCACGAGGCCCGGCTCCATGCTCACCGGGCCACCTTTCTATGGGGTTCTGGGTCCCTGGTACCCAAGTCCTGGGCATGTCTGTTGGCCAGTGGATAGGGAGACCCTCGGTGGTGATTTTTATGCATTCCTCCTCAAACATGCCAACTCCCACTGGAGCTCTGAGATCCTCTGAGACTCAGCCTCTCTGAGCTTCCGTTATGTTATCTGTCAGTAGGGATAACAATCGTAATATTATATCTATTATTATGATGTTGTTGTATATTATATAAGTGCATATTACGTATTAATACTAAATGTAATAGAATGTCACGTCGCATAACATAACAAGGCCTGCTTCATGGAATTGCTGGAAGGGCTCAGGAAGAAAATCTGCACAGCGTTCACTCGGGGCCCAGCAGAGAGAAAGCGTTCGCGAACCGAGGTTATCATTTCCATTATGAATCAGGATGCTCAGCTGGGAGTTTCCACTGAAGCACTGAGCTGTCGAACTCCAAAGTGGATTTAGAAACAAGCCATCGTGCAGAAAGATCAAAGTGGGGGACCAAGGACAACTTGCCCCATCAAAGATAATAAAAGGGTTGAGAGGCTTTTCGAAGGTTTATTCGAAGAGCAAGGGGCGTGCTGTGGGACTCGGCGGCCTGCCTGGCCAGCCTGGAGAGCGGGCTTCAAGGGATGGTTGTGGGGTCACTCGTAGAGCCTAAAGGGAGTTCCCTGCAAGGACACGGTACAGGAGGCTGTGGGGTGACTTTTGCTCTGGAAATCCAGGAGGTGGGAGGTCGGCTGGCTGGCTGCTTTGGTGGTGGAACTAAGAATGGAAGGATCGGCCTGCGTGCTCTCGGAGCTTTTCGGAGCAGAGAACGTGTGGCCGGGTGCCCTGGACCAGATACGGGAGGTGCCCGCAGTGAGCTGGTTGGAGCAGCACCTTGGCTCCCACCCATCACAGAGGAACAGACCTCAGCAGAAGTCAGAGGTGGCCTCCAAATTCCTGGAGGTTGAAAGAGGCGGAAGCAACTGCTGGAAGGCGTACATTCACCCTGGGGCTTGGGGTGGGGGAAGTGTCCCTCACTAGGCACGGCAGCCCCAAGAGCTTCTGGAATGCATGTAGGACGAGCAGCCACCCTCCTGCTCTTCCGACTTGGCCTCCACCCCAGACCCCGGTTTCAGCCTCGCAGAGATGGGGGGCTGGAGTGGCGAAGGGGCAGAGAAGGCGAGAATGCCCCCCCCATCGGAACAGTCAGCCCGCGGCAGGCCCCAACTGGGGAAGGGGGCAGATTTCGCTTTCAATCAGGTTGGGAGTTCTGATGATGATGTAGAAGCAGACATGTCTGGTTAATGAAAGGGACTGAGTTTGTGACTGTAACTGACAGTCAAACTTTCTGTTACCTACCGAAGGGTCAGAAAAGTCATGGGGAGGCCCAATTTCTGCTCAAGAGCGGGGTAAGACTCCCTGCTTGAGTACGTTTTAAAGGGAACGTAGGTGACAGTAACGTGACCACATCTGCAGGGTCTGCCATTATCTGTCATGTGACCAGGTGGGCACGTGACCCAGCCGGGCCAATCACAATCCTTCCCTGTGAGTTTTTTTGTCCTTCTCCAGCATCAGGAAGAACCCCTTTTCCTCTTGGGCCTCGAGAAGTAAGGCTGTGCTCTGTGCTGGGGGGAGAGGCTCCTCCGAGGGAATGAACGGGGCACACATCAGGGCAAGACGTGAAGATGAGGGACAGAGAGATCTGGGAGGAGGGTGGGGGGGGGCAGGAGGGGCGACTCCCTGGTTCCTATTCATCCCGAGGCCAGCTCTAAGCAAACTTTTTGCAGTTTGGTGGTGGGACTCTCCTGGAGTGCTTGAGGCTCCTATCTCTTACAGCTGAAGGCATACAGAGAAATTCAGGAAAGCAGGGAGGTGGCCTCCCTCCTACAGGTACCTGGCTGTCGCTAGAACCTTCCCTGCTAGTGGGGAGCCAAAGGTCAGCTTCCCACCTTGACAATCACACCAGTGCTGGGGAACCTCATCAAAATTCTGTTTGGCATAGGGCTCGTCAGCCTGTATTTATTTCATAAATATCATGTCATTTTGTCCTTCTGACAACCCTGTGAGCAAAGCATGATTACTTCCATTTTACAAATGAGAAGGTGACGTGATTTGCCCATGTCTCACCCACCGCTGGGAACTGTCATCATTCAGACTTGAACCCAGGTTGGCCTGCATCCCTGTTTCCTCCTCCCCCAAAGCTGCCTCAGTGGGTAGCCCCCTTCACTAGTCCTGGGGTCACATCAGCAGTTCTAAGGAAGGGCACTAGCTCAGTGATCTGTCTGGTCCCCCAAGTGCCAACCCTGACCAAATCCTCCTTAGTCTCTGAACCTCATCTGCAAAGTGGGGTGATCATCCAGCCCTGCCTTCTCCCAGGCCAAGTGGAACACAAGCCAGCATATGGGGAGCTGTGAAGCCCTGCCTCACTCCCTGTGACCTCAGGGGCGGGATGACAGACACGTGTGTCGGCTCCAACGAAGAACAGACTTCAGGGGCGCCTGGGTGGCTCAGTTGGTTAAGCGACTGCCTTCGGCTCAGGTCATGATCCTGGAGTCCCAGGATCGAGTCCCGCATCGGGCTCCCTGCTTGGCAGGGAGTCTGCTTCTCCCTCTGACTCTCCCCCCTCTCATGTGCTCTCTCTCTCTCTCTCTCATTCTCTCTCTCAAATAAATAAAATCTTTAAAAAAAAAAAAAAAGAACAGACTTCAAGCAAAATTGACCCAGACCAACGTATGAAACAATCAAGCTTCCTTGAATCTGGCTGGGGCTCCTTGATGGTCTCTCTACTCACCTCTCAGCCGCGTGTGGCATGAGGTCACCTTTCACGATGTCTGGTCCCATTGTGTTCATGCATTCATTCACTCACTCATTCATTCGTTCCTTCTCCAGGTATTTTTTGAGTAACAGGATACAGCAAGGAGCTGTACTCATTTGGTTCCATTCGTAACCAGCTAGATGAACTTGGCCAAATTCATCAAGACAAAGCCCTAGGGGGATCTACATTCCAGCAGAGAAAAGTAAGTAGCATAATAGATAAGCCAGTTATGTAGTAGGATAAGTGCCATGGGGAGAAATAAAGCAGAGGAAAAGAATAGGCAAAGTGGGAGGCAAGGTGCAGGGGCCACCCCATTAGAAAGCCCAATAGGAGAGTGTCTCTGCTGGAGGAGACAGTAAGTGCAAAGGCCCTGCAGTGGAGAGAGAAGGGGGCTTCGGCAGAGTCAGCCAGGGAGGCAGGGGGAGGCCAACAGTTGCCCTGTTCAGCGGTTGCCCCCCCCAAGGTAGGCAGAAGCCAAGTTGGGGAAAAGCCCCCACACACCTGAGAACAGATCACCATTCTGGGAGGCAGACATCCCCCAGCACATTTCTGGGGCAAGGAAGAAGGAGTCTGGGGAGGGGTCAGGAGCCCCCATCTGTCCCCACTCAGTCTGTGACTCAGACCCCAGACGGTCACCATCAATCTTCCCTGGATGGCCATAAGGACATAGAGATCACAGCTCTGGACCCAAAGTCCCGGGCCAGCCACTGGCCCTGCATCCACACAGAGAGGGGCTGGGGACTCGCACGGGCAACACCTCCCCCGGCCTCCCCCTCCCCAGTCTGGCCTTCCCAGGAAGGAGCATACCTCTGCTCCCCCAATCTGGAAAGCATTGAGGCTGAATGGCTCCATTTCAAGTGCAATTATTACAAACCCTTCAGGGAATGTGAGTTCCAAAATGAAATCTCTCTGTCAAAACTTTCATTAATGCGCAGTTGCTGTGCAAGGATCGGCTTACACCCGTGCCTGAGAGCGCTCCATGGAGACCAGATTCTCGGGGTGCGGCCCGCAGGGGAGCCTCAGCCTCCCTCAAGTTTGCAAACCCCAAAGAATCTGTCTCCAGCCCGTGTCTCCAAAAACAAAAACAAAAACCGAGAGACTTTGTCGTGGGAACACGTCCACTCGGATTTCTCCAAAGCCAGTGACAAACACGGCAAGGGACACACTACCGCACGCTGGATCGTGAGAGTTCGCTCTGAACTCAAACCAGCATCCTGAAAAACTCAGGGAGGTGCAGCATCTCAAGCAGGCCCTACATGCTGCCTATAAGGAAACCAGGCCTCGAGACCCGGGATGCTTGCCCAAGGCTCGCCATGCTCCCCACCCCCAGGACTGCTGCACCCACACCTGGATCTCATCTCAATCACGCCACGGCAACTCTGATGACCCCCAGGGTAGGGTGTCCAGGGAGGCACCAAGGAACCCAGCAAGGGAGGCAGCCGTGGGTTTAGTTTTCCTAGAAGGCAAACGAAGCGCCTTAGTTTGAGGAAAATTCCTGGACCAGAAGCCCCAGGATCCCCCTCCCACCAGTCCACGTTGCTCTTCTCAGATGGATGCAGGGAATGAGGGAAACAGCAGAGCAGTGACCCCCACTCTCCCTGGATCCCCTCCCCCCCCCCCCGAAATCCTCCTCCTGGCATACCAGGGAGGTCTTCCTGAAACAAGATCTGAACTCTGCTTGCTTCCCTGTTCACTGACCTTCAATGGCTCCCCATTGCCAAGAGGACCAAGGTCAAGTCAGCCTGGGCGGGCAGCATCACCGTGTCCAGCCCTGCGTGCCCCACTCCCACCCAAGCGCCCATGCTCCAGAGCATGCCAACAACCACTAGCTTCTCCCTGAACTGGCCCCCGTGCCTTTGCATTTGCTGTTCGCCCTACAATCTTCAAGCATTCAGCATTCACAGGGTCTGATGAAGAGATTTTACGTACACAGCTTAGTGGCTCAGGGCACAGGTTATTAGGTTCAAGTCCCAACCCAGGCACATACGAGCTGGGTGAGCGCAGGCAAACTCTCCAACTTCTGTCCACTTTGAGAGACGAATTTTCTCCTCTACAGAATGATCCCCATCTCTCATGATTTCAGGGATTCAATGAAGATTAAATGCTTATAAAGCACTCAGCCCAGTGCCTGGTTCACAAGCTGCCCAGCACAGGATAGCCAAAATAAGATGAATACAAAAAAAGGATGAACCCACGGCTCCCCGAGCCACAGGTCATGGGGCTCCAGACACCGGGAGTGCAGAGCAGGGGGGACAGCTGAGGTTGATGGCTCCTCTTCCAGGGTGGCTCTCTGATAGCCTGACATTCTCAGTGGATAGTGAATGCCTCTTTAAGACGACACTCGCTGTCTTTTCCTCAGAAGAGCCAGAAGAGCATCAGGTCAATTCATTTCTGAAACCGCAGCAGCTCCTTCGGGCTGCATTTGCCCGGAGAAAGGTCTGGAAGCAGAGGGGAAGCCTGGGCATGAGGGGCACAGCGCCACCCCCTGGAGCTGAGATGAGCCACAGCCAGTGCCGGGCAGCACCTGACAAGCACGGGGTCTGGCCTTCAGCAGATAGGGAACGTGCGCTCTTTATCGCAGTACCAGGCCCAGCCAAGTCAGGTTCATGCTATTAAAACCAGCGCAGCCGGAGGACCCGGGGGGAGGAGCTTGGCCTGGCCCCCTGCCTCGCCTTCCTTTCCTTATTTCACTCACTCACTCATTCAACAAACCTTCTGGTCCCTCTATTTAGTGTGTCTGCATGGTCCAAACCAGGCGTGTCTCTATGCACTGGAAATGCAGACAAAACCCAATCCTGGCCCGCAAGGAACCCCTTCTATCCCTGACGCAAGGTTAGAAATCAGGAGTTGGTGAACAGTGACGGGAAAGAGAATTGCGTCTTTATTTGCACCAACCTCTAACTGAAACGTAGCATTTCCTTCCATTAGGAACGTGGTCACGACAACAGCCGCGACAAAGCAGAAGAAGCCTCGCCTGTATCTTGTTCCCTATGGAATTCACAGACTTCACATTACAATTGTTGCAGCTAGCTAGAAATATCGCTTATGCTCATCACTACTTTGAAATTCTGGGAGTCCTCAGGCCCACTGTTAGATCTTGCTATTTGTGTGTTGGCAAAGGAGGACACGGGCTATTTTATATGTCATTTGTATTTTTTTAAAGTTTTTTTGATAACTATTCTGCAACCATTTGTAATCCTGATCAATTGTTTTATGCATGATTCTGGGAAATAAATAATAAGACATTATAAATATTATAAATAATAAGGCATAATAAAACATTATTCTGAGAAGAGACGCACAGGTTTCAGCAGACAGTCAAAGGGGGTCATGGCACCAAAAAGTGAAGAACCACTGCAATCTTCATGTGGTGTAGAGACAACTTCGACCAATGGGGCAAAGCCACCACCGCAGGCTCCCCGAGGGAGTCAGGGGGGCTTCACAGAGGAAGTGACTTCTGACCTGGGCGTCTGTAGACAAATAGAACCTGCTGGGCAAACACAGAGGGGATGGAGTGGGAGTAGTTCAGCCTAAGTTTGGATGAAGGGGGGGAAGAGAAGCAGCCAGTTTGGTGGCGAGGTAAGGAGAGGAGAGCGGTGGGGGAGGGAGGGAAGCAGGCTGCTCTGGGAACAGCCAGGGTGAGGGTGAGGGGGAGTTTGGTCTGTCCTGGCTTCTCACTCCCTAGTGCGGTAAGGAGGGAAAGAATGCGCTCCAGGCTCAGTGGGACCCTAGCTCTGCCATTCACCCCCTGGTGAAGGAACCCTGGACGCCTCTGAGCAAAGTGACTGCTCCTCCCTGGGTCTTAACTTTCTCCCCCATAGAAGGGGGATGACAAGGCCTTGCCTTGTTGGAGGACAAATGCCATAGTTTTCTGACAATTGGTACCCAGCGACTATCCAAGAAATGGTGACAAAACGTCACCATCATTACCCATATTTTTTTAAAGATTTATTTATTTATTTTAAAGAGAGAGAGCGCGCAGGAGCAGGAGGGGCAGAGGGAGAGAGAACCTCAAGCAGACTCCGCGCTGAGTTCAGAGCCCCACGTGGGGCTCAGTCTCACGACCCCGAGATCACAACCTGAGCTGAAACCAAGAATCCGACACTTAACTGACTGAGCCACCCATGTGCCCCATTGCTATCCATATTATTTTTACTACACTATTTCTATCTACTGGCTTTTTCCTTAAGAGAAAACAAAGAAGCCTTTTCCCAAAAGATCCCACTGTCTGGGCAAAAGGAATGAGCAAGAAATGTCATTTCCACAAGAGTTCAAATCTTACCCTCTTAAACTCAACATCTGCGCTGACCGGGGGACAGGCACAGGTTGGGGGGGGTGGTTCAGGCATCCAATGTCCTGGCCTCCAGGCAGGGACCCCGCCCTTGGCAGCCCACCCAAACCCAGTGGTCTCGCATCCCGTGACACCAAAGTCCTCACAGCCCTCGGGGACAAGCGCCTGGCACGAAACGCCTTGCCACGCATTTGCACAACCATCGGTGGTATGCCGGCAAACAGTTAACTGGCTCCGGGGGGACAATCCTTCATCTGCAGTGTTTGCACACTTCCTCGGTCTGACTCCCCGCCCCGTGGCTTACTTCAAGACACCAGCAGGACGCCATGGAGGTGGGACGTGCCGCACAAAATCCGCTCCAGTGAGCAAGGAGGAGGTGGCTCTGGCCCACAGCTGAAAATACCTTGCAGGGAAAAGCATGATTGTTCCCATTTTACACATGAAGACAATGAGGCTCAAAGGGCCCAAGTTCACACACCTAGAGGCTCTGATCTGTCTCTGCTTTCCCACCAGGACTCCTTACAAGGGCATGGCCTTGAAGAGCTGGCAGGACAGATGGACAGAGACTGGGGGGGGGGGGATGCTGCAGGGGGCGCCCGCCATCCACAGTCCCTGGAAGGCCCAAGGTGACCTGCCCGCTGGAGGTTGCTGGGGAGGAAGCTAAGCCTACAACACCCCCAGGGACAAACTAATAGCCACCCAGCAGGCCCTATTTACATTTCCCCTGCAAATGCTTTTTATTGTTTTGGCTTTTTCATCAAGGACTCCCTTTCTTCTGAACCAAACAAAAGCCCCTTGTCCTGGCAGTTCCAGGAGCCCCGGGAATGCTGTTCCACTGGGACCACTGGGGTGTCTCTGCCTCTGGAACCCACATGTCAGTGGAAGAATTGGGCGGGAGGCCTGGGACCCTTAAGCCGCTGCCCATCTGGCTGCACTGTGACCTTGGGCCAGTCATTTGACCTTCCTCAGGCTGGGTAGGGTTCACCTCTGAACAGGAGGCCATGCCCGGACCCACACTTCACAGGGATGTCCCGGGGGTCATCAGGAGTGGATGTGACCAGCTCAGTGTGGGCACTGGTTCGCAGAAAGCGCTCGGTGTCGGCCAGTCCAAACCCGGCTGTGGGGCCTCAGCAGCAACAGGAGTGAGCGGGCGAGATGGGTCTCGGGGCCCCTTCCAGCGCCGACTGCTGTCATTCGCTCCCAGGGTGACAGAGGATGGAATATATCTGGCACCTGTTTTCCCAGCTGGGCTCTAACCGCTGAGAAGGCCCCGGGCCGTGCCCTTCCTACAGCCAGCCCCCCACCCCAGCCCAGGCTCCCGGAGGGGTCTCCTGTGACTTTCTCATCCTCGGATGTAAGCACCTCCCAGGTTCCCAAGAGGAGTGACAGGGAGGCCCGGGGCATCCCCAGCCCTGCTGAGGGTCCCCATCTTCCATCCCCACCTGGGAATGTGACATTGACTCAAGAATGTCAGGGGTTAAACCAAGCTCCTCAACTCCGCAGACAGAAATTCTGTCGTCACAGGGCAGATCCTAACAAAAGGGAAAACCCCGGCTCTCATAACAATATAAAATGAACATGTGTCAAAGATTTTATTGAACGCATTAAATGAAGAGGGAACAAAGATGCTACACATAGTTCAAAGAAAACTCGTGGAACCACAAGATGTAGGCAAACAAGGAATTCTGTGCTGGGTTTACAAATAAATGCAAACCAAGGCCCGTCTCCAGGGCAACAACCAACCACATTCCTCTGGACTCACTCAGTTAATTGACATTAATATGGACGAGAACTGCTGGCCTTATTTCTCGTGGTGAACAACTTTACGGAGCCGTCAAATAGCTCAGAGACAAGGAAAGAAGGGGGAGCCTCCCAGGACACACAGGAAACTTCTCTTCCCCCTTTAAAAGTCTGCAGTGTCATTGGGATGACGGAAAAGTTCTGGGCGAATGGATGGTGGGACTTCATACTGCCGCGTTGTGTACCGAAAACTGGTTAAAATGGTGAATTTTATCTTAGGCGTGTTTCACCACAATGTAAATCACACTAAAGCGGGGCTCCTGGGTGGTTCAGTCAGTTAAGCATCTGTCTTCGGCTCAGGTCGTGATCTCAGGGTCCTGGGATCAAGCCCCAGGTCGGGCTCCCTGCTGAGCACTCTCTCTCTCTCAAATAAGTAAATAAAAAATCCTTTAAATCACACGAAGCTACCTTATGTATGGGCCGGCTGCAGCCCTGTTCACCTGCTCAACGAACAGGTGGAGGGGACCCACCCTAGCTGGGGACGGGCCGGGCACTCCACCCTCAGGAACAAAATTTGCGGACTTCTCCAGACCTTGTACATATCCACAACACTTAACTATGTCTCTAGAGCTCCGTAATGACTCTGAGCAGAGAATGCCAGCCTCGGAGGAGGGGAGTGGCCAATCCCGGGGTCATGGGTGAGTGAGGACTACGGTCACCAAGCTCGGCCTTGAGTCCGTGCCTGGTGGTTCCAAAGGCAATGTCTTTGCTTGCATGGCCTTGCCCTCCTCTGGGAGGCACCTCCCTGGGGCTTCATCCCTCCCGGACGCCAGAGTCTGGGCTCTCTTCTCCAGGGGCTCATCCTCTGTGGCCCAGTGTCCATGACCAGCCCCGGAGGTTCTGCCCATCTCTGGGTTTTTAGAACATCTGTGTCTCGCCTTCTAGCCCCGCATCTCAGTGTCCTCTCTCTCCCCCAGCACCCCTGGGCTCCTCTCCCATGCCTGCCTGGAAGTCCCTTAATTGGGAGTCGCTGACCCGGGCGCCCCTCCCCTCTCTGGCCCCAGGACTGGGCTTGGGGTCGCGCTGCCTGTCTGATGACCATGGGGGCAAACGCAGGGCTCCGGCCTCCCTGGAGATTGCCCCAAAGGCTTCAGAATTAACAGTACAGAGTCTGATTCCAACATAGCATAAATTACATCCTGGAATCCATTACATTCTGATCTGTTAGGCAGGAGGAAACGTGGTCTGTAGCAAAATAAAAGACATCCTGGAACCCATTACGGACGCTGATAGAAGACAAAGGCAGCAAAAAAAGGACATTATGGGATCGACGTGCCTAATAAAGGACGTGTTGGCATCTCCCTTCCACCAGGATGTGGATTAACAACAGATGTACTACACTAATGTCGATTTGTATGCTAATTTAAAACAACTGCATGGCCTTTGCAGACAGGAATTCTATAAATGCAGCCCGGGTCCTGTTCCCCACAGCTGCTGGTGGCGGCAGGGGCCGTGGCTGGCTGGTGGGGACAGGCTCCAGCCCCCCGCCCCCTGCAGAGCCTCCTAGGTTGGAGGGGGAGGAACTCCCAGCTCAGAGCCCTAGCCTCTGTTGAGTCTGTCCTGCGAACCCCAAGACCCAGCTTCATGGGGTAGGACCCAGACAGCCTTGGGCTCCATGGGGGATGTGGCACGGGGAATTCTGCTGCTTCCTCCACAGGATGAACAATCCCTGACCATCCCTTCCCCTAGGTTCAGCCAGGCCTAGAGGGTGAAGACAGATCCCAGAATCCCACAGAATCTCAGACCCGCTGAGATCACTTGGCCCCAGACCCCACCATCTGGGATGGGAGTCAGAGGCTGGGAAAGAGGATGTAACCTCCCAAAGTCAGAAGAGGGCAGCTGCCCAGCCTGGACCCAGTTCAAGCCTCCTCCGTCCGCTCCCCCACGGCCCTGGAAGCTCCAGGTTTGTAGCAACCTGCTCTCGGGGATGCCGGACCAGGGAGCTCTGTCCCGCCGAAGAGCCTTTCCTGAGGCCTCTTCAGGGCTAGGCCCCGTCCTGGACGTTGTGGACAAAGAAATGAAACAGAAGACCCCAGCATCCCAGCCCAAACAGCTGTGTCAGCGAAGGCAGCCGCTGGTCAGTGGACAGAATTCGGGACAGACCGTAGAGCAGCATAGAGAAGGAAATAACCTTGAGAACCACGTTCTTTCTGGTCCATCAGCTCCCAAGTGTACGTCCCAGGGAAGCCTTGGTGGCCCCCGAAGCACAACAGCCAAGGCGTGAAGGACCCAAACTCAACATTTATCATACAGCATTCAGGCCTGACTTTGGAAGGTGGGCCTGGCCTGGCATGACTAGCCTCTGAAGCCGAGGGGCCAACAGCTCACACAGGTGAACTGGAAGGCTGAGCAGGCAGCCCTGCTCCTAGGGCTCACGTGGAGAGACAGCACTGCCTCTTCACTGACCTCTGGGCTTCTCTCACCTCCCTGTGTGTCCCTGGCTCTCTTTCGCCCCTGGTAGAAATACATGATATGGAGTCAGAAGGTAGAATTGAAAATTTTGGCGCTGCCACTAATTAGATATGGCCTCTTGCATGAGTTCCTTAACCTCTCTGAGCCCCGGGTTCTTCACGCACAAAGCTACCTAGCTGCCTTGCTGAGAGTTGAGAAAGAATGGGAAATGTGCCTGGCACAGTGCTGGATACTTAGAAGGTGTCAGAAAAGTCCATTTTTTCCTATTCCACCTGTGGCAGAGGCAGATGTAGTCACCCAATATCCCATTTTCTTCCCTTGACTCCTTAGAGTTGACCAGTTGGCCACATGACTAGTTTGGGCCAAGAAGTTATGAGAAGTTGAGGTGGTGAAAAGTCCATGTACCACTTTCCAATCTCCCACTCGTTGCAGATGGTGCGGCTGCAAGATGGAGGGACTTCCGTCAACCCAGAGCCCTAAGGAGCTCTATGATGCCAGACCCTCTGCTGACCAACCCCAGACATGTGGCTCAAGTAAGAAAGAAACTTTTGTTGGCTCAACCCCCTGAAATCTTGGAGCTCTTTGTTACCAAAGGGTAACCTGGTCCATCCTGACCGTTACAACATCCTACATCATGGGCTTATTATAGGAATGATATGAGACTAGAATGATTAGCATAACCTGTGAACACTAACTTTTAGTTTCATTGCTTTTCCTTCTACCTCCTTCTCAGGATAAATTTGGCACAAGTAAAGATCCTAACTTGCATGAAAAAAAATTAGCTATTTTATTTTCAAAACCCTCCATCTAGGCCACACAAAAATATCAATAAAGAGAGAAAACACATATGTTATCAATGCAACCATTATAGCTAGCATTTACTGAGTATGTACCATTTACTTATGTAAATCCTTACCTAGTCCTGATAACCCTTTATAGAAGGCAACATTCTTCCTACTCCAGTAAGGGAGAAATTTAGGCTTAAGGAGATTAGGTAGAGATCCCTGGTTCTGACAAGATGGGGTATAGGAAAATCAGAAAAACCCCTTGCTACAAACACACAGGAATGCTAGATAAAATATTTAAAAAAATAATTTTAAATGTATAGTTGAGTTCCCAAGAAAGAAAGGAGATGCTTACAAGAATAAAGAGGAAACTAAAATTGAGTAGCCACCATATGAGTGGCCACTGTAACTGACTTTGGGTTGAAGGCTGGTTATCACCTTAGTAATCTGGCTGCTTCCGTGTGAGATCTTCACACCCAAATGCTCTCAGGGTCCACAAAATGAGGAAGGACAGCAACCTCCATGAAAGGTTTGCTAGAAGACTACCTGCCAGTCAGCATGGGGAGGGAAGAATCTCTCCTGATACACCCAAACCTCAAACCCATGCCTTGTATGGGTCTGGGGTCTGAATTAATCTTAGAAACCCACAAACCAAGAAATTAACATAAAAATCTATTCCTGCCTAGTGATACTCTAGAGTGAATGTAAAACTCTGTGGAAGAACGGTTCCACAATCCAGGCTGCAAGGGATTCTCAGGAAAACAAGCTGTGACAAAGATGAGCGTACCACAAAAAATGGCAGAACAGGGGTGCCTGGGTGGCTCAGTCTGTTAAGTGTCCAACTCTTGATCTCAGGGGTTTAGGGTGGTTTGGAGACATGGAGAAGAGAATGAGGATTCTTTCTGTCTACAAGGAGTTCCAGAGCAAAGAACAAAGAAAATGGCAAAGAGGCAACACTTGAAGAGATAATGACTTGGGGTTTCCTCGAATGGATTTAAAAATACATGGATCTTCATATATCAGTTCAAGAATTCAAGTATCACAGTGAGTCCCAAACAGAGAAGTTAGCCTCTTCATACCTAGACAAGCCACAGGAATCTGCAGAATACTAAAGACAGACAAAATCTTACAATTAACTGAAGAAAAAAGTTGAGTTATCTCCAAAACATCTTCAGATCTCTCCACAGCAACAACAGAGGCCAGAGGATAATGAAATAAGGTCCCCAAAGTGCAGGGGGAAAATCATCATCAACCTAGAATTTTATACCCAACTAAACTATCGTTCAAGAGTCATGGCTAGTTACAGTGATTTTTGGACAAACAAAAACTGAAAGAAGCTGGAACTCAGATATATTAGGGGAATGCAAATCTTTAAAATGATATACAATTTCTCATCCATCAGGTTGGGTAACACGGAATATTGGCCAGGATATGGAGCAATGGGGAACTTATGTACACTGCCAGTAGGGTAGACCTTGGAACAATGAGTTTGGAGAGCAATCTGACAACTTCTACAAAAGGTAAAGATAAACATTCTCAGTCTGGGCAAGTCTTTGTTCACATGCACAAGGATCCTAGGGTATTCTCTGTGGTCCTGCTTGTAATTGTGAAAAAGTAGAAGCAGTATGTCTTTCAGAACGGGTGTGATAAAAAAAAAACTATAGTATATTCATGCAGATGAACACTATAAAGCAGTTAAAATAGATGAGCTAGAGCTTAAACAGTCAAATGAATAGATCTCAAATATTTTAAGTGGAAAAGTAAACTGTAAAAGGATGAATTGGGCAGAACATCATGTATACAAATTTTCAAACACATATATTATTTACAGACATAAATGAATAAATATACTAACATATTATATATAGTTATATAATAATATATATTATAGAATATTATTACAGCTTTAGCTGTCCCTGACTTTAGCCATACCTGTGACATTTTAGAGCTTTAAAATACAACTGTCCCAGGGTACCTGGGTGGCGCAGTTGGTTAAGCCTCCGACTCTTGATTTTGGCTCAGGTCGTGATCTCAGGGTTGTGGGATCAAGCCCGAGTCGGGCTCCACGCTCAGCAGGAGTCTGCTTCTCTCCCTCTCCCTCTCCCTCTGCCCCTCCCCCTGCTCATGCTCTCTTTCTCTTTCTCTCTCTAATATAAATAAATCTTTAAAAATAAATAAAATAAAATAAAATACACTGTGTCCTGAATTATTTTAAAGTAAAAATTAAAGAGAAAAATCTGTCCTGAAGCAAATTTGGCATAATGCTAACTGTTGAATTTCAGTGATGGCTCCTACATAAGTATTTTAAGGGTGTTTTATGTACTTCTCAGTAAGTTTGCAATATTCCTTATATAAGGTTTACAAATTAAGAATTTAATTTGCCCCCTAGGATGGTAAGAAGTACTAAGGGTTGCTCAGCCCAAGTGCCCTGTGTTGTGAGCTACCTCCACAAAGGGACATGGCATTTCCGTCGGCTCCCCTGTGTTTGGCGCAGAAGGCAGGTCCACATTTACCCCCACACTCTCCTGAAACCTCCCCGCTGAAGTGGCGGAATGAGTTGGGGTTTTTAAAGGTATAAATTGAGGGTCGCCTGGGTGGCTCAGTCGTTAAACGTCTGCCTTCGGCTCGGGTCATGATCCCAGGGTCCTGGGATCGAGCCCCGCATCCAGCTCCCTGCTCTGCGGGAAGCCTGTTTCTCCCTCTCCCGCTCCCCCTGCTTGTGTTTCCTCTCTCACTGTGTCTCTCTCTGTCAAATAAATAAATAAAACCTTTAAAAAAAAAAAAACAATGGGTTAAGGGCAAGTTTATACATCGAATTTCAAGCGCTCACCACCCAGCCCCACTCCTCCACTAAGCTTCCAGAAGGCAAGTGGCCAGATGTACGCCCTCCATGTACGAAGGTGGACACGTTTTCTCAGGAGAAGCTCCCCAGCCTAAGAGAACATCACTGAGGGCCTACTACACACTCATGACCCATCTGCACGTAGCACACACATATGTAAACCTCACACACTGCACACTAATGCACACACACAAACAAATGCACAAACACTGCACACGTAAGTCACACACACCACACAGACACACAATACCTTACAATCCACATACTAACGTACGCCCCCCATCAGGCACACCGACCGCACACAGTACACCCCCACACACGCACGTGCATACGCACTCGTGTTACGCACACATGAACACTATACATAACCACCGCACACATCCTATACCTGCTCAGTGCGTGCACACACCATAAACACAGCACAGATCCTCACGGTGCAGAAAATACACACACACACACAAAGCACACAGACACGCCCCTGCTCCGTGAGTCCACCCTGTGACCGAATGGCCCCCCGAAATCCCCCCTTTGCCCTTGGCCTTTGAATGAGGACTCTTCTGCTGCCCAACCAACTGGCTGGCCACCTGCTTCTCATCGTGCCCAGGCCCGATCCCAGAGTCAGCCGCAGCAACCCCATATTTTGATCGATTCTTCATTCATTTCCTCCTTAGTGAGTGTGATAAGGAGCTACAGACAGGTGATACCTGATTTCCCGTCCAGGATCAATCATGTGCTATCCATGTGCTCGATCGTCACCTAATCCTCTAATGCCCTGGGTGTTCACCAGGTGCTCCGCACTGAGCCGGGTGCTTTCGGGGAGACCCTAGACCTCCTAACACCCCTGCAGGGTAAGCCTTAATTTTCCCATTTCACTGATGGGGAAAGCGAGGCTTAGGGAAGTCACTTGCTTTGTCCAAAATTTCATAGTTGGTAGTGAGGCCAGATTTGACTGTAGGTCGGGAGCCTCCAAAACCCGTTTTGTTTTTTTTTTCCTCCTCTGGGGGGTGGTAGTCCTTGCAGACCAAAAAGCAGCAGAGAAAGTTCCAACTCTTGGGCAGCTCACAGACTAGTTGAGAAGATACACACATAGGCAACGAGGAGAAAAAAAAAGAAAATCCCAAACCGGTGAGAGAAGCACTGAATGAGAGGCCCAGGCAATAAATAACTGTTCAAAGCAGAGCACAGCACAGGGATTCTGGAACATTCCAACGGCACGTCAGGAAATGCAGCCCCTCTTGAGGAAAACTCCAGGCAGTGCTTGGTCATAAAGAACATTAGGAGGTTCTTGGGGGAACAGGGGACCTAGGGCCAAATGCACTACCTCCACAGCCCGAGGGTCCACTGGGGCCCCCAACACTCCAGCTGGAAGGAGTAAGCCTTTGCACCATAGATTCCAGTGTTTATGGGCTCCTCAGAGCATGTGGGCACTTCATAAATGCAATTTGGTGGTGGAACGTTTGGCCGAGGGAAGGGATATCCTCATCCCAGCTGCTCTGTGGTCTCCTGGGGATCGTTTTCCTGTGGCAGGATGAACATGACCCTGACCCACAGGTACGGGGATCACAGAGCTCCGTATCCTCAGCACACATGGTCTACTATCTTGTGCCACCTGGGATTGAATGGATCTCCCCACACAGTGAAGGTATTAGCATCATGCAAAGCCAGCCACCCTGTTCCAACGCTCTGCCATCGCTCAGTCACATGCATGACTGGAGCAAAGTCCTGTGCAGTGACGTATGTGCTGTCCAAGGACAGGCCCCTGTGTGATGTCCTCCGGGGGCAGGCACCATGGAACGTCATTGCCAGATGCCAGGGCCTCCCCTGCTTCAAGCCTGTGGCCCCAAGGTGGGCGCCTTCAACACACTCAGTGGTATCCAACCCCAGCTCGGACGGCCTTTGTGTCTGTAGTATAATAAAATATCTATATTTGGTCGCCAGTTCCTGGTGCAGAGCCCCTAAAACCCTTGGAATTTCCTGAGAGACCCGAGCATCTTTGGTTCCTCATAACGAGCCCACCTCTGGGTTCATGCTAACGAGGCGACTCTTGGTGGGGCCCTAGGTGGCTTCAGGATGGGGGCTGGTCCCCAGGTGAACAAGCCATGTGATTAGGGGGTTGGAACTTTCAGTTCCCCCACCCCTAACTTCTGGGGAGGGGAGAGGGGCTGGAGATTGAGCTCAATCATTAATGGCCAATGATTTCATCCATCGTGCCTGTGTAATGGAACTCCCTATAATGGGGCTCAGGGAGCTTTCAGGCTGGCAGACACGATGGCGTGATGGAAGCGTGGTGTACCCAGAGAGGCCACGGAAGCTCCATGCCCCTTCCCCCCATACTTTGTCCTATTCCATGTGGCTGTTCCGGAGCCACATCCTCTCTAACAAGACCACGGTCATCATTATAGTGGTCTCTGGAGTTCAAGGAGTCAGCCTAGTGAATTATCCGCCTTGAGGGGGTTGTGGTGTGACCCCATGAATCAACAGGGTGGCAAAAGCGCAGGTAAGCCTGGGGACCCTGTTTGTGGCTGGCCTCCGAAGTGGGGAGCAGTCTTGTGGCCCTTTACCTTGTGGGGGCTGTGCTGATACCAAGTAGTCAGCGTCAGAACTGACCTGAAGGGCTGGACGCCCAGCTGGTGTCAGAGCATTGGAGAATCGGGGTCGGGATGACATATTTGGTGTCAGAAAAACAAACGAACAAACAAACAAATGAAAAAACCCAAAAAGAGCCCATCTCCTCTTTCACAAACATCTTCCCTAAATTGCTGCTGGTGGAGCGTTCAGCCCCTTCCAGAGGAGACTCTAGGACTTCCAAGACCAGCCCCTCACGTCGGCCCAGCACCTCACGGCCTGTGAAGCCGTTCCTCTGTCTTGCCACATTCCTCCTCACCACAGCCCCCAGGAGGTAGGTCTCAAACCCTAAAAGGCATTCCTTCTGCTCGACATGCATGTCTACTGATTTGTTCTGCCAGGTCGTAGAGGATCGGGACATGGCAATATTTTTGCTGGGAGAGTCTGTCCCCTGCCCCCATTTTACAGATAGAGAGACTGAGGCCCTCCCCTGCCCCCCAGCTCCGGTGAGGCTGTGACCTGCCCAAGGTCAGGAGGGAGGGGCTCCAGCTTCCAGCACGGGGTTACTGGAGGAAGCCACCTCCTGAGACCAGAGTCTCTGCTGAGTCCTAGGGGCCTCACCTCCCTGCCTGCAGACAGCCCGGAAGGAAGTGAAAAGGGAAGTGAGCACCTCTCCTCCTCCCAGAACAGCCCTTCCCCACACATGTTCAAGCCACAGAAATCTCTCGTTAAAGTTTTACAGTTAACCACTGAACATGCTACTTTGTCTCCATAATTTATACCTGACCTGGGTGTCTAGACATGACATCATGGTAAGGTATGCCTCCTTCTGCGGGAAGTTTACAATAACCAGAGCTCAGTGTCGTTACAAGGCCTTGCTCCGAGGCAGCCGGGAGCCCCGCTGAGGGGAGCGCAGAGCCATAGGCTTGCATAACTCAAAGCCACCCCCCCTCCCCAGTAGAATGATTACTAGAACCCCATTTCCAGAGAAGAAACCAATAGGCCAGTGACTTTCAAAGGTCACGTGGGCAGGAACGGTCCCAACTCTTGGCCTCACACCCCAAGCTCTGTCCCTACCACCTGCCACCTCCCAAATTCCATTCACAGCATCTTCTGGGGCTAGTTGGCTGCCTCGAAGGGGAAATCGGTTGGACCCCGGACCCCAGCTATGAATCCCTGAGAGAACCTCTAGCAGGTGAGGTCACTCACCTAGGCCCTCAGCCCGGGGCTACCAGTCAGGACTGCTCAGGCTCCCTGGAAGCTGAGTCAATCCCACTTCTGTGGCCCCTTGTCCCCAAGGAATCCATGGGCATAAGTCCCATGTTGTACTCACACCCCAGTCACGATAAAAAAAAAAAAAAAAAGCAGAGGTGGAATATCTCTTTCTCTCTCTCTCTCTCTCACACACACACACAAACACACACAGACATACCAGGACATAACCTCAATTCTGCGGTTCATTTTGGCCCTAAGCATCCACATTCTAAAGAGGAAGACCCCAGAATCAGTCAATGTGTATTTCTAACACCACTGTGCCTAGCAACGGGCAAGTAAGGAGCATAACAACAGTAACAAGAACCACGTATTAAGGGCCCACTGTGGGCCACAGACTGTGGCACATCGGGTACTTTTTATTCACTTTATCTGGTCTACAGTCCAAGACGGTTATCATTGTGCCCACTTTGCAGAGGAAGAAACAGGTTCGGACTGAGCAAGTGACTCTCGGATGGAGTGGGTACATGGAACCAGGATGTCAACCCTTGGTCTGGGTTGAAGTCCGTGTTCTTGCCACCGTCCTCACAGGCGAGGGGGACAGAATCCCTCGGCAGAGAGTGGTGGGCATGTGGTGGGCATGAAGGACCACCAGCCACGCCCTAGCTGGAAAACTGAGCCACCTCGGGCAAAGCAATGACAACAGGGAGGAGGGGGGTCGGCGGGGCAGGAGGCCACTGTGCCCCTGCCCGGAGCCAGCTGGTCCGGCTCATTCTTGCACTCCGGGAGGCCTTGCGGAGGCCCTCTGAGAAGTGAGGTTCTGTTCTCCGTTCTGCTTGTCCTGTGTGTAAAACCGCCACACGCTGTCCCTGGGTTTCCGGGTTACATGGGATGGGGCCTGATGCCTTATATCACCACCGCATGCTTCCCAGTGCTCTGCACAGGTGTGGAAGAGACCAGTGTGCTGGGTGAGCAGGAAAGCGGGAGCTCTCTCCCCTCCCCTTCCACGTGCCCGGGGCCCAGGGGCTGCGACTCTGTTAAAATGGAGCAGAGAGAACATTCTGGGCTCCTGGGGACCCCCAAGCTTGTTTTGGTGAGTCACATGGCCTTGGAAGAAAAACGTTTGAATGGAGCCCCAAAGGCAAATCAGCTATAGACAGAAGCCCTGCGTCAGTGTCCGCATGGTTCACCCACCAGCAGGGTGGGAGAAGCGGGAAGGGTAGCAAGGTCGGAGGCCACCGTGGCATGTCTGGTCTGGTAAAGGACTGGGGAAACAGAGCAGAGATGCTGCATGATGGGGGGGCTGCAAATACCCAGCAGGACCTACACACAGCCACCAGGTCGGGGGTGGGGTCCGATGAGATACAAAAGGGAAAGCCAGGGCACCTGGGTGGCTCGGATGGTTAAGCATCCTACTCTTGATTTTGGCTCAGGTCATGATCTCGGGGTCGTGAAATCAAGCCTCTTGTCGGGCTCCAGGCTCAGTGCAGAGTCTGCTTAAGATTCTCTCTCTCCCTCTCCCTCTGTCCCATCCCTGCCCCCCCCTCTCTAAAAAAACAAAATAATAAAATAAAATAAAATAAGCAGTGATCTGAAAAAACTGAAGCATTTACCCAGGATGTAAGGACCCAGGTATCTCTGGCTGGGGGCTGCCACCGCAGCCTCTCTGGAGGCAGACGGGCCGGGGTAGACACACCAGGCTATCCAGTCCCTGCTCAAATTCCACTATCAGCCTTGAGATGTTACCTCGGTGGTCAAGGGCTGGAGGCAGGGACCCAGCTAACCCTCTGCCACCTGCCAGGGAGTTTGGGGTTGGAAAGTCACCAGAAGCCACAGAGCAAGGGGCTCCTGGGACTGAACCCCCCTCTGGAACACCTGAACCCTCAGAATCAGCCCTACATCGGCTCTGCAGGCCCAGGCCCTGCAGGTGGAAATGTTCCTCCATGTGTGTCTGGTCCTAGCAAAGCTCCCAATGCAAGGGGAGAGGACCACCCATGCAGAGGATCTAGAATGTTCCACGGGAACCCCTAAGCGCTCTTTGCCCTCCCAACTCCAGGCTGCCGTCTGGGCCATCGGGCCCCGCCCTGCCACCCGAGGAGCTGCCAGATCAGCCTCGGTGTTTCCAAGTGGGGGGCCAATACGGGCCACGGGGCAGTCCTGCAGAAGGTCATGGGAGCGTGAGAGGACCCTGCGGAAGTGACAGGATCTCACGGCGAGGACGGGGTGCCCACAGCCCTCAGACTTCCTCTGGGAGGCCCTCCCCGACTTTTGGCTACCTCACTTTGGACTGTGAGAAGGAACTGTGTGCACTGCAGCTAGAACTTCATTTCCCAGAGCCTGAGGCTTCCTTCCCCCTGGCACATAGAAAAATAGCAGCCGCCACTCAACTGAGCAGGGAGGCTGTGCGGCGTCTGCCGTCCCCACACCCTTGTGAGGTAGCAGCCTGTGACCTGTTTTGTCCATCTACTTGATCAAAATTCTGTGGCCTTTTGTATGGAGGACGACAAAAGGTACAGATTACGTTTCTCCTGTGTGGGAACCAGGATGTTCGGAGCGCCCTCGGGCAGCAGCTGAGGCTCTCCCTGTGGAGGCTGCCCTGGCCAGGCCCCCCTTCAGGATGCAGGCTTCACCCCCAGCTGCTGGGAAGCTGTGGGCTGGCAGCTCGCCTCCGTCAGCCCTTTTGAGAATTGCCTCAGCGGAGACGGTGTCCTCACCCAAGGTCATGGCCCTCTCTGGGCAGCCACAGCCCATCATCAGCCAACTGGAAGGTGTGAAGGCCCAACCCCTACACCCCCAATTTAGGGCTGTTCAGAAGGGTTGTCCCACCTCAGAGCTTCCGTGGGATGGGCTGAGGCCTTAACCGAGGCTGCACTGCGGCCCAGATTCTCATGCTGTTCCATCCATCCCTGCTTCCCTTCCCATAACAGGTCCTGAGCCTCAGTGTGCCCCCAACGGACCTCCCTCACACGCCTTCCTCTAGAACCTGCACCCCGGGAAACCCAATCTGCAACAGCTCTCTGGCCTCCCCACCTTCTCCATTCATGTGTCTTTGGCCCCATGACCTGACTTGGTCTTCTCAGGCCACGATGGGTAGGAGTGGGGGCCTTTCCCCACAGGCCCCCTCCTCCTTCTAGAAAAGACTGAGCTTCGGGTCAGGAGAGAAGCAGGCTTTAGTAGAGAAATGCCTGGTCCAATGAGCCCACTTTCTGGCTGGTTGATTGTGGCCTGTCCTGGACCTCTCAGAGGTTTGGATCCCTAAGAGGTTCCCAGGGGCATCACTCCCTAAGATTGTGGGTCTCAGAAGAGTCTCAGAAAATTCACGAGCTTGGCAATCGTCTCCTGTGGCATCACTCTGGCCCCTGCCGTTCCCTGTGAAATGCCCAGGGGCGAAGAAGCAGTGGCCAAGGGAGGTGCTGAGAGCCCCCCCAGATGTGCAGACAGCCCAGCAGCCAGAAGATGCGCCAGTGACCTGGGCCAGCCCCCGTGCAAGCCGCTTCCCAGAAAAAGAAAAGGCAGGTGACATCTGTGGATATTTACAGCCCCACACAGCATGACGGGAAGTGCCGAAAGATGCTTGTCCGACAACAAAACCCATCCCGACGGCTGGAAACCCTCCAGGCTGGGATGGAGTATCAAAGGGCCCGGAACCTCATCGGCGAGGCCACGCTGTCCATGGAAACTGAGAACAAGAGCAGATGCTCAACGGAAGAGGCCCCCAGCTCGTTCTCCCCGCCCCCCACCCCAGGCCAAAGTTTACCAAAGATGCAGGGAAGAGGCAGGTGTTAGAAGTGACCGAGTGGTCGGGCCCCATGGAATGTTCTCTCCAGCTCAGCCAGCATTTTCCTTTTCCTGTCACTCGGCCTCCACCTCTCCCATTGGCTCTGGCGGGAACTCACATAAAAACCAACATTTCTCTAAGTCTCAGTCACTCATCTATGCAATGGGGTTATAACCGTACATCCCCAGGCTGAACCTCACATCTCACACACATAAAAACTGCCGCTGCAATCATTCATTGGTTCAAGAAACAGATCAGGTTCCCGCTCTTTGTCAGTGTCTGGGGAAGTAGAAATAAACTCTACGAGGACATCACCTGCGCAGAGGTCACTCAGTGAGAAGAGTCTCTGAGAGGTAAGTGAGGCAGAGGCCTGACCTCGCAGGTTGCAGAAGGCCCTAGACGCAAGGAAGCATGCTTCAGGGAAGGCAGTCAATTCTTCCAAAAAGCTCGGCCAAGAAAGGAAACTCAAGGGGCGCCTGGGTGGCACAGTCGGTTAAGTTTCCAACTCTTGGTTTCGGCTCAGGTCATGATCTCAGGGCCGTGAGATCGAGTCCCGCATAGGGCTCCAGGCTCAGCGTGGAGTCTGCTTAAGATTCTCTCTCTCCCTCTCCCTCTGCCCCTCCCCCACCCCCACTCACTCACACGCTCTCTCTCTCTCTCTCTCTCTCTAAGTAAATAAACCTTAAAAATAAAAAAAGAAAAGGAGCTCAAGACGAGGTGGTGGCTAAAGGATGATGCAGATTCAACGAGATTGTTTTCTGAAAGATAAGATATACTTGATGTGTTAGTTTACTGATGGGAAGGAACCAGTGGGTGAGAAAAAGAGGGAGCCGATGAGAGAGGCGATTCCAGCGGCACATGAGCCAGGTTGGATTCAGAGGGTCAGGCCTTGAGCTAGAGGAAGGCCCCTCCCCAATTCTTACCTCCTGTGGGTCCCACAGCAAAACAAACATACCTTTAGCAAAAGCCTCGTTTCCCAGAATTAGGATTATTTGCCTACTCCCCCGGCCCCCACACCACATCTGGGAGCTGGGGAGCTGGGAACTTCTGAGGTCCCCTTTTCATCAGCATGACCCAAGCCCCTAGCACAGTGCCTGGAAATTCCCAGGTACTCTGCTAATTTGAAAAAAATGGCCCTACTGGCTTGTCCCTCCCTTTAATGACAGCCATGGGAGGCAAGTTTCAGAAACACCAGCAGACTCGCTGAGAATCGTTTCCCTAAAATGCTGAGCTCTGCAGACTGGCTGGGAGGCTATAGCCTCTTCCCAAGAGAGCGCCTTCTGGCTTTGAACCCTCAGCCATTCAAAACACAAACACACTCATACACAGAGCTCATGCCAGGGGTGAAATGTCAGCACCATCTTGGACTCAAATCAATCAGCTCAATGCTTGGATGGACTAGCTAAGCCGCCTCGCCCTGGGCCTGCCGTTGCCCATATGGAAGCACAGGGGGTTCATTTCCTGTCCTGGCTCTGACTCCAGCTGAAGCAAACAAAACAAAACAAAACAAAACAAAAGGAAAAATCCCCCATTTGAGTTAAATGCATCTTGTTGAGTCTGTATCAACTTTGTGGCAAATCTCCTCCACGACACCACGTGAGACCTGGCCTCAAAAACACCAGGGACCGGGCCACCTTAGGTATTCCAGAAAGAAGCCAGCCAAGAATCCAGCTGACCTGTGCCTTGTGCTGGGACAACTTGGAGTAGGATTTCCTGAGACCTGGAAGGTCCCAGGTGGCTTACAGGAAAGAGCTCTTATTCAGGAGCAAAAGACCCAGGTTCTAGTTCTGCATCAGCCACTGCTCAGCTGGATGACCTTGGCCAAGTCTCTTCACATCTCTGAGCTGCAGTCTCTGCATCCGTCTTAGTCCATTTGGGCTGCTATAACAAAGTGCTATATGCTGCGGGGATTCGGGGGGCTACTTATAAACAACACGCATTTACTTTTCACTGTTCTGGAAGCTGGTAAGTCCAATATTACGGTGCCAGCAGATCTGGTGTTAGTGAGGGCCAGCTTCCCGGTTCACTGTGTCCTCACATGGCAGAAGGGGAAGGAATGTTCTCTGGGACTTTTATGAGGGCACTAATCCCATTCGTGAGGGCTCTACCCTCATGACCTAATCATCCCCCCAAAGGCCCCTCCTCCTAACACCGTCACAATGGGGAATAGGTTTCAATGTACACATTTGGGAGGTAGGGGGACAAAAACATTCAGCCCACAGCATCTATACCATGGAAACATAGAGCAGCATGACCAAAAGGACTTTCTAGAGAGTAAAGTACCATTTCAAAGGTAAGAAATAATGGCATGATGATATGATGTTGGTAAAGGTGATGATGTCACCTCTGATGTCTGCCAAGGGAGCTACCTGGAGGGACATCTCCAGGTGGAATGTAGCTTAAGGAACTCCTTTTTGTTTTTTTTTTAAGATTCATTTATTTATTTAAGAGAGAGAGAGCAGGGGGAGGAGCAGAGGGAGGGGGAGAGAATCTCCAGCAGACTCCCTGCTGAGCACGGAGCCCCACATGGGGCTTGATCTCACGACCCTGAGATCATGACCTGAGCCAAAACCAAGAGCCAGATGCTCAGCGGACTGAGCTGCCCAGGTGCCCCAAGGAACTACTCTTCAAACTAAATCTAGAGGGGAAGTAATGGTCCTGTATCCCGTGCTTAATGCTGACTCCTTTGATCATGTCCCAGATCATGTCCCAGGTGGAGAGTCCTTGAGAGAACCCCAACTAAGTGCCAGGCCCTGTGCTGGGCACCATAAAAGCCACAGATCATGGCAACACCCTCTGCCCTCCAGAATCTCTCGATCCACCCACAGCAGCGTAATCAGCAACCTTTCTAGGGGTTAATTTGGCAATATGATTCAAAAGCCTTTACACGATGTATACCCCTCATGGATACCCCAATAATTCCGTACAGGCATTTATCCTAAGGAAATTATTAAAGGTGTTGACAAAGATTGAACTGAAAAGATGTTCACAAAGTTTCCATTCCAAAATGATGGAGTAGCTTGTATCAGACTAACTCTACTTGAGGTAAAAATTATAAGCTCTAGATAATTATTTAAACGATTATTTTAGGACCCTTGAGAGCAACAAAAATCCAGCAGAAACTGAAGGGATTCAACCCTTGCAAAAAGAGAATAGAACTTGTTACATATCATGGCTTTTCCCCCTGAGGGCCAAATTTAGTTCAGCAGCGCAGGGTGGCCAGAACATAAGTCAAAAACTGACGTTGTTTAGGCTTAAGTCTGCCAGAGGACCTGGAAACTGAAGGAAGAAATCTAATAAGGAACAAGCTACATAGAGCAGAGAGCCCCAAACTCTGTGTACAAACTCCCCTGAAGTCCTTGGCTGACCCCTGAATTGTGCATATGTAGGGAAGATTCCAGTGAGATCAGCAGAAAACAACAGAGGGAAGGCTATAAAATCTGAGCAGAGATATCAGCTGCCGCCCAAGAGGAGGAAGATGATTTAGAGCTTGAGTGTCTCCAAGTTTGGAGCTTGAGTCTCTCCACCTAGGCCTTGCCTTTGAAACCGCAGACAGACCAAGCCTTAGGAGTAAAAACTATATCCCAGGTCTAAGGGATTGACATACCCACCCAATAAAGTATAAAAACCAAGCCTTCACAAACTTAAAGTAATTTAACTGCTTACTAGAACAAAAATTGACATTCTTCAAGGCAACTGGCATCTCTACAACATATCATTCGAAGTGTCCAACATATAAGCAAAAGTTATTAACATGGAAAGAAAGAAAGACAGGGGCAGTTGTGTCCGAAGTCAAGAGAAAAGTGACAACACAAATAAACCCTAAGATGACCCAGATTTGGAAACAGAAGACAAGGACTTAAAAAGTAGCTATGATATATAAGGTCTAGCATATAAAATAAATTATGATCATAATAAGTGACTAGATGGAGAAATCTTATCAGGGAATTATAAGCCAAACACACACAGAAATGGAAATTCTAGAACTGAAAAGACATTATCTGAAATGAGCTTAACAGAAGATTGTAGATGTCAGAAGAGACAATGAACTTGAGGACAGATCAATAGAAATTATCTAGACTGAAGAACAGAGGGAAAAAAGCAGAACCTCAATCAAGCAATCTAACATGTGAGCAAATGGACCCTCAAGAGAAGAGAGAATAGGGAAGAAAAAATATTTGAAAAAACAATGAAGAGAATTTTCCTAACAAGATAAACACAAGCAACAACAACAAAAACATATGGGTTTATAGATTCAAGATGCTCAAAGAAGCCCAAGTAGAATTAAGACAATCTGACCTGATAACATCCTAGTCAAACTGCTTAAAGAAAAGGATAAAGAAAAATCTTGAAAACAACCAGAAGGGGGAGAAAAGACACATTCTAGAAGGGAAACAACAAAACGAATACAGCAGACCTCTCACCAGAAACAATGGATGCCAAAAGACAATGGAATAATCGATCTGTTTTCAAGCACTGAAAGAAAAAAATCAACCCAGAATTATGGACTCAGTGAAAATATTATTCAAAAATTGGAGTATTGGAGATGATATGAAGAAAGTGGTAACCCTTGTACATCACTGGTGAGAATGTAAAATGGTGTAGCCACTATGAAAAAAAGTTTTGCAGCTCCTCAACCAGTTAAACACAGAATTACCATATGACTCAGAAATACTGATCCTAAGTAAAAATCAAAAGGAATCGAAAACAGGTGTTCAAACAAACTTGTACATGAACGTTCACAGCAGCACTATTCACAACAGCCAAAAGGTGGAAACAACCCAACTGTCCATCAACTGATGAATGAATAAACAAAATGTGGTATATCCATATAATGGAATATTATTCATTATTCAGATATATCCCACAATTTGGATGAAGCTTCAAAGCATTATGCTAAGTAAAAGAAGTCAGGCAGAAAGGCCACATATTGCATGATTCTATGTCTATGAAATATCCAGAATAGGCAAATCAATAGAGACAGAAAGCAGACTTGTGGTTGCCAAGGGCTAAAGGAAGGAGGGAATGAGGAATGACTGCTTAATGGGTATAGGGTTTCCCTTTGGGGGGATAAAAAAGTTCTGCAACTAGACAGTGGTGATGTTTGTGCAAAACCTTGTGAATGGATTTAATACCACTGATTATATACTTCAAAATGGCTAAAATGGTAAATTTTAGGTTATGTGTATTTTGCCACAAATCAATTCATTGATTGATTATTAAAAATAAGGTAAGGCAAAATAGTAAAAAAAAATTTTTTTTTAAGATTTTATTTATTTATTTGACAGAGAGAGACACAGTGAGAGAGGGCACACAAGCAGGGGGAGTGGGAGAGGGAGAAGCAGGCCTCCCGCTGAGCAGGGAGCCCGATGTGAGACTCGATCCCAGGACCCTGGGATCATGACCTGACCTGAAGGCAGATGCTTAATGACTGAGCCACACAGGCGCCCTAGTAAAAAAATTTTTTTAAGTAGAGAAAATTCACGGCAAGCAGACCTGCACTAGAAGACATGCTGAAAAGAAAAGGGATACTGGATGGAGGCTCAGAGCTCTAGGAGGAAGAAAGATCACTGGAAATGATCCTTCCCTTCCTTTTTAAAAACATAATCTGTTTAATGTGAAAATTATAATATTGAATTGGGAGGTTTTTCACATATTTAGATTGTAAACAAAAGACGACAATAGCACAAAGGATAGTGGAGTGGATAAATGGAAGCATACTGTTTTTAAAACTACTAAGAAATAATACAGAGAACTATAAAGAAAAATTCAATAAAGGAAAAGGCACAATTTCTGCTTCCAGTAATGATAGATTAATTCCTACTGAACTTGCTCTCCCATCATAAATAACTAGATAATTGGAGAAAATTCATGGAACAAATATTTGTAGACACTAGACAGGAGGCAGATCAGAACAAACAAGGCAATTCCTAGAGACACCTTCTGGACCAGAGCTCATGGAGGGAAGACTAAGTAGAACATGGCAATCTCTCTGAGTTGAAGAGACAGAAATCTGAGTTCAGGGAGGCTGAGGCAAATTTGGTGGATAAAATACCAGAGAGATGAGAACTACGTAGAAAGTTATTCATTCAGTCTAAATTTATTGATCTGTACACATCTGGTGTGTGTAAATTATATGTATATAATAAGTTGTACATCAATTAAACCTTAGTAAATTTGATTTTTAAAATGTGCAGATAATTATTAAATTAAGAAATAGAGAACATCAGGGCACCTGGGTGGCTCAGTCAGTTAAGCATCTGACTTTTGATTTTGGCTGAGGTTCTCATCTCAGGGTCATGGATCAGGCTCTGTATTGGGCTCAGCAGGGAGTCTGCTGGATATTCCCTCTCTCCCTCTCCCTCTGCCCCTCCCCCCACTAAAATAAATGAATCTTTAAAGAAAAAAGAAATAGAACACACAGATAGCCCTATGTCTGTTAAAAAAAAAATTGTTATCAAAATCTTCCCCACAGGGGTCCCTGGGTAGCTCAGTCAGTTAAACACAGACTCTTGATTTCGGCCAGGTTGTGCATAATCTCAGGGTCACGAGATCAAGCCCTGTGTCGGGCTCCATGCTAGGCATGGAGCCTGCTTGGGATTCTCTCTCACACCTCTCCCCGCTGCTTGAGCATGCACACTCTCTCTCTAAAGAAACAAACAAACAAACTTCCCCACAAAGAAACTACAGGTCCACATGGTTTCACTGTGAATTCTATTAAACATTTAAGGAAAAAGTAATACCAACTTTACAAAAAAGTGCTTTTAGAAAATAGAGGAGGGGGCACCTGGGTGGCTCAGTCGTTAAGCGTCTGCCTTCGGCTCGGGTCATGATCCCGGGGTCCTGGGATCGAGTCCCACATCGGGCTCCCTGCTCCGCGGGGGGCCTGCTTCTCCCTCTCCCACTCCCCCTGCTTGTTCCTGCTCTCACTATGTCTCTCTCTGTCAAATAAATAAATAAAATCTTTAAAAAAAAAAAAGAAAATAGAGGAGGGAAATTTTCCCATTTCTTTTTATGAGAACAGCATAACACCCATCACCAAAAACTAGCAGACATTGCAAGGAGAGAAAATTACATATAAATATCAAATAGAGAAATAGAAAAATTAATAATACATCCAAAGGGGGTTGATCCCTGTAATAATAATGTTATTCCCAAGAACGAAGTGTTGGTTTAGTATTCCAAATCAATGTAATTAGTCACATTAACAAAATAAAGGATTTTAAAAAATGATCACCTCAGCATAGAAGCAGAAAAAGCATTTGACAAGATTCAGCACTATTCCTGATGAGTAATCTCAACAAACTCAGACTAAAAGTGACTATCCTCATCTGATACATGGCATATATGAAAAAATATACTGCTAACAACATACTTCACAGTGAAATGGAGAACATCCCCCGCAACTGCCATGATCAGAAACAAGGCAACTATATCTGTTCTCACCACTTCTGTTAAGCATCTTATCAGAAGTTCTAGCCAGTCCAATAATGCAAGAAAAATAAAATAAAATGCATTAATAGTTGAAAGGAAGAAGCAAACATGTCTTTATTCACAGAAGACATAATAGTTTATGTAGAAAATCCAAAGAAATCAATAAATAAGCTACTAGAACTAATAAATGAATTTAGCATGGTTTTTACATATGAAGTCAATATTAAAAATCAAATATATTTCTATATGCTAGCAGAAAAATAATTATGAAATGAAAATTATTTTTTTATTAATTTTTTTTAATTCTTATGTTAATCCCCATACATTACATCATTAGTTTTAGATGTAGTGTTCCATGATTCATTGTTTGTGCATAACACCCAGTGCTCCATGCAGAATGTGCCCTCCTCAATACCCACCACCAGGCTAACCCATCCTCCCACCCCCCTCCCCTCTAGAATCCTCAGTTTGTTTTTCAGAGTCCATCGTCTCTCATGGTTC
>NC_138373.1:7201918-7224442 GCF_054177405.1 Leptonychotes weddellii | reverse complement strand
ATTCTTATGTTAATCCCCATACATTACATCATTAGTTTTAGATGTAGTGTTCCATGATTCATTGTTTGTGCATAACACCCAGTGCTCCATGCAGAATGTGCCCTCCTCAATACCCACCACCAGGCTAACCCATCCTCCCACCCCCCTCCCCTCTAGAATCCTCAGTTTGTTTTTCAGAGTCCATCGTCTCTCATGGTTCGTCTACCCCTCCGATTTCCCCCGCTTCATTCTTCCCCTCCTGCTACCTTCTTCTTCTTTTTTTTTTTCTTAACATATATTGTATGAAATGAAAATTTAAAAGGCAATCCCATTTTTTAAAAAGCACCAAAACTTAAAAGACTTAGAAATACTTAGAAATAAATTTAATAAGAGATAAGCAATACCTCTACTCTGGAAGCTGAAATTAAATACCTAAATAAATGGAGAGCTATACCATGTTCATGAATCAGAAGACTCATTATTAAGATATCTATTCTCCCCAAATTGATCTGTAAATTCATCACAATCCTACTCCCCATCACAACATACTTTTTTTTTTTCAGACACTGTTAAGTTGTGCAAAGTTTTTATGGAGATGCAAAGGAACTAGAGTGGTCAAAGTAGTCTTAAAAAAGAAGAAATTGCATTTCATTTAATTCCCACTAGCGCAGCTAAAATTAAAACACACCACATATTGGCAAGAATGTGGAGCATCTGGAACACAACTTGCTTGTGTAAAACATTAAAACCCCTTTGGAAAACAATTTGGCTACTTCTTTTTTTTTTTTTTTTAGATTTTATTTATTTATTTGACAGAGAGAGACAGCGAGAGCAGGAACACAAGCAGGGGGAATGGGAGAGGGATAAGCAGGCCTCCTGCCAAGCAGGGAGCCTGATGTGGGACTCAATCCCAGGACACTGGGATCATGACCTGAGCCGAAGGCAGACGCTTAAAGACTGAGCCACCCAGGTGCCCCAATTTGGCTACTTCTTATCAAGTAAAACAACCCAATCAAAAATGAGAAAAAGTCTTGAACAGACACTTTACGAAAGAAGGTATAAGAATGGCTGGTAAGTATGTCAGATAGACATACAAAAAGAGGTCCAATATCATTAGTCAACAGAGAAGTTCAAACTAAACTCACAATGAGAGAGCATTTCACACCCACTGGACTGGCTGAAATGAAAAAGACTGACAACACCAAATGTTGGCAATGATGTGGAGCAATTGGAACATACTTTGCTGGTGGGAGTGTAACCTGGTAAAGTCACTTTGGGAAACAGTTTGGCTCTTTCCTATAAAGCTAAACATTCAACCTGACCTAGCAATTCCACTTATAGGGATTAACCCAAGGGAAATAAAAACAGATGTCCACAGAAAGACATTACAAGAACGTTCACAGAAGTTTTATTCTTAAAGCCCCAAACCAGAAACGACCCAAAGATTTATCCACAGGACAACACACAAATAAAATTGTGACTATTTACACAATGGAATAATACCCAGCAATAAAAATGAGTAAACTACTGATATACATATCACAATATGAATAAATCTCAAAGATTTATTGAAAATTGAAAGAAACCATGCACAGGAGTATATATTATATGGTTCCACTTATATGAAGTTCAAGAATAAGTAAAACTGATCTATGATGATAAAAATCAGGACAGTGGCTGCTAAGGGGTGAGAACTTTCCAGAAGGTGATAGAAATGTGTACATGTGGGACGCCTGGGTGGCTCAGTTGGTTAAGCGACTGCCTTCGGCTCAGGTCATGATCCTGGAGTTCCGGGATCGAGTCCCGCATCGGGCTCCCTGCTCGGCAGGGAGTCTGCTTCTCCCTCTGACCCTCCCCCCTCTCATGCTCTCTCTCTATCTCATTCTCTCTCAAATAAATAAATAAAATCTTTAAAAGAAAATGTGTACATGTATCAAAACTCATCAAAGTGTACACTTAAGATAGATGCATTTCAGAGTATGTAAATTTTATGTCAGAAAAAAAAAAGGATGTCTGGAGGAATGTCATCAATAATTTAAAACTTGGGAGCAACTTAAATATCTTGCAGTAGGGGTTTAGTTAATAAAGTATATACCCAAATTTTGCAGCCACTAAAAATAATGCTACCGAAAGCTATCTATTGACATGGAGAAACATTCATGGTCACTTATTTGAAAAAGAAGGTTATCAAAATAGTACAACCGTATGAAAGCACAGAAAAAAAGGTCTGGAAGCTTTTCACCAAAGTGAGACTCAACCTTGAGAGGTGTGATTCTGCCTGTCTTCACCTTTTCTACACCAAACACGGACTTAACTTTTGCAATAAGAAGAAAACATTTCTAGATACATCCTTATGGTTCTAGATACTTAGACACGATTCACTCTCCTTATTCATGGTAGCTGTGATCTATAAAGTCACAGTGGTCCTGAATTAGCAAATAGTGAACCATTGCTCCTGGGGGAGATACAGGGCAAGGCTCCTGCCAGCGTCTGGTCACATTTTCGTCAATGTGTTTTACATGTGAGGAGAGGAGTTCATCGCTATCCACGCCTCAGCTGGGAGGGGACACCTGGCAGCTCTGTGTATGTGGAACCCTCCTGGACTCTGTCTCATGGGTTTCTTCCCTTGGAGGATTTGAGTCCGTACCTTTCATCGTAATAAACCATAAGCGTGAGCACAATAGCTTTTTGGCTCTGGGGGGTTCTTCCAGCGAATTATCAGACCTAAGGGTGGTCTTAGGCTCCCCAGTCTGCATCTATCTCAGTGTCTCGAATCCCCCTTTTGAATCACTCACTCAATGAGTTCGATCAACGTGCCCTTTATTTATCTGCGTGAGGTTTACGACTCAGACATCTGAGACTTACACTTCGTTTACTGGATTGTTCCTTTAATAACGAGAACATGAAGAGAGATGAAAAACCGTCCATGCTTCAGCACTCAGTGGTTTCCAGGGGAGGGAGGAAGGGGCCCTCTTCAGGCTGGGCTCAGTTACCCTTAGAAGAAACAGTCGGCAGGGTGGCGAGTGGTAGTTGGAGGCGGGGGGTGGGCAAACATGAAAACCCATGATTATAGTCAGCTGAGGCAAGGATGGGGTCAGGGGGAAGCTCGGACGCTCTGGGAGCTGAGAAAAGGGCCCCCAAAGCCTTCCCAGTGCTGAGCAAAGGCCTTCCAGGATCAGGCGCCTTCTAAGTCAGGAAGGGCGGCACCACTGGACCCTTTTCCATTCCAGCCCCTTCCTTCAGCTCTGCTCTGGGCCACAGGCCCACTGAAGTATCATCATTATTGGTACTGTTCTGTAATTATCCTGTTATTATTTGCAACCCAAAGCATTTTAGGCAGTTTTCAATAAAAACATATACCTAACATATTATAGCTTATTATAACTTTATAATCACCTAATTTATAAAAGCATATCCATAAAACAAAAGTCAGTAAGTTAGGTAATAAAAAAAAGATGAGGGAAAATAATTTGATCAGAACGTCCATTTCACGGAAAATTACCGTTTCCAAATACAACCCTGACCCGTGAGCCTCCAGGCCAACCAGCTAGCCCTGGGAACGAGATGGGCTGCAAATCTGTTGGTCTGGCAGGATCTGCTTTCCCTGGCCATGAGCACAGCTGGGATTTGCTGCGGGCCCTCCCTGGCCCCATCGGGCTCCAGAGGCAGGTTGGGACCGGGTCCGGAGGCTCAGAAGGAAGGCCCCAGTTCTAGGCCCTGTCCTCCCATCCTCCCCCTGGGCTCCAGCCACACAGAAGGGCAGGACAATCAGTCCGCTGCCCACCAGATCCGTGTGCCTCATTGGACAACAGACGTGGCTCCAAGGCTGGTGAACAGAGACCCCGGGAGCCCTCTCTGCCTGCCCCCATTCCCGGGTGAGTGCGATCCAGAGCGGAAGAAAGAGGCTGTAAACTGAATCCCCTCCCCCAGGCCAGGACTCATGATTCTCCTCCACCCAATCGATGCACACAGGGTCCCCACCTAGATGCCCGTGGCAGGTGGCAGCAACCCCCAGAGACTCCACAGCCCAGCCCAGCCGGTGCCCCGTCCCCCCGCACCCTGCGCCCCAGTCCTTGGCCCTTGACCCCCAGCCCCCCACACCCCAGCAGACTCACCCTCCTCACAGTTGCTCCCGGTGAAGCCAGGACAGCATCTCCATTCCAGCGCCGTCACCGTGCGGTAGGACACTCTGTATGTGGGTCTGATCAGAGTCCTGTAACTAACACAAGGGCAGCGTCAGGATAGTGTGAGTGCCCATCCACCTGCCCACCCCCCCAGCCCCGATCCCACTTCTGCAGAGAGCACCCAGCCCAGGGCTCTGGGAGCCACCTGGGTAGTGGAGCCCGTCATCCCGGCTCTGTGCCCACTGGCTGTGTAGCCCTAGGCAAGTGACCACCCCTCTCTGTGCTGGATGCATTATAAAGTCCCTCCCAGCTCTGCCTTCCGGCAAGTTTCCAAGCATGGCCACGGAGGGTGGGAAAATGTCTGCCATGGATTGAATTGTGTCTTCAGAATCCGTATGTTGAAGCCTTGTCCCCCTCCCCCCCCACCATCATGTGTCTCTATTTGCATAGAGGGTCTTTAGGAGGTAATTACAGTTTAATGAGGTCATCAGGGTGGGGCCCTAATCCATCAGAGCTGGTGGCCTTATAAGAACAGGAGGACAGAGAAAGAGATCTCTGAGTTCATGCACACACGGAGAGGCCGTGTGAGGACCCAGCGAGAAGGTGACCGTCTGAGAAAACACACTTCTGTTGTTGAAACCCCCCAGTCTGTGATATTTCGCTGTGGCAGCCTGAGCTAAGACGTTGACCAAGATGATGAAGAAGGAAAAGAAAACTATCGTTAGGACGTCCTCAACTTCCAACCACCCAAAAGTTCCTGAACTCCAGCACTTTGTCCCAATCATTTCCTTTGGCTGATTCATCCAATGAACACTTATTGAGCGCCAACTAAACGTGATACTGTGATCACAGACTGATATAACTGAGTCCTGCCTTCAAGAAAATCACAGCCTCGTGGATGAGCGAGACACACCAATGAAAACTTGCAGCCCCGTTGTGGGACCCTATTCCCCTGCAAACTGCTGTGGATTCCGGGGCCAGATTTCACACTCCTGCAGTTTTGATATTTTTCTTGCAAAAAAGCTTGATACTATTTTTTTTAAGATTTTTTATTTATTATTTGACAGAGAGAGAATGAGAGAGAGAGCACATGAGAGGGGGGAGGGTCAGAGGGAGAAGCAGACTTCCCGCCGAGAAGGGAGCCCGATGCGGGACTCGATCCCGGGACTCCGGGATCATGACCTGAGCCGAAGGCAGTCGCTCAACCGACTGAGCCACCCAGGCGCCCAAGCTTGATACTATTTTACAAAACTCCAAGACATAAGATGTGTGACCACACCACCATGAGCTATCACCTCACTCCTGTCTGAATGGCAACCATCAACAACACAAGAAACAACAGGTGTGGGCGACGATGTGGACAAAGGGGAAACCTCATGCAGTGTTGGAGGGAATGCAAACTGGTGCAGCCACTGTGGGAAATGGTATGGCGGTTCCTCAAAAAATTAAAAATAGGACTCCCGGGGTGCCTGGGTGGCTCAGTTGGTTAAGCAGCTGCCTTAGGCCCAGGTCATGATTCCAGGGTCCTGGGATCGAGCCCCACATCGGGCTCCCGGCTCGGCGGGAGGCCTGCTTCTCCCTCTCCCTCTACCTGCCGCTCCCCCTGCTTGCACTCTCTCTAATAAAAATAAAAAATCTTTTAAAAAAGAAAAAATAGGACTCCTGTTTGATCCAGCAATTCCACTTCTGGGGACTGATCCAAAGAAAACTAAAACACTAACTCAAAAAGAGATCTGCGCCCACATGGTCATCGTAGCCTTATTTACAATAGCCAACACATGAAATAACTTAAGTGTCCATCGACAGAGGAACGGATAAGAAAATGTGATATATGTACATGATGGAATACTACGGAGCCATAAAAAGGGAAGAAATCTTGCCATTTGCGACAGCAATGGATGAACCGTGAGGGCATTATGCTAAGTGAAATAAGTCAGACAGAGAAAGACAAATACTGGATGATCTCACTTATATGTGGCATCTAAGGAAAAAACAACTGAGGTCATAGATACAGATAGACTGATGGTTGCCAGAGTCGGGGGGTAGGGGCAGGCATAATGGGGGAAGGGGGGATCAAAAGGCAGAAACTTCCAGATATAAAATAAAATGTAAAGGTCTTGGGATGTGATGTACAGCATGGTGACTATAGTTAATAAGACTGAGTGTCGGGCGCCTGGGTGGCTCAGTCGGTTAAGCAACTGCCTTCGGCTCAGGTCATGATCCTGGAGTCCCGGGATCGAGTCCCGCATCGGGCTCCCTGCTTGGCAGGGAGTCTGCTTCTCCCTCTGTCCCTCCTCCCTCTCATGCTCTCTGTCTCTCATTCTCTCTCTCTCTCTCTCAAATAAATAAATAATAAAAAAAAAAGACTGAGTGTCATATATAAAAATTGCTAAGAGAGTAGATCTTCAAGTGCTCATCACAAGAAAAACAATTTTTGTAACTGTATGTGGTGACAGATATTAACTAGACGTATTGTGGTGATCATTTTGCAATACATATAAATATCAAATCAAATACAATACACCTGAAACTAATATAACATGGAATGTTAATCATACCCCAATACACACATACACACACGAACATATGACCCAATCTCATAAGGAGGATACACTTGGCTTTATTATTCGATTTGCATGCATCGTTATGACTTCGCTGCTTGATCACGTTTGCACATCTTCCTCCTGAGAGCAAAGCTACGTGACTTCACAAAACCCGAATCTGCTGACACCAAGCAACTTAATCGGGGAATGGGAAAATTATGAATTAATTGGTAGCAGCAGGAGTGACGTTTCAAGATGCCCCATTGACAAGAAAACACACGAGTCACATCTCGAATTTCAGAAATACTGCACTCGATCTGAACAATCCTGTTACACTAATTTCTCTTTTACCAAAAAAAAAAAAAAAAAAAGTCCTCTCGCTCATGTTTCATGAACATTCTGGCAAACCAGCTTCCCCCTGGAGATCTAAGGGGGGCGTGAGGCTATGTGCAGCCAGGGGCAGGAAACTTCGAGTGAGAAGCCAGGAGTCTGCACGGAGAGACGTCCACGCTGGGACCAGGAGAGTGGACCCAGATCTTTAGACTCTCGACTGCCCCCCAGGAAGCTCTGCGGCAGGCCAGAGGGGCAAGGCAGACAGAGGAACTGTGTCCCATCGTCATCCCATGGCAAGTGGCCTGGTGGGCCATCGGGGCTGCTGAGCCTGGGTCCGAGGAGCACACGTAGATAATAAACAGGTGATAATAAGCACACACGCACAGTCACACACACACCCTCCTGTGTGCACCCACGGGCTCCCGTGCTTTCATGCTCACACACGCACACATGCTCACACGCACACACGCTCCCGTGCTTTCACACACTCAACACTCACAGGCACTCATTCACACGCTCACACCCTCACACCGCCTTCCTGCTACAGATCTCCCAGCCGGTAGCAGGCCCAGCTAGGAGAGGGAGGGAGCTTTAATTTAGATAAAAGACGCCAATTTTTTCACTGATTCCTGGAATAAGACGTTGCTCCAGCTGAGAGGGAGCAGAAAGGCTATGGAAGCCCCACCCGGGGCAGACGTGCAGGGCAGGGAAGGGGTCAAGTGTCTTGCGGCTCACATCCTGCCAAGTGCAGCCCATGCCACGGATGGGTGCCTCCTATAACCTCAGCCCCATGGGGTGGATGGGGCCCTGGACTGTGGGCTTTGGGCTCTGCCCCTAACTCACGATATGGACTTGCACGCATTACTCATGAGGACACCACAGAGACTAGGATGCGGGGCGTGAGGCTCGCTGGGAGGGTGCGTGTGCGAGGCGCCCAGAGAGGAAGCGTGCACAGATGCTGGGTTCGCAAAATGCAGATCTGACCTCATTCCTCCCGGCCCACGCCCTTCGGCCGTCCCCGCTGCGGTCAGGAGGGTCTGACTGCTTAGCCATGCGTGCAGGCCCTTGTCCTGCTCACACGGCCGCTCTCTGGCCCCCTGAGCCATAGGCTGTCCCTCCCCCTCCGGTCCCTGAGCCAGGCAAATGCACCAGGCATCCCTCCATCCACGCCTTGAATGATGATGATGATGGAAATAAGAACAGGTATCATAAGAGCTTTGAGTATTCACCATGCACCAGGCACTGTTCTGAGTGTTGTCCATGTGCTGACTCATAACAATCCTAACAGGTGGATACTACTACTAATCCTAATTTACAGATGAGAAAACTGAGGCACAGAGAAGTTAAGCAACTTTCTCAAGGTCACACTGCCAGAAGGTAATGGGACTAAGATCCAAACGCAGACAGAATTGGCAGAACCTACCAATACTAATTTGCGTTTGTTTGGCACAAGGGAATATTTTCCCTCCCTACATCTGCACAAGATCCTGATCTTGGGCTTTGAAGCAGAGGGAAAGCTTGTCCCCCAGAAAGGTCCCTTACTGCCCCTCATTCAGAGGGCCATGGGCTAACCTGCCCCACTCTGGGACCAGAAGGAACCAGACGACCTGTGATGTCCAGGAGCAGGGCACACCAGTAGGTGGCGCTGCTTCTCCAGCCCTGAGGGCCCGGGTTCAGCCTGGCAGACCCCTCAGGTCTCCCCTGAGTACCCTGGGCAACAGGCAGTATTCGAAGCCTGGCCCAGGTGGGCTTTCCCCTCCTACATTTCAGAAGAACTCCCAGACCGTCCACTGGGATCCAGTCTACAAACCCAGTGATCTTTCTAAAATGCAGATCCAATTTTGTGACTGCCCTCTTTCAAAACCTCCCATGGCTCCCATAGACTAAGGACTAAGCTCTTTAAGTCAGTAAAGAAGGCCCTGCCTACCTTTCTATGCTCCCTTCCTCCTGCCACCCCCAACCAACCCCCTACCACCACAGCACAACCTGCTCTTCCTGCCCCTGGGCCTTTGCACGTGCAGACTCCTCTGCCTACCTGCCCTTCCTCCTTTACTCTGCCTGAGAAAATTCCCAAGAGTCTTCAGGGTGTGACTCACCTGTCATCCTCCTCTGTGAAGCACCCCCACTCCTGGCCAGAGTCCACAGGCTCCCTCCTGAGCCCTCCCACAGCTCCATGCCCGGAGCTTGCTTTGAACCCAACGCTCATGCGTGCACTCATCAGGTACACACTGAGAGCCTGCTGGGTGCCAGACAATGGGAACACAAGCATGAAGAAGGCGGGCACAGCTTTGCTCGGCCACAGAACCACACACGTGAACAGACGACCACGGGCCACGGTAAGTGCTATGAAGCGAAGCACCGAATTCACACCTCACATTAAAGTAGGTTTTTTTTTTCTTTTTTATTAAAATATAATGTATATGCAGCAAAATAGATAAATCTAGTGTTTAGCTTAATAAACTTTTACCTATGTGTAAACCAACGGTCCCAACTCAAAAGTCACCCGTGCCCCCTCCAAAATGACTACCCTGCCCCCAGGCGTATCCATTCTGATTTCTCTCCCCCTCCCCTCCCCCCCATTCTAGAATCTCATATACACAGAACCTTGCAGCATGTACTGGTTTGTGCCACCTTCTTTTACTCAGCCTTAGCCTGAGGTTCATCCGTGTTGTTAAGTGCAGGGTCATTTTGTTCCTCTCTATTACTAAATAATATTCCATTATAGAAATGGGCTCCAGTTGGCCCACTTTCTTGTTGATTGACCATCTGGGTTGCTTCTAGTTTCGAACTAGGATGGAGAAAGATGTGATGAGCACTTCTGTACAAGTCTTTGTGAACCCATGTTTTCATTTCTCTGGAGTATATTCCCAGGAGCAGCGTTGCTGGCCCACAGGATTGATATAGGTTTCGCTTTAGTAGATGCTGCAAACAGTTGCCCCAAACCTATTTGGACAAAGCAGTTCACATGCCGAGCAGCTGCGCCTGGGGTCCAATTGCTCCATAACCTTGATCTTGGACTGCCCAAACTCAAGAGCTGTCTACTGAGTACATGTTTATTGCTTAAGCCACCAGTCTGGCATTTCAAGGTGAACACAATTTCCAGGTAGGAATGCAATAAATGTTAGCTACTGTGATGGGTACTTGTTATGTGTCCACCAGACTGGACTAAGTGGTGCCCCCGTAATTGGTAAAACATGTGAGGGTTTCCAGAAGAGACCAGCACTGAATTGGTAGGCTGAGTTAAGAAAATCTGCCCTCTGGGCACCTGGGTGGCTCAGTCGGTTAGGTGTCTGCCTTCTGCTCAGGTCATGATCCTGCAGTCCTGGGATGGAGTCCCGAGTCAGGCTCCCTCCTCAGTGGGGAGTCTGCTTCTCCCTCTCCCTCTGCCCCTCCCATCTGCTCGTGTTCTCTCTCAGATAAATAAATAAATAAAATCCTAAAAAAAAAATCCGCCCTCACCAATGCAGGTGGGCATCAGCTAATCTACTGAGGGCCTGAAGAGAACAGAGAAAGGGCGCATTTACTCTCTTCTGGAGCGGAGACATCCATCTTCTCCTGCCCTTGGACGTCAGCACTCCTGATTCTTGGGTCTCGGGACTTGAACTAGGGATTACAACATCGACCCCCTGGGTCTCCCTGGAAGCACAACACAGGCTTTCCTCGGCCTCCAGCTTGCAGATGGCACATTATAGGACCGCTCAGCCTCCATAATTGCGTGAGCCAGTTCCTACTATAAACCTCTTTCTATATATCTCCATATATCCTATTGGTTCGGCTCCTCTGGAGAACCCTAATACAGCTACTGTTTTCAATTATAATCATGGTAATGAAGCTATTCCGTATCAATTGCCCCTCCAGACCACAAAGTCCTCCCAAGCACCAGCTCATCTACCTCGCCTATTACAGCCACATCAATAAATAACTAGGAAGGGAAACGCAAATCAAGGTCACGAGCTATCACCTCACACCTCTTGGGATGGCTACACTCAATAAGACAAAAGATACGTGGATTCACGTGGACGTGGGGAAGAAGGAGCCCTCGTGCGCTGTTGGTGGGAATGCCAATTGGTGCAGCCACTGTGGAAAACAGTTTGGAGGGTCCTCAGATTATTAGAAAGAAGAATGATCACGTGATCCAGCAGCCCCACTTCTGGGTCTTTATCCAAAGGAAATGAGATCGGTAGCTCAAAGAGACATCTGCATCCCCATGCTCACTGCAGCACTGTCCATGTCAGCCAAGACATGGGGCAACCTGAGTATCCATCAACAGATGAATGGATGAAGAAATGATATATATACACACAGCACGTATACACACTGGAAGACTATTCAGTCATAAAAAAGAAGGAACTCCTGCCCTTTTTGACACCATGGATTCTGCTAAGTGAAATAAACCAGACACAGAAAGACAAAAATCATACGATCTCGTATACGGAATAACAACAACAAAAGAGTAGCATTCACAGGAACACGGAGTAGAATGGGGGTTACCAGAGGCTAGGAGGTGGGGGAAAGAGGAAGATCTTGATAAAAGGGTACAAACTTTTAGGTATAAGACCAGTAAGTCCTAGAAACCCACCAAACAATGCGAACACTGTCGTTAATAATGACATATCGTATACCTGAAATTTGCTAAGAGAGGACATCCCAAGGGCTCTCACCACACACACAAAAATGGTCAGTATGGGACGTGGGGGATATGTTCATTAGTTTGATTGTGGTTAATCATTTCACAATGTGTACATATATCCAAACACCACGCTGTACACCTTAGATTAAATTTGTCAAAAATCAAATAAAAAATCAATCAATCAACAAAAGTACAAATACGCACACACACAGTCTTGAGTGCCTCTGTGAGGTAAGGGGGCAACTGTACCACCTGCCGTTGTTTCAAGACTGTTCCCAAGGGGCAGAGAGACCTCCCACCCATTCCCATCCCCCAGCCCAGGAAGCAATCCCTTTCAACTCAGCACAGCCCCCAGGCCACCCCCACCAGAAGACAAACAGCCATAATCCCAGGGTTTACAGCCTTGGCCGAACCTCTGACAGCCTGGGGGTCAGTCTCATTTGGGGACACTGAGCTCCTGGAGAGGACCCGGCTTGCCTAGGGTTCCCCAGCAGAGGCTGCACCCCCACACAGGGCTTACCTCACTGTCCAGGTGGTGGCAGGAGCCTTGTTCCTTGGCAGCAACATGGAGGGCCAAGGATGAGGTCCTGGGTGGGAGCCACAGAGACCTGGGAGTGACCCCCACCACCAAGGTTTGAATGACTCCCGGGTGGGTATTGGAGGAAGAGAAAGAAGATTGGCCTCTGAGACCTGATGCTCCCCAAGGTGGAGATGCTCGTTCATCCTGTCTTCCTCTCGACTCTGAGGTGCTGCAGTGACCACGTGGAGTGGAGAGCAAACTCCACACCGTGACCCACAAGCCCTGAGGGCTCTGGCCTGGCCTCCACCAGCCTCCCCGATGACTCTCGAGCCCCTCACTCCTGCTTTCCAGCCGTATTGGCCTTCCAAATCTCCAGTGTACCACATCCCTCATCACTTAAGGGCTGCCCTCCCTCTTTCTCTCTCTCTCCCTCTGTTATCTAGTTAAGGCCCAGTCATCTCCACACTCACCTCAAATGCCCTCTCCTCCAGGAAGCCCTCCTGAGGCCTCTGACCAGCTCAGCGTTCCTAGCTTTACAGGTGCCAAAAGTGGCCCAGCAAAGGAAGAGGAATGTAAGGGCGTTATAGTTGCTGAACCCTTGGGAGCTCAGCCCCCTGATACCATGAGTATCACTGTCCCATCTTGCGGATGAGGACAGAGTCCTTGCCCAAGCTGTGCGGCTGGTGGGTAGCGGAGCCCCCAGTTGGCTTGCACCAGCAGGAAGTGGACAAGCCCGCTCCCCGCCCTCGACTGCATACCTACCCCAGGGCCCGTCTTTTCATCGGCTGCCCCCCACCTCTCATCCCAGATGCATCTAAGAGGTCAGATGAGGCTGCTTTGGTTTTGCTGGCCCAGCCAAGATCCTGACATTGGGGCATGTGTGCAGAGTGGCCCCCCGCAAGGACAGCCCAGGCTGACTTGGCCTGAGGGGAGCAAACATGCAGTCAGGCAAGATAAACACAGGGATTTCTGGCTGCTTTGTTTCTAGTTTATCCCAATGCATCTCTGCCCATCTGTGAGCCTTGAGTGAGTCCCCGCCTCTCTATAAAGTCTGCACTGAGATGCACCAGACTCAAAGATCCCTTCCTACCCTGAAATTCTCCAAATGCAATCTGGAGTCTCCAGGGGGTGTCTCCCACCTCACCAGTTCTGGGGCTTTTTTTTTTTTTTTTTTTCCCAAGACAACCCAAATCTAGGGACTTCTGACCTCTCCGCATTTGCTCCCTCTGAAGGTTGGATCCTGAGACTTCCCTCACCGTCACCTGTCACCTGGCAAACTCAAGGACATATATTTTCCCGGGGGGTGTGACTCACTCAATAAATAACCACCACAAAAGTGCCGCCTCCTCTGAGAGGGCCTCCGTGACCAGCCGGCCCTCAGTCACACCCACCCCCACTGCAGGCTGCGTCCCCTTGGTTTATACTGTCATAGAACCCTGGCTTGTCTTCCAAACACTCGCCACCACCTGTGCTGTTATTGATCTGATGTCTGTCCCCTCCACTAAAGCCGCTGGCTGCTTCCCAGGCCTAGTGCTGGAGCTCAGGGTGTCGGGGTAGGGGACATCCTTGGACACTGATGGCCTATAGGGATGAGGAGGTAGGACATGGCCACTTCCACAACAAGGGGCCAGAAAAGGCTTCCTACGTCAAGGGACGCTTGAGGAAGTTCTGCTGAGCTGAGACAGTGAGGAGGCAGCCAGCACCAGGAGAGCCGGGAGGTGGTTTGGGGTGAGACCTGGTGCATTCGGGGAGCAGACAAGGCACAGGCAGGGCAGCTACGAAAGCCCCCAAAGCAGGCAAGGAGTCTGGCCTGGGTTTAGGAAGACCGCACTGGCTGGCGCTCGCCTGGCCTTCAGAGCACGCTCCTGATCAGCAAAACATGTTCGAGCCTGCAATATACATGTATTAGTCTACACATGTATATATACACATATTATTTACTGTCTTTGCATATATTAAAAATCAGTAAAGCTTCATTTCACTCTTATTTTAGAGATTAAAAAATAAACAGAAGACTTGATGTGGTTTTCCTGCTCCTCAACAGACAGCCTTGTACCCGCTAGGAGACCAACCCCTCCCAGCCAAGGGGAGGCCACCCAGGGACTGCGGCGTGGAGGAGTGTGGTGGTCAGATTGGCTTTCCAGAAAGACCCCACCCGTGGCTGGCTGTGTGGCACCAGATGGGAAGGGAGAGATGGAAGGTGGGGAAGGCAGTCAGGCGGCTGCTGGCCAAGAAAGAGGGGTAGGGCAGGGATGAATGGCCTCATTTTACAGAAGGGGAAAGGGAAACTGAGGCTGCAGAGGAGCATGGGGTCAGACTCCAGCTTATAAAGTGGCAGAGTTCTGACTGAACCAGGCCTCCTGGTGGGGCTGGTGTGTTCTTATCTGGGCAACAACGTAGGGAAGCTAACCCCCACGTGAGCAGTTGGTCCTGGGGGACCCTCTTAGGAAGTACAGAAGGCTGAAGTCATGAGGTCCTCTAAAGGGCCCCCAAACTCCTACTGCCACTCAATGACTGCCCCAGAAAGGGTGCAGATGTGTCTTATATTTCCCCAAATGTGGCCCTGGGTGCACAAGGTCACATGAGAGAGGACGTTTGAAAAACGGGATCCCGGGAGGGGTGAGGTGCCCATCACTGGAGGTGTGTAAGTGGAAGCCATGGCTCTTTGGCTTCCAAAGGTGGGGATCTCCAAAGCATCAGGAGGCCCCCCGGTGGATGCCAGCACAGGGCTATGGTCTGGGCATCCCCAGCCCGGAGACCTCATGTGGGGGCGCAGGTGCCCCTCCCTCGCTGGGCATTTCAGCCTGCAGGCTCCTGCCCTGGCCCCACTTCCTCCCACCAGGGACCACGGTGAGGAGGACCAGACTGGGAGGTACCGAGACAGGCTGGAGACTCAACAGGAAATGGGAGTGGGGGTTTCAGAAAGGGAGGCAGTAGATTATTAATCTCTTGATTAATAGCAGCGGGCCAGTGGGAGGGAAGGGGCTGTCCCACTGTGGTTCAGAGACAGGAGGAGGGGGGTTTTCAGCCTCCTCCAAATCCCAGCTAGTCATCCCTAAGTGCCAGACGCAAGGGACAGCGGGCCCAGCGGGCAGTGTCTTCCACCCAGGCCCCCCCACCAGAGCCCAGGACCACAGGGCACTGGGGAGTCCTGGCGAGGGAGGGGGACGCAGCCTGGACAAGCCCCCACGCTGCGGGGCTCAGCCTCGGAGAGCTTCTGGACCCACACAGGACGGCTGCGGAGGCCGGGCAGGAAAGAAAGGCCACGTTTTAAGAAAGTACTAAGTCCAGGACATCGCAGGGCCTTGCAGGGCCTTGCAGTCAGCAGGCAACCCAACCAGAGGGGGGAGGCTGGCCGGCAGGGGGCCGTCTGGCGGAGGAGAATGAAGGAGGCAAATGAAGCCCCAGAGAGTTCCAGCAAACCCCTCCGCTCAGCACATCTGGAAAAGGTTGGCTCTAATGCCATCAAAGAGCTCGGAGGGGCCAGGGAGACAGGCCGAGGAAAACTTAACCCCCGAGTCCCTGGGGCTCGGTCTTCCCAATCTGTCAGGCAGGCCCTGGGCCTGGCCCACCGCCCCCCTCCCGCAGCGGCCCCCCGGCGGGGCTCGAAGGGCAGGAGGGCAGCATCAGTAACGCTGGACTTCCTGCTGCCCTGATCAAGGCACAGCCTTGTGATTTCCACCCCAAAGCAAGACAGACGGGGAGGGAAACTGAGGCACAGAGAGGAGAGGCCCGGCTTGTCCTCTCTGCCTTCCTCTGGGTGTGGAGCTGGTCCTGAGTCCTCTCACAGGGAAATCTCAGCATCCAGCCCCTCCCTGTGGCGCCGGCTGGAGAAGGCCCCCCTGCCTGGCCCTCCCAGACTGTTGCCTCCCCCACACCCCTCCCCGCCCCACCACACCCCTCCCCTAGGGAAACCCCCTCATCCCCCAGATCTCTGTGCCAATGTCACCGCCCCCAGGAAACCCAGGACCAGGTCTCATGTCAGGGACATGACTGCTGTGAGTCTTCCACATTCCCTCCCCCAGCGGCCCCCCCAACACACACGGGAGCTCTGTGAGGGAAGGGGCCATGTTCTTGCACACAGTGTCTGCTCTTAGGTGCTCAGTTGCGCACCAACCACCGACCAGACCAAACACAGGATCTGAGAAAGCTGAGGCAGGGACTTCCCTGAAGGGAGACCGGGCCCCAGGGGGGACCCCCTGGCACCCTCTCTCCTCACCAGCTGCCTACTGACCGGGTGCCTGGCGTGGTCCTGGGCCTCATGTTTGTCTGTAAACATGACAGACACGTACTTCCAACTCCGAAACACACACACACACACACACACACACACTCTGCAGAAATCCAATGTAGGAAAAAAATCACAGAATGGGAAAATCTACACAGGACCCGGCGGTTTTGTTTTCACGTAGCAAGAAGACGGCTGCATCCTTTGAGGATCATGGCTGAGCACCTCGGTGTGTAGGGCCTCGTAGTGAGCCCTGGGAATAATGGGAGGGGGATGTCGTGAGTTGGTAGAGTCGCCCCCCAAATCAGACCATCCCCGCATCGCACGCGTGAACCCACATGGGTGGCAGGTGCCCCTGCTCTCGGCCTGCCCCCCTGTTGCAGCTCTGACAAGGCCCCCCTTCCCCTCCTGCTACAGGTTCCCCACTCTGGGCTTCTGCCCTCCCCTCTCTCCGGGACCATTCCGGACAGCTCACAAAATAGTTTACAGGATATGCTACAGTTTACGGGATATGCTCCCGTACCTCCTGTCTTCAAAACAAACAAAATCCCTCTCTTGACCTATGCTGCCTCTCGCTTCCCAGCCCCATTCACTGCTCCCTTCACAGCAAGAACTTCTTGAAACTTCTCACATCTCATTTTCCTCCTCTGCACCTGTCGTCTTGGTCTCTGTCCCCACTGCTCCCCAAAACTGCATTTGCCAGGGTCTCAGCCACCCCACGTTGCCAATTCTAATGGGCACTCAGCCCTGGTCTTACCAGGTTTCCCAGAGCATTTGGGAGACTCAGGCTCTGCCTCATGCCCTCTGTCCCGAAACTCACCTCCCGGGACATGCGGATGCTCCTCCTGCCTCGGGAGCTCCTTCTCACCACTTCAGCCACCCCCTCCTCTTTGGCCCTGCCTCTGAGGTCGGGGTGCCCAGATGGTTTGGGGATCAGCACCCCTTCTCCATCTAGTCATCCCCAAGGCCACCTCCAGTCCCGCAGCCTCAAACACAGTCTGCATGCTCCTGATCCTCGGTCACATGACCTCTCCCAGGTTCCAACTTGCCCACATTGTTACAGTTTAACATCGGGGACAATGGGGTTCATACTACAGTTGATGGTGTGCGATCATTTAATTGGCTGAATTCTTAGGGATCGTAAGATAATGTACTTCTTCCTGCCAATGGCGTCATAGAGTCCATGAAATGCAATATGCCCTGAGCCCTGGAATCTTCCCGGTACTCCAGACGTTTTCACTTGACCTCTTACTTGCATCCTCTCCTCTCACGGATGCGTCCACAGGCATCTCCAACTTCACTTCGCCAGAACAGAGCTGCTGGTTTCCACCTCCGAGGGCTGACACCACTGGGGGTCCCCAACCTAATGAAGGACACGCCCAGCCAACCAGCCGCTCAAACCAAACATTTAGGGTTATCTGTGATTGCTCCCTGCTCTTCTGTGATCAGACTCTTGTCATCTCAGCTTCCAGACACCTCCTGAATTCACCCACTTCTCCCCATTTCCCAGGTAGTGTCCTGGCGTGAGCCACCATCACCTTGCACCTGCCCGTGCCCACTGTCCCCACGGCAGCCAGCGATCTTTCAAAGCCTAAACCAGCCCATCCTGGGAACCTCCAAAAAGGAGAGAATAATACTTCTAAGCCAGCAGAAGGAAGGACAGAGTAGAGATAGGAGCAGATAAGAGCAGAAATCAATGAAATTGAAAACAGAAAAACATTAGAGAAAAATCAATGAAACCAAAAGCTGGTTCTCAGAAAAGACCTGTGAAACGACAAAGCTCTAGCAAGACTGACAAAGGAAAAAGAAGAAAAGGCACGAGTTATCAATACCAGGAATAAAATAGGTAGTAGGCCTATGCACATAAATTTAACAGCTGAGAGGAAATGGACCAAGTCATCGAAAAACACTAGTCACCCAACTCACTGAATCTGAAATAGATCATTTGAATAGCCCCATAACTATTAAGGAAATTAAACTTGTAGCTTAAAAACTCCTTCAAAAGAATTCTCCAGCCCCAGATGTTTTCACTGGAGAATTTTACCAAACTTTTAAGAGGAATTAATACCAATTCTACACAATCTCTTCCAGAAAAATGCAGAAGGAGGGAGCACATCCTAACTCATTCTATCTGATCTATTTCAGATCAGTCTATCCAATTTCAAGACTTATTATATAGCTTCAGCAAGCAAGGCCTAGTGATATTGGCAGAACCGTGGACGCATGTTATCAATGGAACAAGACAGAGAACTTAGACCAGCACAAATATGCCCAAATGGTTTTTGACAAACATGCAAAAGCAGTTCAAGAAAGGAAGGATGGCCTTTTCAACAATGATGCCAGAGCAATTGGATATCCACAGATAAAAAAAAAAAAAAGAATCTTGCCTTAAATGTCACACCTTGCACAAAAATTAACTCAAAATAGATCATGGACTTCCTAAAACTATAAAACTTTTAGAAAAAAAATAGGAGAAAATCTTCAACCACTCATGGGCATTTACGCAGAGAAATGAAATCCTGTATTCATGCAAAAATCTGAAGGTACCCAAATGTTGATGACAGTTTTATTCAGAATAGCCCCAAACTGGAAACAACCGAGATGTCTTTCAACAGCTAAATGGTTAAACTAACTGTGGGACATCCGCACCGTGGAACACTACTCAGCCATAAAAAGGAACAAACTGCTCATACACCCAACAGCAGGGGATGACTCTCCAGAAAATCATGGTGAGGGAAAAGATCCGCTCCCGTAAGGTTACCTACTGTGTGATTCCATTCTTGAAATGACAACACTTTAAGAGTGGAGAACAGATTAGTGGTTACCAGGGGTTTTGGGGAGCTTGGGGGCAGGAGGAAAGTGGGTGTGTCTTCAGAAGGGCAATATATGGGGTCGTGATGTACAGAAAATATTCTGTATCTTGACTGTATCAATGTCAATATCTCAATACTCTGGTTGTGACATATTGTATAGTTTGGCAAGATGGCACCATTGGGGGGAAGAAGATGAACAGTACATGGGATCCAAAAAAGAAAGAGGACACATGGAATCTCTCTGTCTTTTTTCTTACAACTGTGTGTGAATCAACAATGCTCTCAGAATAAAAAGCTAATCAAAAAGAAACCTAAATCGGATCATTTCTCATCTCTACTTAAAACTCTCAGTGGCTTCCCAGTACACTGACATAAAATCCATACTTAAAAAAATAATTTAAAAAATTTAAAAAATTTTTTAAAAATTTTTTTAATTTAAAAAAATAAAAATAAAAAGTCCAAACTTAAGGCCCTGGAAATCAGTCTCTGGCCTATACTCCCCTCCTCACCTGCTCTGCTTCTGGACACTGACTTACTCTCTGTGCCTTCATCTAGGACCTCCCTGCCTCAGGGCCTTTGCACCAACTATCCTCACCCAATCATCACATGGAGGCTCTTTCTCCTCACTCTTTGCTCAGCATCAACATCATCCTTTCAGGGTCTCTCTCGTGCCTGCTCTAAAGTAGCCCCAATTCATGCCCAGTCACATCACCCCTATCTTAATTTCCTACACTCATTATGAGGCGATATTTTTTCTCGTTTTCGTATGTAGGTGAATACAAACCCCATGAGGAAGAGGACTTGGTCTTACTCTCCATCATATTCCCCTCTGGCACATAGTAGGGCCTTCAATGAATATTTGCAGAAAGGGTTGAGTCAAAGAATAAACGCAAGCAAAGAGGTCTGTGTGGGGCTCCTGGGGGGAGAGGGTGGGGAACCATGCCAGTCCCCGAGTGCATTCTGAATAGGACCTCAAAGTTTTCACAACCACGCTCTCGCTTCCCCCACCTGGGTCATCAGCTCCCCGAGCTGGGGCCTGGTCTGGGTTCTCACAGAGGACAGGAGGCCTCCCCAGAGCGTGGATACAGGAGGAGGTCAACACATATTTATTTGGGGGAGAAAGGGAGCCGGGCCATGAAACCTCAGGCGCATCCCTATGGGGCCTGTTTGATGGGCCAGAGTCGCACCCGACCTCATCCCTGTGACAAATCTTTTGACGTTGAGCAAGTCACTTTGCTCTGAGCGTCAGACTCCCGACTGCAAGTGTACGGATTAGTTTATAAGACGAGGGCTCTCTGCGAGAGTGAAGTGCAGTATTCACGGTTCACCCTGTGCGTGAATTCAAAGTGCTCTGACCTCTTGGATCTCCTTTCATCCTCCTGATACTGAGCCATCAGTTCAATAGTATCTCTTGAGCTCCTGAATGCAAGGCACGGGGGGAAGAGGGGCACAGGAGAGATCGAAGCAATTCCTGCCCTCCTGTGGCCCCCTGGAAAGCGACAGAGTGTCAGGGAGGAAAGGCACTGAATTAGGTCAGGAGATGCAGCTATTCCCGGCATGAAACCAGGCCAGGCAGAAGGACCAGCAAACGTGAAGGCCCCGAGGAAGGACGGAGTCTCCAGGCCAGCAAGGTCCGTGTGGCCACAGCCCCAGGACCAGGGCGGCTCGCGGAGGGTCTTGGGGTCAGGAGGGAAACAGGGTCCATGTCCAGACTTTGATCGGCTGTGGAGGGAGGTAGAGACTGTCCTGTAAGAGAGATGGAAGCTCCTGGAAGGTCTGGAGCAGTGCCGTGATCTGATAGAGGACATGGAGGGGATGGGGGAGGTGGGAAGACCAGAGAGCAGCTACTACAAACACAGTGCCTAGGGGCGCCTGGGTGGCTCAGTCAGTTAAGCGACTGCCTTCGGCTCAGGTCATGATCCTGGAGTCCCGGGATCGAGTCCCACATCGGGCTCCCTGCTCAGCAGGGAGTCTGCTTCTCCCTCTGACCCTCTTCCCTATTCATATTCTCTCTCCATCATTCTCTCTCTCTCTCAATAAATAAATAAAAATCTTTAAAAAAAAACAAAACACAGTGCCTCGTATATGCAAAGCCCCAAAACCAGGACCCAGGACGAGAGTGCACACGGTGCCCCACGTCGCCAGGGAGCTGGGGACAGTGCCGAACCCTACTGTCCTTCCTCTCCCTGCCCAGCCATAGACAGAGGAGATGCACCCCAACCCTACCTCGTATATGAGTTACTGGAGAGAGAGGAAAGTACATTAAACCCTCATTCCTTAACAGATAATAGCCACTTAAGTGGCAATGATAATTGAGACCAGAGATATGGAATTCCTCTCAAGAATGAGCATTAAGTCTTCCTCAACAAAGGGATGGCTCAGGACAAATTCTATCTGCTGTGACCAAACATTCTGTTCTGAGCTCCTCATGCCAAGGAGAGGGAGAGAACTCTCGGGAGGCCTGTAAACACCCACACCGAGGACAAGACCCTGCAGTGGGTCTTGATGTGATGTGATGGGTCTGATGTGAACACTGTTCACATCACTGCTTCAGTCCCAAAGCAAAGGGCAGCTGTGAAAAGTAGGGATCATCCTGAGAATGCTGAGGAACAGCCTGAGGGCTGGGGGGCGGGGCGTAAAGGGGGAGGGGCCGTGGTGGGCGGGGCCGAGAGGGGCCTCACCTGGCCCTCCCCCATCCCTCAGTCCCCTCACCCCACTTCCTGTCTATGGTGCTCTTCTGCTCATCAAATACCACCGGATTGTGAAGTTCTTTCAGGGTGGGAAGCACGTCCCTTTCATCTTGCCCACACATAATCCCCATGCTCTGTACACAAAAGGTGCCCCATAAATGCACACTCAGCTCTTGTTTCCGAGCGTCAAACCCCCCTCCCCAGCAGCTTGTGCTGGGGTTGGATTCACCCAAGGGAACAGAAAGGAAAAGGAAGGGCAGAGCTGGACCGCCCCACAGCCTTTACCTCACGAGGTTGGCACAGGGCCCCGGCCACCGGCAGCTCTGGTACACACGCTGGACCACTGTCTCCGAGCCGTTCTGCACCTGGCAGGACACCGTCCGCGTCACCGTGTGATGGCACCAGTGCCTGTGGGGACAGCAACAGTCATGTCAGCCCTTCTATTCCTGAGGTGCTGACCGCACGGCAAAAAGCCATGCTGGCCAAGGAGGGGTCCCTCCATAAAGCTGCGGGGTGGGGGTGCTCATTCTCCTGGGTAAGGGGTCCACTGAGACCCTCGGTCCAGGACTAAGGGGAAAGGGCAGTACCCACCACAGCCTTGGCCACCAAGCCCTGGCATCCATCATTTCAGTCTTCAAACACTCGGAATGAACCCCTGCCCACC
>NC_138373.1:7147962-7201818 GCF_054177405.1 Leptonychotes weddellii | reverse complement strand
CTGCTTGGCAGGGAGTCTGCTTCTCCCTCTGACCCTCCCCCTCTCATGCTCTCTCTCTCTCTCTCTCATTCTCGCTCTCAAATAAATAAATAAAATCTTTAAAAAAAAAATGGAACTACCGTATGACCCAAAAATCTCACTTCTGGGCATATATCCAAAGGAATTAATATCAGTATCTAGAAGAGATATCTGCATGCCCATGCTCATTGCAAAATTATTCACAATAGCCAAGATGGAAACAACTAAAGTGTCCATCCATGAATGAATGGACAAAGAAAATGTAGAAAATACACACACATACACACGATGGAATATTATTCAGCCATAAAAAAGATGGAAATTCTATCATTTACAATAACATGGATGAACCTGGAAGACATTACCCTAAGTAAATAAGCCACAGAAAGACAAATACCGTATGATCTCATCTGTATGTGGAATCCAAAACCATCCAACTCGTAGAACTAGAGAGTAGAACAGGGATTGCCAGGGGCTGGGGAGTGTGAGAGATGGGGAGATGCTGGTCAAAGAATACAAATGTCCAGTTATAAGATGAATAAGTTCTGGGGATCTAATATACAAATTAGATCTATATGTACATATATTATTATATTATCTGTGTATTATATATAATCACGTGGTGATTATAGTTAATAATTCCATATTGCATACTTGCAATTTGCTAAGAGAATAGATCTTAAGTGTTCTCACCACAAAACAAACAAACAAACAGTGGTAACTATGTGAGGTGATGAATGTGTTAATAATCTGTAGTAACCATTTCACAATGCATATGTATATTAAGTCATCACGTTGTACACCTTTGGGGGAAAAAAGCATATTGTACAACCTAAACATACACTTTTTAAATTTGTCACTCATAACTCAATAAAGCAGAAAATGTAAATAAAAAAAAAAAAGAAATCAGCCCCTAACAGCACTGGAAAACAAAGAAGCCGTGATCGAGAAATTTTGAGGAACGCTTGAGAGACTGAAAGTAGGTGGAACTAAATTGAAAGAGGAAAGCCCACTGGAAACAGGGAAGACTCCAGGTTGATGGTAAATGTGGGCACAACTTGGGAACAGCTGATGTGGCTAATGGGATAGGGGAGGGACCCAGAGATGACTGTCAGAGGACCATGGTACAAGGAGTCAGACAGGTAGGACCCGGATCCCTACCCCTGCTGGTGTCAAGAATCAGGCATTAGATTCACCTGCCTTGAGGCAGGTGTGGTTGGAGAGGGTGCTCCAAAATCTGATGACCCCCAGGAGAAACGGAGACCCTCTCAAGTTTATACAACTGAATTCCTTTTTTAAAAAGATTTACTTATTTGAGAGAGAGAGAGAGAGAGCGCGCTAGAGCAGGAGGAGGAGCAGAGGGAGAGGGACAGAGAGGCAGAGAAGTAGACTCCCCGCTGAGCCTAGAGCCCGACACGGGACTCGATCCCAGGACTCTGAGATCATGACCTGAGCCGAAACCAAGAGTCGGAGGCTCAAGCAACTGAGCCACCCAGGTGCCCCTATACAACTGAATTATTGCACAATCCTTCTCTACCCCTTACCTGTACTACCAACCTTCCAAGAGGCAAAGCAGCAATAAATAGTAAAGCAGAGAAGAGCCAGTGGAAATCCCCAAATACCAAGAATTTCAAAGTATTCGAGAAAAAAAAGGCCAACACCATGAAAGAAAAGCACCAACTCAACAGACAATAAATCACACCTCAGAAAAAGATAATAAAGCAAACCGATGAAGACAATTTTTTAAAACATAATTAATGTCCTCAAAGAGATAAGAGAATTGTGCCCTTGTAAAAAATATTATGAAATGGAAAAAATGAGATCTCTTGGAAATGAAACGTACGACTGTAAAAACCAAAAGCGCAACAGATGGGCTGAAAAATCAGAATAGACACAGCTAGAGAGTTAGCGGATGAGCCGGAAATCCGAGCCATGAACTTTCCAAGGATGCACTGCAGGGGGAAAAGGAGGTGGGAAATGTGGGGGGGGGGGGCAGGGGGAGAGAGGTGAGAGACCCAGAGGACAGACCACGTGCCAACATATGTCTACTAGTAGCTCTGGAATGGGGGATCGGGGAGAGCCAAGGGAAGTACGTACTTGAAGAAAGAATAAAGAGAGTTGGAGAAAGACATGATTTCTTAATCCAAAAGAGCCCACTGAGTGTTAAACCAGATGAACACAAACAGACATATCATGCTGAAATGTCAGAACCCTCAGGATGGAGACAAAATACCAAATGCTGTAGAGAGGAAAGTAATGCAGATTACCTACAATAAACTGAAATTAGAGTTCTCATCAGCAGCACCAGATTCATCAAGAAACACACCGGTTTCGAATTTTGGAGGGGAAATATCAAGCACCCAGAATTCCACACCCAGGCAAGCTCTCCTTCAAAGTCAAAGGCAAGATAAAGACATTTTCAGATGCACAGGAACTCGGAAAGCTTACCAGTCACCTTTTCTGAAAGAATCACTGCAGGATGTACTCCAGCAAAATAAATGAAGGATGCAGAAGAAATATATTAACTATGAGAAGCAGTTATGAGCAAAGAAAGAGTAATATGATTTAATAACAGCCTAGCTCTAAAATCCAAAGTGATCTCAGTAAGGAAGAGAGCTCTAAGAGGGACAGAAGGAACCAAAAGTTGCTGGGAGTTTCGTCTTGTTTAAGGAAAGGACATGAGTGTTTTGCAACTTCAGGTATAGCAGAAAAATACACGATTAAAATATACCTTTCAGTTTGAAGATAAATACTAACAAGGATAGAAAGAAGACAAAACTGACAAACCATGAAAGAAAAAAAAAAAACAAAGAAAATTTGATTAATCCAACAAAATGCTAGAAAAGCAAGAGGTAGCAAGAGAAAACACAGTAATTAGAAAACCTTGGAAAGAGAAAGAAGAAAAGAATCCACAAAGATTCAAGCAGAAATGAATGAAGTAGATTTACTTTAAGTGAATCAACAAAACATGTTTTAAAAAAAATCAAATAGGGCGCCTGGGTGGCTCAGTTGGTTAAGCGACTGCCTTCGGCTCAGGTCATGATCCTGGAGTCCCTGGATCGAGTCCCGCGTCGGGCTCCCTGCTCGGCAGGGAGCCTGCTTCTGCCTCTGACCCTCCCCCCTCTCATGTGCTCGCTCTCTCTCATTCTCTCTGTCTCAAATAAATAAATAAAAACAAATCTTTAAAAAAAAAATCAAATAGACAAAGCTTATAGCAATTCCTAATTAGAAACAAAGACACAAGAGAAAAATTCCAGAGACTTAAAATTATACGTAAATTTTATGTGTGATCTTGCATCAAAATTTTTCAAAACCTGGACAATTTTCTAGGCAAATCTCTACTACCAACATTTGCACTGTCAAAAAGAGCATAAAGTAATCAAAAATCTATCCCTCTCCCCCAAAGATACCAGGAGACCTAGTTCAAAACCTGGGTCTGCCACCAACCTGCTCTGTGACTTGAGCAAAGTGATGTCCCCTCTCTGAGCCTCAGTGAAATAAAAAATCTTACCCCTTAAGTTTATTGCAAGGGCTACGTGAGCAGATTCAGGTTAGTGGTGTATAAATCATGTGGCACTCACTACTAAAGTATCCCTGATTGGCTGGCTACCAGAACCCCACAGTGTCCATAAAAGCCTAGGGACTGACCTTACGCATTTTGGAGCTGGGAGGAGTAGTGGGCAGTTAAACCTCGCTGCCCATAGCTCAGACTTGAGGCTGAGTGGGGAAGGGAATCCAGCCTTCCAGCCCAGAGGACCATCACGGTCCCACCTCCCCAGTACACACCTCCACTCTTGCCTCTGACAGATCAGTCTGGAAATTGTGCAAGATGGCGGCATCTAAGCCATTCCTTCATCTCTACTGGGGAGCCCTGGTGCCATCTCAGGCACTAAGCGTGACTCTCTTGGGGATGAACCAACCCGAGGACAATGCTCCATCCCGACATCCGCCCGTGGCGTTCTGGAACAGACAGACCAGCCAGCCATCTCCGAATCACGCGGGGTCAGGCTTGTCTATAGGGAAATGAGCTGTGAATTGCAAAACATTTTCAAATGCCTCGATTCATCATCTCCAGGACATTTGATCTTTTAATGGGCTGTAAATGGCTTCCCAAACTCAAAACCTGGCCAAAAACAATGAAGAAGGCAGGCAGAGACAAGGGAAAAGGGATCTAGGCCTTCTCAGATGGAATTCAAAACCTTGTTCATGTCCAGGCACCACGGTTCCAGACAATCTTGGTGTCAGGCACTCTTCTCCCATGTGGGGTCCCTCTTAGGATCCCCATGTCCTGAACATTCTGTGTCTCCTGTTTGTGGGTGGTATCACAGAGCCACCCACCCCCACCCCTGCCCATGGTGGGTGCATACAGAGCTGTAAGGACCACAGAATAACTCCACCAGGAGACTGGCTTGGCAGGAGACATATGTCCCTTTTAAGACCCTTCTGGAAGGACTGGCCCAAGAGTACAGAATTCGGGAGTGGCAGGGCTGGTCCTCGAACTGCCTGGCAGTGAGGGTGCCCTCAGCAGCCTTCATCAGGATGGGAAGGGGCTGACATTATCTTTGAGCAGCAAATGTCTCTTCCGTACCTCCCCTCCTCCTCCCCAGCTGGGTTCTCATGGAGGGTCCAGGATGGGAAACTTCCTCCCAGCCTTGGGGACAGACGGGCTCCCGTGCAGGTCCCTTTTCTTATGAGACGAGGTCCACTCCCTGATGGGGTAGAGCCACTGACTTGGCCCTGCTCCACCCACCTAGAGGCTGCTTCTACCGTGGTCTTCACCCTGCTCAGTGTTTGGCTCTATGACTTGGCTGAGCTCCGAAATTCTTAATTTGGGGTCCTTTGGGACAACGAGCGCTAAGTGGCTTCAGGAAATCATGGCACAAAGGAATGGAGGGTCTTCAGGACACCCCTGGTCCAGGCCCACCTCTGAATATAACTAACCCAGGGAGATGCCAATATGGCAACTTCTCCTCCCCAGAGCCCTGGTCCCACCCCAAGCACCGACCCCCCGAGCCCCCCAGTTCTATCTGAGCTTTGCCTTGGGACTTGATCTCACTCACACTTTCCCTCAATCCCCAGGACCCTAAGCTCCGAGCCCAAACCAAGCCCTGGGGCTCTGACGGTGTCCTCCCTTCCCGGGAGGATCACCCAGTCTGCCCCCTTTCCCTGTCCCATGCTCTGCTCCACCCTCATGTTGAGTCACCTCAGTGCTTCCCCTTGAACCCCAACATATAGGCCCTACTTTTCTGGACAGTGGTCACACATCATCATAGCCCATGGGACACTCTGAGACATACCATTTCAATCTGTCCAATACCCAGCACATTGCTCTCCAGACCCAACTGGGTCCATCTTGGTGACCAGCATCACTAAACTCCTGGTCCCTTTACCCAGAACGCCCAGCGGCAAATTACCGCAGACTCCACCTTCTCCCTCCCTCACTCCCCGTGGCCACTTAGCCCCCACACCAGGCAAGTCCACATCCTCAACCCCTCTCCTGCTCCATCTTGATCTTGCACCTGGACGGCCTTGGTGCCTGCTGGTCTACCAGCCTCCAGCCCTATCTCCCTGCAGTGTCCTCTACATGCCACCAGAGGCCACTCCCTAAACCACAAATCTGTCCTGCCCCTGTCACTTCCCTTCCCCATCCCCCATAGCTCCCACCCACCTCCCTTGGTACCACCTCCTACCACGCTCCATCTTGCCACGCACACTGTCACAGTGTCCTCCCTGGCGTGCCGTCCACCGTCTTCCATTTGGCCAACTGTTACCCTACGAGTCTTCATTCGGGCTCTGTCCCCTCCTGGAGGCCCTCCCTGACCCCCTGGCCAGGAAGGGACCCCTGCCTCAGGCTCCACAGGCTCCCGTGCATCCCCTGATCTTAGCCCCAATCGTACTAGAAAACTATAGGCTCCCAAGGACGGTGGACCCAGAACAGGACTCATGAAGTTGTGCTGATCCGACCCCAAGCCCTATGTCCCAGCGGGACTTTCTCTCACCCACTTGCACTCACTCACCAAAAACTGTTTCTCGGGCTCTGCTGGGTGCCAGGCCCTGAGCACCAGCAAGTTCTGCCCCCATGGCTGGGACTACCCATCTGAAGGTTAAGGGCGTTGAGTTTCAGGCCCCCCTCCGCCCAGCCCTGATCATTCTAATTACCTGGCCATACTCTGCCCAACCCCCAGAGGCCAGTTCCACGGGTTCTGTGGGCCGGCTGGGTTCAGGGAGCTCTGTGAGAAGCCAGGTTTGCAGCCTGACAATGGCCACTTGGATGGGCAATCTGGATGACTCTGAGACCGTGCCCTTGAAGCAGAGCCCATGGGGCTTAGCTGGTCCCCAGAGAGATGCCGGCAGAGGAACCAGGTCCTCGCCCCTTCCCAGGAGAGAAAGAACTGCTCAGGTACAGAATCAGCCCACCTGGCTTCTGGCCATTCAGAGACCCTCTCCTGCGGGCAGAGTTGGGCTCAGGACCCCATGACCTCTTTTGGGGTTGGCAAAGCAGTCCCATGTACTGTTACGGGCTGAGATGTGTCCCTACCCCCAAATTCATATGTTGAAACCCTAACCCCCCAATGACTCAAAATGTGACTGTATTTAAAGATAGAGTCTTGGGCCACCTGGGTGGCTCGGTCGGTGAAGCATCGGACTCTTGATTTCAGCTCAGGTCGTGTTCTCGGGGTTGTAAGATCGAATCCCGAGTAAGTCTCCACGCTCAGCGGGGAGTCTGCTGGGGATTCTCTCTCTCTCCCTCTGCCCCTCCTCCAGCTCATGCTCTCTCTCTCTCTAAAATACATAAATAAAATCTTTAAAAAAAGTCTTTAAAAAGGCAATTAAGTTAAAATGAGGTCAGTAAGGTGGGTTGTAATCCAGTGTGACTGGTGTCCTTATAAAAAGAGGAAACTTACAAATTATGAACGCAAAGATGTACAGAGGGAAGACAGCGTGAAGATGCAGGGAGAAGACCATCCACGAGGCAAGCAGAGGGGCCTCGGGGGGGAAACCACCCTTGTCAACACCTCTGTCTTGAGCTTCCAGCCTCCAGCACCATGAGGAAATTCATTTCTGTCATTTAAGCTGACCGCGTGTGGGACTTAGTTGTGGCGGCCCCAGGAAACCTGCACATACGTGATCTCACATAATCTTCGCAACAATTCTCAGGTAGGCGCTTTACAGAGAAGGAAGCTGAGCCTCCAGAAGAGACAAGGTCACACACTGAGCACGTGGTCCTTTTAGACCCTGAAGCTCAGTCTTCAATTTGATGCTCCATGCTGCACCCGCCTTGCCCAGGAGGCCAGCAGACGGTTAGAGAACTAGTACAAAATCACCCAGCAGGTGCTTAGTAGCCACGTCCCTCTGGGAGCCATCCCACCTGCAAACCAGGAAGCCGGAGGGACCCAGTGGTCTCACACATGGGGTGGGGGCTGTCACAGATCAGGAAACGAGGCATGGGGCGAGAGCAGACGGAACATGTCCCAGGCCACCCAACAAGCAAGCCGACGTGCACCCAAGATTCAAGCCCAGCCCTGAGCTGCTCGGCTACACCTGCCAGATGGACTTGAAGAGCACCTGGGGCTTGGCAGACAGTGGTCTCTCCACGTGGGGCCATGCTGCCTGGAGGGGGCCGGGCCGCAGATGGTGCTGGAAGCAGCAGGCTGCTGACGGGAGGCGCAAACCAGGAGCTGGTGCACACGGGGGCCTGGGTCTTGGCAGGGAGGAGGGATCCAGGCTAGATCTCCCCAGCCTGGAGCAAAGAGCCAAATCTAACAAGATGAAATATGACCGGGCGAATGTGGAGTCCGGCCCTGCGGCCCCAAAACCCAGCAGATGAGCCCCAGATGGGGCGGGAAGGTTCTCGCCAACAATAAGTTCAGTGCGAGTCAGTGGTATGCGCTGTATTCCGAAAGGCAAAGGCAATCTCAGGCTGTCTTCGTGCAGAATAACGAGAGCACCCTTCTCCCCTCAGCACCAGCCCATGGGGTGTGGACACTGGGCCGTGCCCCGGATCCCCCTCCGGGCCCCCCTCAACGAAGGGCTATCAGCGGTCAGACCCTCCCAGTAAGAGCTGCCTCGCCTGACATCCTGCTGTCCCCAGGGCGACCCCGTCCAGGGTCTGGTCCATGCACGAGTTGAAGGGCCCAGCCATATGGACGTCAGGACAAGTCGAAAGGTCCACTGTAGCCGCAGGGCTCCCCGGGGAGGTCGGTGGTAACTGTCGCTGGGCCTGCATCCCAGCTCAACTTCTCCTTCTGACTCCCAAGTCCGTCCTCTCCCTTCCGTGGTCACCGATCCCAGGACACATCCTCCGTGCCGGACCCCGTCTCAGAATCTGCTTCCTGGGGACTTGGCCTGGTATCTGCCATGAACCCAACAGGGAAAGAAACAAAGTGACACCCAGTGCACTGGGAGCGGTCTATGTCCTAGAGGCTAGGGGGACGAGGAGGCCGACCCGTAGAGCAGTGAGTGTCCATGGGAAGAGGACAGCTCGGAAGCCCAGGATTTGGCCAGGGGGAGGGGAAGGCCCCACACCCCTCGCATTCACACCTGCCCTCTCCAGCAGGTGAGAACAGTCGGCAGTGGGTTCTTTGGATAGAGTGAGCAGAAACACGCTGGGGGCCGCAGCGGGGGGAAGACAGCTCTGAGGGGGCAGCTCTGAGGGGCCTGCTCTCCACCAGAGACACCTTCAGGTGAGACATGCTCAAGTGGCCCCAGGGGCCCCGAGTCACCTCAGAGCATGGAGCCGCCTGGGAGACTGACCTCCAGAGACCAGAGCCACTCAGTGTCTCCCAACAAGACAAGTGTCCCTGTGGCTGGTGTTTCTCTCCATCTCTCAACCAGTGAGCCGCTGTCCGGAGTGACGGTTTCATTCCTGTAAGAATAACTGAATGTGTGATCCACTCAGTCCTGATCAGTTTTTAGGGCCCAGAAACCAGTAGGAGCGTTTGCTACGCAGAGAGATTTGTCTGCCCCCCTGACAGATTTTATTGGAACTGTCGTCCATTTTGAGGCAAGACCAGGGAGGAATTTAAGTCATTTTTTTTTAAAGATTTTATTTATTTATTTGAGAGAGAGAGAGAGAACACATGAGAGGGGATAGGGTCAGAGGACGAAGCAGACTCCCTGCTGAGCAGGGAGCCCGATGCAGCACTCGATCCCGGGACTCCGGGATCATGACCTGAGCCGAAGGCGGTCGCTTAACCAACTGAGCCACCCAGGCGCCTGGAATTTAAGTCATTTTAAGGTCACTGACTTTCAGAGGGATAGGCTGCTGATCCAAAAGCCCGGCAGCAACCGACCCAATCTTTCTGTAAAAACAGGGGGGCAATGATGTGGACTGCGGGGTCCAACGCTGAAGCCGGGTGGGAGAACGAGGCGTGTGGGTCTGGATGTGGGTCCGCGGGCAAAGCAGGGAGCCAGGGTGCCCCCAGACAGCTGCTTCCTAACTATCTGTATTCATTCTCTAGCACTTTCCATGGTGGGGAATTCCTGAGGCCTCCCCCACCTGAGACAAGGCTGGAAAGAACCCCATATAGAGCATCAACCACTTACAGATTGAATTTCCCATTCGCACGGGGGCAGCTGAGGGAGCATACAACTTGGCCGAACAGAAAGTGTGGCTTTGAGCATCTCAAGAAGGATCCACGATGACTCCCATTAATGGGAGTGCCAGAGGCAACAAGTTGCCAGAGTTTGGTGCCAAACGTCTTCCGTGGGATCAGCGTTCCCGAGGCCACCTGCTGAGAAACGCTCCGGCGACACAGATTCCACGACCAGAACTGGAACTCACCAGAACTTTTACGGAGTGAGGCATGTCCGCCTTGGACCGTGAGCCGTTTGGCCTGCAAGCGACCTCTACAGAAGTCAGAGCTTTCTGTGTGGCCAAGATCAGGACAGGACCGAGTTGTGTGTCCTCGGTGGTCCTTCTCAAGTGCACTGTCTCTCAAAACCACCTGCTGACTCGGGTCCTGTGGGGATGGGCCCAAGAATATGCACTTGTAACAGGCTTCCCGGGGATGCTGGGTGAGGACAGTGATGCTTTCCACCCAATGGAAGTTGGAACCGAAACAGGAAAAAGAGTAACTGACATTTACTGAGCGCTTGGATGTGCCAAGTACTGGGGCAAGCCTCGGACACATCTCCTCCTGTAATCCTTATAGAAACCCACCATGGAAGAGCCACCACCATACCTGTGTTCAGAAGAAGCCAGCCAGACTAAGCAGCTTCCCTCACTCCATCCCTCTGCCAGGAAAAATGTATGCTTACCACACCTTGAGCCACACTGAAAGGATGGCCTCATTCTCTCCCAGTTCTGTTTCCTGAGACAGAGACTCTCAGCTCCTCTGTCCACGCCAGGCCCCAGCAGGCCTGCTTGCCTTGGGTCAGATGCCCACCCCTGGTCCAGTCAGGTGTGGGGAACTCGCATGGCACAGAACAGGGGGCCTAGGGCCCCCTGTGGCAGGCACTCTGGGGGACTGCATCCTTTAGAACAGACAGTGAGGGAGGTGGGTGCCTAACTGGCCTCTCATATATGATTCGTGTGTCCCCAGTAGTCATCTCCTCCTCCTCCTTCTTTGGTAACCAACCCCAGTTTTCTTCAGACTCTGGGCATCAGTAAGTGCAAAAAAGGTGGGTAAGATCATAATCTCATTGGTCGAAGTGTGGACACATTCATTCATGTCTGGTCAGTGACAAGTAAGGGGAAGTCAACTGAGGGGCTTCTGCAAAATACCATCCCTTATGGGGGAGGGAGGATTCAAGAAGAGAAGTTCATGCTTTTTTCCGTACACAGGTGGATGAGGATGTGATGCCTGGAGCTGTGGCAGCCATCTTAGAGCCATGAGGGAAGACAGCCTAGGGAGAGCAGAGTAAAAAGCAGGGTCCTTGAGCATTCGATGCTGCCGAATTAACCAACCCTCGAGCCACCCATTTCTCAATATGTGAAATATTATGACTTTGTTGTTTCAGCCTACATCAGTAGGGTTTTTATGATGCACATTTAAAAGCATCCCAGACAAAACAACCTGCTGTCAAAGCGTACTATCAAGGCGTACAAATGTGAGGCCAGGAGGCCTAGTTTGTGTCCTACTTGCACCACTTACCACCCGCATGGCTTTGGGCAAGTCTCAACTTCAGAGCCTCAGTTCCTCATCTGCAAAATGGGAGCCCGCTTTCCAAGGGCTGCTCAAGAGCAGTAACACCTATGTGAATGAATACAGACATATGGGCTGCACAGCTCCAGGCAGAGGGTAGGTATAACCACTATGCAGACTGCCACCCCTTGGTTGGGGTTTTAGGCTCCTCTGGATGTAAACGTGCTGCTTCCAGTGACCCCCACCACTGAATAGCAGCCAAGGTGCTGGCTCTGGATGGCGTGGGCCAAGGTGGCATCACTCACTGTTCCCACAAAGGTTCACAGAGCTCCTGCTTCATGTAGGGCCCCAGACTAGCCGTGTGGCCACTGTGTGCCCTCACCAACCCGGGATGGTGGGAAGTGCCCAGGACGCGGGTGGGTCAAGAGAGCCAGCCCCCGGGGCCAGTCTCGCTCTGCCTAGCTGAACGGGCTTTGCCATGCGTGAGGCTCAGTTGCCTCGTCTATAAAATGGGGAAAATGACCTGCAGTCACCAGGCTGCTGAGAGCAAGAAAAAGAAGTAACAGCCAAAAGCCATCCAGGGAACTGCCTGTGCAGAGGGCAAAGTCACTGGAATGTTCCCCTGAGGGCCCAGCCCATTGGAACTCGAACGCCCATCCCTGAGAGTCTCAGGGCAGCATCATCAGGGGGAGGAAGGCTTCCCCATGTGGGAGGGGACACGTAGAAAGGCCACCACTCCTCAGCTCCCTCTGCTTCTGGGGACGCTGTCTCCCTCCCGCTCTGGGAAGCAGACAGAATTTGGTTTAGGAATATTTTCCGGAAAGCATCTCACAAGGGACTTGGATGGAGACTTATGAAAGGTCTGCACTGCCGGGGGCAGGTCTTGCAAAGATCACCTTGTCCCAACCCCCTCTTTACAGGTGAGACAACGAGGCCCCCCAAAGGGAAGGACCCACGGTGGCACAGCAAGCTGGTGGCAAAGTCGGGACGAAAGCCAGGACTCCTGGTTTTAATTTTCTCCCATCCTCCCACAATCAGTAAGGAGACTGGTTCCCAGTGTTCACTTGGGGGAAAAAAAACTGATAAGAATCTGAAGAATGTGGCTGCCAAAGGGGACGAGGGTGGAATTTGGCATCCGATACCCCGAAGATCACACACAATTATGACCCCGCAAGTCTCTGGTGAGCCGAACACCTTTTGGACCTGCGTCCCTTTCCAAAAAGAGCGAGGTTCCGCATCCACATGCCGGGCCCAGCTGGGTGGCTCCCCTGCATCCCGCAGCTGGCTTTGAGTCTCGAAAGAGCCCCTCAATCCCCCTGCAAAGGGCGGGCCCGGAGAACTTGACGCAACTCAGATTCCGGCGGGGAATGAACACGGCATTCCGAATTAAATCCTGCTGTTTATGGAGTTCGCCTCTTCCTCGAGATCGCTGCTTCTCCTGGAGCCTGCTTTGTCTCCCTAGTTCTTCGAGGTGTCTTGCCACCAGCACTCATGACTGGCAGCTCAGTAAACCTCCCCCCACCCAGCGGGTAGTGGGGAAACATGGGTTTGACACCACTGGACCTGACACTTTCCACCTGAGACAAGTCAGTGGGTTCCAGAGGTCTTCCTGGAAGAGGAAGCCGGAGCCCTGGGGTCACTGTGTGACCATGCACTGGCCCCATCCCTCTCTGGGCCTCCACGTCCCCCTGGCAGCATTGGAGCTGGGGGGTAGGGTTGGGGCAGGGGCTTTTAGAGGCCATCACGCTCACCTTGGGACAGAAGGGCCAGAGTGACGCTGCCTCTCGCCCAGAAATCAAGACTGTTGGGAAACCAGACTGGCCAAGTGCATGGCTTTTTCGTGCCCTCCAGCCAGCCAGGGCTAGGTTTCTACTGCTCACGGGGCTGGAGGTGCTTACGCCCTCTCCAGGCAGGTCGTTCTGCAAAAACACCTGCAAAGTCGTCCCCAAGCCAGGGGCCCGGTGAGAACTTCCAGCAAAACAAAGCCACTTGCGTGGGGCACATGGTGGGCAGGTGCGTGCTGCGGTCCACCAGCCTAGTCTACCTGCCGGCTTCCGGAGGGCAGGTACCCCGACTGAACCGCTGCCTCCCCGGCCCCTGGCCCCAGTGTAGCACACGGTGCCCATCCGTGAACAGGTGCTCACTAGACGAATGAATGAAGAAAGAAGGGACAGTGGTGGTGTGGACTCCTGATGCTCTCCCCTGAGGTCTCCATAACTGAGCCGTCTGGCCTTCCAGTGGCCCGTCTCCCCAGCCTGAGCTGTGCCCCTCCCCCCACCTGGGCCCTTAGCCCACAGCAGTGTCTTTTAGATAAGTCCCCTCCTCCCCACCCAGCCCCTCCTCTCTCAAATCTCTGCTATGCCCTTTGGACAAGCTGGACCTCTCCCTCTTGGTCCCCCCAACTGTGCCCACCGACTCACAGCCACTGTGTCCCCCCGCGGGGGGTGGGGGACACCACCATCTCTTTCTGTGTCTGGTTCCTGACAGCAGAAACCCACCCAACTTGTATCTCCGTGGCCACACCCGGCATCAAGTAAGCAATAAGTAGAATGTTTGGGAATGAACGAGTTCAGTGGGAGAATTAAACATACGTGAACTGTGTGTTGGAAGAAACAAGTTTAGGATCTTTACATTCAAATTCTACCTTACCATCAGATTCTTTCCCATGGGAAAGCAGCTTTGAAATTAGAATGAAGGCCCATTAGGGGCGCCTACGTGGCTCAGTGGGTTAAGCGTCTGTCTTCGGCTCAGGTCATGATCCTGGAGTCCTGGGATCGAGTCCTGCGTCGGGCTCCCTGCTCAGTGGGGGGTCTGCTTCTCCCTCTGCCTGCCTCTGTCCCCAGCCAGGCACCCTCAGCAGCTAGGGGACAGCGACCAGGAATCCGACACGTACCAGGGGGCCCTCATCTCCCTCCCTACCCAGGATGTCCCCGCACTGCTCAGTCCCCAGGCCCCAAGGCAAGCTCAGCACTCCACATACCAAAAAGGCTTCTTTCCCGAGGCTCTTCTCTGGAAAGCACCTCTCGACTCCCTCACCCACAGTAAGGCTTCCTGCCGTCCCCTCAGCGCCCACCTGGCCACCGCCTCCCCTCTCGCTCCTGGGCACCGTCTGTCCAGGCCTCACAGGTCCCTCCCAGGACACACGAAATCTGGTTTCCTCCAGACTCCCAGGGCTGGTGCAGGGCAGGGATGGAAAAGACCAGACCATGCCGATTCCGCGCACCCCCAGCATCCAGCATCAGTGTGGCTCCAGGCAGGGCTGAGGAACGAACGTTCCAAAAGCTCTGGAACCACCAGCGGGGCAGCTCTGTGGGGCTGGAGCGGCCCCGGGGGTTCCAGCCTCAGCCTGAGGCCAGGGGAGACAGTAGAGCAGTTTTTACGCAAGGGCACGATGTGAACAGAGCTGAGTTCCAGAAGGTTCCCCCCAGCAGCCCCGATGGGCACGGCCCCAGAACGGAGACTGTGATGGAAGGCAAACGCCCCCACCTTTCCCCTCTCATCTGGCTGTTCCTCCCAAGGTGAAGGGGCACCGCCGTGCGACCACAGGAAAGACACAAAATCACCAGACAGGAGAGCCCATTTCACCTCCAGCCCCGATGATTAAAGGGCTTCCCTCCCAGGAACCCCTGCAGACGGGGGCGGGGGGGTCCCCCACAGGGCCACCAAGAGGGGCGGGCCTCCACACCTCACCTGGTCCCAGGAGCCCACAGCAGGGCCCAGCGAACGCGCTTCTATTTGTCTGTGGCTTTCGCCGTGGGATCAACACACAAAATTAAATCCATCGTGGGCTGCAGAATGCTCTGAACCAGGCCACCCAACGGTCACACACGAAAAAACTGCAAACTAATGACTTGCAGTTTTGCTGCTTTCAGAAAGGGTTCTTTTAATCAGTCCTGTGGTGGGATCACTGAGCTTTTTGGTTAGAATTCCTGGGGATAAGGTTTTCTCCCCTCCAGGAGAGACCTCACAGCGGGACGTTTGGACACATGTGATGGTGAGGCCTGGAAACCCGCTGCTTTTTTTTTCCGCCTCTCTCTCTAAACCTTTACTGAAATACACTTGACTTATGAAAAGCTGTATGTAATTAATGGATACAACTTGATGAATTCGGACATAATTATACATTCCACAAACCAGCATCACGGTCTGCCCCATAAACATACCCAGCCCCTCCTTCTTATTTACTATTATTGTTATTTTGTGATAAGAATCCTTAAGGTCAGAGCTACCCTCTTAGCAAATGTTTAAGCACAGCGTATACTATTAACCACCAGCATCACGATGCACAGGTTTCTCAGATGTTCCTTTCGCGTAAATGAGACTCTGTACTCTTGACAAGTGCCTCCCCGTTTCCTCCCTCCCCCAGCCCCTGGCACACACCCTCTCACTCTCGGCTTCTACAAATTCGACTCTTTGATTTTACGGTTTTTTTTTTTAAGATTTTATTTATTTATTTGAGAGAGAGCGCGCGCGAGAGAGAGAGAAGGAGCATGAGAAGGCGGAGGGGCAGAGGGAGAAGGAGAAGCAGACCCCCGCTGAGCAAGGAGTCCAATGCGGGACTCGATCCGAGGACCCTGCTTGGGATCATGACTTGAGCCGAAGGCAGACGCTCAACCGACTGAGCCACCCAGACACCCCTGATTTTACGGTTTTAAGTTTGATTATTTTAGATCACTCAGCTACATGGGATCATGCAGCACGTGTTCTTCTGTGTCTGGCTTGTTTCACTTAGCATACTGTCCTCCAGCTTCCTCCCTGTTGTCCCAAATGGCGGGACTGCCTTCTTTTTTAAGGCTGAGTAATATTCCAGTGTATTCGTAGAGACCACATTTTCTTCATCCATTTATCTGTTGCTGGATGGAAACCTGCTGTGCGGTGACAGAAAGTGCCAGCAGCAGCTCAGAGGACCAGAAGGTCTCCTGCTTTCTGATCCTCAGAAACTTGGGAGTCAGGACAGGACAGGGGGGTCGTGACCATTCTGCAGATGAAAAGATTGGGGTTCAGAGCAGGGACGTGGTATATGGCCTTGCTGTTGCTGTTATAACAAATTACCTCCAACTTAGTGGTATAATACGGCACGTATTTATTATCTGATAGTTCTGGAGGTCCAAAGTCCGAACTCAGTCTCGCTGGGCTGGAGTCAAGGTATCATGGGCTGGTTCCCTCTGGAGGCTCTGCGTTCCTCGGTCCCATCTGCACGTCACTCTGACCCTGTGCTTCTGTTGCTGAATCCCCCGTTCCCTTGGACCCCCTCACCTCTCTCTTAATGGGATCCTTGGGATTGGGTTGTGCGCACCCTGATAACCCAGGACCTTCTCCAATCTCAACATCTGCAAAGTGCCTTTTACCAGGTCAGGTCGCTTATTCACAGGCTCTGGGAAGATCAGGACGTGGACATCTTCGGGGGCCATCATTCTGCCTCCCACACATGGCTGGCCCCAGGCCACACAGCCAGGAGGTGGCCACACTGGGCCCGGGGAGGGAGGCCCAGTTCCGACAAGTGGGAACTGGGTCACAAGCCTTCGGCACGCTTTCGGGGTTCCCAGACATCCCCATACATCCGGTTTGGGGACACGGGTCAAAGGAACAGTGCAGACGTCCTGTGGATGGGATGCAGGAGGTGGGTGTATGTGGCTCAGGAATGCCAGACCCACCCCCCTCAGGGCACCTCTGCTCCTATTGTTTCCATCGACCTGGAGAACCCTCCCGCCTCTGCACCCACCTCCAGAGTCCCAACTCCCAGCAGCTTCTCCCTTCTCTGCCTAGAAGGACCTCCGTCCCAGCCACTTCCATCCTCCTGCTCTCAGGCTCACCCCGCCCCCAGCCTCCGTGCTCCCACACTGCTCTGCCGTGCCCCTAGAATGCACACCCACAACGCAGCAGACACATACGCACGTGGCCCTCTCCCCGCCAGGCCACTCATGTCCCCTTATCTGTGTTCCCTTCATTGCTCATCCTCCACCCTCAAGCACCTGGGATTGGGTTGGTCAGTGGTTGGTCAGACAGCTCAGTGGTTAAGGGCATGAGCTAGGACAGCCTGGGTTCAAATCCTGGCTCTGCCCTCACTAGCTGCACGACCCTAGAGGGGCCGGGGAAGCTGTTAAATCTCCCCTCAGTTTCCCTACCTATAAAATAAGAGCACCTAGGGCGCCTGCGTGGCTCAGTTGGTTGGGCGACTGCCTTCAGCTCAGGTCATGATCCTGGAGTCCCGGGATCGAGTCCCGCATCGGGCTCCCTGCTCAGCAGGGAGTCTGCTTCTCCCTCACCCTCCCCCATCTCGTGCTCTCTCTCTCTGTCTCATTCTCTCTCTCAAATAAATAAATAAAATCTTAAAAAAAAAAAATAAGAGCACCTAGAGGCACCCAGGTGGCACAGTTGGTTAAGCATCCGACTCTTGGTTTCGGCTCAGGTCCTGATCTCAGGGTCATGAGATCGAGCCCTGCCTTGGGCTCTGCGCTCAGCGGGGAGTCTGCTTGGATAGTGTCTCCCTCTGCCCCTTCCCCCACTCACATGCTCGCTCTCTCTCAATTAAATAAATGAATCTTAAAATAATAATGGTACCTAACCCATGGGGACATTGTGCGGAATAAATGAATTAATGTACCCAACACACTTAGAATACCACCTGACACATAATAAGCATTGATTCAGTGTTTGCCATTTTAATGAGGTATCGAAGGTGTCTATCCTGGTCTCTATGCTCAGGAAGCTTGTAGCCTAACAGAGAAAACAGATATGAAATAAATCATGAGTTCATTAATTACTGAGTAGATGGTGGACAGCAGTAACACACACCCCTGCCTGTGTACGGCCCACATGGGTCCCCGTCTGCTAAAAACAGTGGCTCCTGAAGACCCCAACTGCCTTATCAGCGCTTGCTCCTGAGCTGGCCACATTCACATATGGGCTCACACAGGCCCCTGTGTATCCGCTGTGTTTCTAGTGTCTAGAAACTCGATGCTCCAACATTTGCCCTGTAGGCCCATGCCAGACACGCCTCGCTCTGGACCACCCAAGGATGTGCCTGAGTCACCTGGCGAAGGTCCCGCTCCCGGGGCATGGCGTTCAAATACAAACCAGTCGATCCAGAGGCCACACCCACCGGCCTCCTTCTGGGGACTCTCACATTTAGGGCCACTATCCACCTGCCCTATTCACCCCAGGGCCGGGTACCACACACAACAAGTGACAGTCCCTCCGCCCCAGAGCCCACTGGAGTTGCTCAAACTAGCCAGCCTGAGCCTGCTTACCTTCCCTCACCTGTTCCTTCCAGCAAAAGCCACAAGGCTTCTTGTTCCCCACCACCACCCCCGAGGAACCCCGGTCCTTCCTCATGTGACCCTGTGCAGCTTGGCCTGCCTTCTATTCTTGGGAACTGTAAGTAATAAATATCTATACCTCCCATTTTCTATTCATACAGTATGTTCTAGAACACCCTGCCACTGTGTCCATCTAAACACAGACCCTACGCTGCACGATGCAGATGGCACAGGATAGGAAGCCAGAAAACTCAATTCCAGCCCCGGCTCAGCCACTCCCCAGCTGTGTGACCCTGGACCCATCCCTCCTCATCTCCCAGCCTGTTTTCCCAGGAGGATAACAGTGGCGGGGGGGGGGGGGGGAGACAGCAGAGTAACAAAACCTGTCCCTGCAATGAGACATAGCCTAACACTACCAAAGGTAATGTTTGGTTCCCAACTGAAGCCTGCAGAGTTTGAAAGGCCTCTAAAATTGGATCCAAATGCAGAGATCGCTCTCTCCTTCCCGGAGAGTCGGGGGGAAGACCTATGTGCAGACTTTCCAGGAAGATGAAGAGTCTCTCTTCCTCTTGAAACCTCCTGAGTCCAACTATCACTCAACAGGACCTGTACTGATACATACCCAAAATACCCACGGCCGGGGCGGGAGGGGCTGTGGGCTTTGAGGGGGAAGGTCACAGCCCCTGCCCAGGATGAATCCACAGCCCAGACGAAGTCAGTCCCTCAGGAAGGTAAACAACAACCAGAATCCCCACCAGGCCCCAGCACTTGCGGCACAAATGGGGTGACTCCCCCCACCCCCACCCCCCCACACACACACATTCCCACATGCCCTTGTGTGTGAGCAAATTCCTCAGACCAGAGAACTCCCATCCTGTGCTGGAACCCCCAGAGAGGCAAACAAGCCTGTGTTTTTCTTAGCCATCTGCTCCAGCTCTGTGGCTTAGGCCCTCCCCCAGCCCCCTTTCCTTCCACCGTCCCAACCCCTGTGAGGCTTCTGTGACCATAGCCAGGCACCACTGACCTCTGCACAGAAGGGTTTCGTTAGCGGGTCAGGCCAGAGAGGCAGGGCGCGGGCAAAGGGCACAGGCCACAGAGGAGACCTGAGGAGGGGAGACACTCTCCTGAAGGAGCCCTGAAACCACACGGGGAACAGAGGGGCCCAGAGCTCTGGGGGTCTGTGAGAAGTCCTCCCCACAAAGCCCAGCCGGCCACACAGCCCCTGCAATGGACCCTCCTCTTCCCAACTTCAGAGAAGGGGTTCCCAATCCCTGAGACCACACCAGATATTTACGTTGAGGCTGTCTCAAGGAATTTTCTCGAAAACTCTCCCTTCTCCACCCACTCCCACTTCAAAGGGAGAAGCAAGCCCCTTAAAGCTGGTGGCCTCTGTGGCTTCTTTAAAGTGGCTTCTGGAAAAAAAAAAAAAAAAAGGAAAAGAAAAGTGGCTTCTGGAAAGCTGGTCTGGCAGGAACAAAGCAAAGACAAGGACCTCACTCTGGGACCCCTCTGAGAAATTACAGACCTGCTCTGGAGGAGGACGAGGCGGGTGCCTCAGTTTCCTGAGTGGGTCAGGCACTCGCTGGTGCGTTCCCTTGTTTTTGTCCCCAGTTGTTTGCACCTGTGACCAGGCTGAGGTTTGTTGCCCCAGGCACTTTGGGTCTTTGCTCCCAGTGGGTGTCTGACCCACATGAGCCCCTGGACCATGTGGCACTTGCCTCAGTTAACCCCACAGTTCCTAGCACTTAGGAGACCCACCTAGAGCATTTGAGACTGAATTCCCTACACAAAACAGCAGTCTCTTCTATCCCGGGGTCTTTGGAGAAAGGCTCTGGTTTTCATCTTCCCCAGGTAATCCCTCTCCCCCTGCCCCACCCACCCCTTCCCCACCTCCTTGTCTTGCTCACAAAACCCTTCCTGGTTCAGCACAACGAATGATGCTGGTTAAAATATCAAGTCAAAAGTACATATTATTGAAGTCATGGTTAAGTTGGAGGGAAAGGAAAGGAATTTCTTTTCTTTTTTTTTTTAAAGATTTTATTTATTTAACAGAGAGAGACATAGCGAGAGCAGGAACACAAGCAGGAGGAGTGGGAGAGGGAGAAGCAGGCTTCCCGCAGAGCGGGAAGCCCGATGTGGGACTCGATCCCAGGACCCTGGGATCATGACCTGAGCCGAAGGCAGACGCTTAACGACTGAGCCACCCAGGCGCCCCAGGAAAGGAATTTCTAAGAAGCCAGAACCTAATAGAAAGAATGAGTTCATAGGAATAAACTCACATTGCCAAGCTTGGTGATCCCTGGCAGTCCAGCCTGAGGAGGGTGGGAAGTCAGGTGGGAGATTCTAGTGTAAAGCCCCATGGCAGAGGTAGGCAGGAGACGCACACAAGTGTCTTAGCCTTGGCCCTGGGGCAGAATTCCTGACACCAAGCCTAATGCACCCTCCACCTTTTCTCAGAAAGCTACTAAAGGATGTATTCCATTACAATGAGGGAGTAAACCAAAAATAGTGGATATGAAATGCAGGAAAGAGGGGGTCCAACACAGGGGAGAAGGTTGGGGCAAAGGAAATCACCAGGATGTTGATGAAGAGCGATCCCAAGATTATAGGTTTCAACTTCTACCTGGCCAGATCTCAGCAGATCAGAAGTCTGGGCAGTAACTACTCCAAAGAGATGAGAGTAGCAGAATATCTAACGGATTATCAGGAGGAAATCTGCTCAACTAGGGAAGAGTTTAGTATATGTGCTGCCGAAGCGAGCACTCGACTAGGGAAGGGTTTAGAGATGAGTTAATAACCCCACAGCAAAAGGCACCTGGGTGGCTCAGTCAGTTAAGCATCTGCCTTTGGCTCAGGTCATGATCCTGGGGTCCTAGGATCGAGCCCCAGGTCGGACTCCCTGCTCGGTGGGGAGTCTGCTTCTCCCTCTCCCGCTGACCCTCCCCCCTGCTCATGCTCTCGCTTGTGCTCTCTCTCTCTCTCAAATGAATAAATGAAAAATCTTTAGAAAAAGAAAAAGAACCTCCAAATCCCAAAAACTAACCCCCAAAATAAGCCCAAACCCCAAATAACCCCAAAGCTAAGTGAACAAAAACAAGAAGGGTCAACAATGTGGGCAGGGAGAGGAAAAATCATCATTGAACACTATAAGGCTCAGCTATCACTAGTCATAATGCAAGTTCTGAGTATCGAGCTACCCAAAATTGTGATATACATAAAGTGTCAAAGAGCAAAATGTAAGTCTAAAAGAGTAAAACTCTTCGGGCAAAACATAGGAGAAAACATAGGGCAGAAGTTCCAAGATACTGGATTCAGCAATGATTCCTTGCAAAAGCACAAGTAACAAAAGAAAAATCGTGCTAAACTGGACTGCATCAAAATGTAAAACCTTTGTGCACCAAAGTACATAATCAACAGAGTGAAAGGCAACCCATGCAATGGGAAAAAAAATTTCGCAGATCATATATCTGATGAGGGGTTAATATCCAGAATACATAAAGAACACATATGTCAACAGCAAAAGCAACAAAAAAACAACCTGATTTTTAAATGGGCAAAATAACTTGAATAGATATTTCTCCAGTGATGAACACAAATGGCCAAGAAACACATGAGAAGGTGCTCAACATCACTAATCACTGGAGAAATGCAAATCCAAACCACAATGAGATTAGGATGCTACTTTACACCCATTGGGATGGCTACTATCAAAAAAAAAAAAAATCAGGGGACACCTAGGTGGCTCAGTTGATTCTGTGGCCGACTCTTGATTTCAGCTCAGGTCATGATCTCAGGGTCGTGGGGTTGAGCCCGCGTCTGGCTCTGTGCTAGGCATGGAGCCTGCTTGAGATTCTCTCTCTCTCTCTCTCTGTCCCTCTGCCGCTCCACCACCTCGCATGTCCACACCGTGTGTGTTTGTGTGTGTGTGCGTGTATGTGTGTGCGTCTTAAAAAAAAAAAAGATCAGGGCACCTGGGTGGCTCAGTCAGTTAAGCACCTACCTTCAGCTCAGGTCATGACCCAGGGTCCTGGGATTGAGTCCGGCATCGGGTTCCCTGCTCACCGGGGAGTCTGCTTCTCCTTCTCCCTCTGCCCCTCCCCCCATGCTTGTGTGTGCTCTCTCACTCTACCTCTCTCTTTCTCGCAAAAATAAATAAAATCTTAAAAAAAAAAAAAAAAAGATCGGGGCGCCTGGGTGGCTCAGTTGGTTAAGCGACTGCCTTCGGCTCAGGTCACGATCCTGGAGTCCCGGGATCGAGTCCCGCATCGGGCTCCCTGCTCAGCAGGGGGTCTGCTTCCCCCTCTCCCGCTCCCCCCTCTTGTGCTCTTTCTCTCTCTCACTCTCTCTCTCAAATAAATAAATGAAATCTTTAAAAAAAAAAAAAAAGATCAGAAAATAACAAGTGTTGGCAAGGATGTGGAGAAATCGGAACCCTTTCTCGCTATTGGTGGAAATGTAAAACAGAGCAGCCGCTGTGGAGAACAGTATGGCAGTTCCTCAAAAAATTAAAATAGAATTACCGTGCGACCCAGCCATTCCGCTGCTGGGTATCTACCCAAAAGAACTGAAAGCAGGGACTCAACAAGATATTTGTACATCCATGTTCTCAGCAACATTACTGACAATAGCCGGAAGGTTGAAGAAACCTAAACACCCATCAACAGATGGAAGGATAAACAAAATGAGGTCCATACATACCATGGACTGTTCTTCAGCTGACACTTGGCACAACATGGAGACCATCATGCTAAATGAAACCAGCCAGTCACAAAAGGGCAAATAGTGTATGGGGTCCCGAGAGGAGTCAAATTCATACCGACAGAAAGTAGTATGGTAGTTGCCTGGGGCTGAGAGGGGGTTGGGGAGTTAGTGTCTAATGGGTCTAGAGTTTCTGTTTTGCAGATGGATGGTGGGGATGGTTGCACAACCATGTGAATGTGTTTAATGCCATGGAATTATACGCTTAAAAGTGGTTAAGATGGTAAATGTTAGGTTATGTGGGTTTCGCCACAAGAAAAGGAATAAAAAATTTAAAACTTAAAAAAAATGGAATTATAAATGATTTCTTCCTTTCCACTTTCTCCGTATTTTCCAAATGAGCCACAGTAAATATAACCAGGAGAAAATAAACTTTTGTCTGAAAGAAAATGCGTCAGGCCCCTTTTACCTACACGTCTGGACGGGCCACCGGAGTCCGGGCCCCCACCGCTCCCAGGCCTGCTGGGCCGAGGGCTTCCATCAGCTTTCTCTACCTGACACCAACATTTGGTTTCCATTCCCAGCTCTTCACATAATTCTTGGAGATCAGCTCCTGCTGGTTTCGGGTCCAGCGGAAAGAAAGCAGCTCTTGGGAGAGTCAGCTTGCATCTCGTGGGGGTGGATTTGGCTTGGCCAGGGGTAAGCTGTCTTGCCCAGACACCCCCCAGCCCCCAGAGCCCATCCATCCTGCAAGCTACCCACCCACTGTCAGCAGGGCAGGTGAATTTCCTGGTGCGCTGTAACCCAAGCCCCTCTCTGCTCCCCACGGCCGTGGCCAGGCTCTGTTATTAATCTCAGGGCAGATCCAATGTCCAAAGCGGAGACAGCTGTCCCTACATGCAGCTGCCCCAGGCCAGCAGGCAGACAATTTCCAGTATTACTGCCTCCCTGCCAATGGCCAGGCTGAAAACTGAGTTTTCCTGCCAAACCTCTTGTTCCTGCAACTGCCCGGACCCGCATACCCCGTCAGGGTCCCCCGGGCTCCCTGTTCACTCCTCAGTTCGTCCCCGGTTAGAATGCAGCCCTAGGCTCCTGAGCTCCTGAAGGAGTTGGACTGCTGAGCCTGAGAAGTAAACACAGTGGTGTCCCAACTGGTCCCGTTGCTGTTGAATCAATAAGGGATTGTTTCAGCTCACATTCTATGCTCAGGCCCGGGTTACTTGCCCCGGCAAACAAAGCCATCCAGGATGGGGTTCTTGACCCTGAGCCCAGCTGCAGAACAAGTACGTGATACAGGAATAAAGCAAAACCAAGACAGGACATGGCAGACACACAATCCAGAATGCAGTACGACCAACCCCACGGGCCCCTCCATGCTGCATTGTGTCTCAAGATCCCAGGCACTTGCAATTTCGACCCTCTGTATTCTCTGGGACACAGGTGTGACTGACTCAGTGTTAGCTGTCCCTGTGATTTCTCCACAAGCACATCAACAGGCGCAGAAGGGCCAGAATCAGCCTACAGAGCTAGCCCCAGGCCATACGAGGCAACTGGACAGCTAACATCTGGACTAGTGTGCGTGACTCTATGAGAGTCTGAAATGCTGCTCTCTCTCCCTTAAGAATGCTTTGGGCCACCTAAGCTTTTGGGGGAACATCATCTACCTGGGAACATTTGTGTGGAAGGACACCCACACACTGGAGACTCTAGGACTCTCTACCTTCAAAACCTCAGAGAACCACCTGAAAGACCATTAAAATATATATTTTTTTTAACGCATGAAGGTAACTGGATATAAAACCAACATGCCCCAAATCAACAGCTTTCCTATTTGCCAGACATAAACATTTACAAAAGTCAGGGAACAAAAAAGACTCATTCACGATAGCCATAAAAACTATAAAACGTCCAAGAATAAATATAACAAGATCTAGATAAATGGAGCGGTATACCTCGTTCCTGAAAAAACACACAATATTATAGAGATTTTTTTTTTTTTTGACAGCAAGAGAGGGAACACAAGCAGGGGGGAATGGAAGAGGGTGAAGCAGGCTTCCCGCTGAGCAGAGAGCCCAATGCAGGACTCGATCCCAGGACCCTGGGATCATGACCTGAGCCGAAGGCAGACGCTTAACGACTGAGCCACCCAGGCGCCCCAAAACACAAAATATTATAAACATCGAATTCTATGAATCCATTAGGTCAACACAGCCTAGATCAAAATCCCAACAGCATGTTTTACAGAACTAGAAAAGATGGTTATAAAATTCACCGCCAAGAAAAAATGTACAAGAACAGCTAAGACTATTTTGATAAAGATGAACAGTGAAGGAGGAACTGCTCTATCAGCTAACAAGACATACAATAAGGATATAGTCATTAAAGTAGTGTGGTTTGGGCACCAGATCAGATTAAGAGTTCAGAAAAAGGGCTGTGTATACAGGGAAATTGAGTATATGATAAAAGTGGTATTTCAAATCACGAAAAAAAAAAGGTGGATTATTCACTAGAAGCATGAGGAGAGGTTTGGGGGGAAAAACTAAAGTTAAATCCCTACCTCACAGCCTACATAAAAACTTGGGTGGGAAGGCCATGCCCTTATCATGGCTCTTTCATGCAAGGCTGAGTCTTAACAGGCTTTTGAGGCTCCAACCCACTTTCAGTATGAACACTGTTTGAAATCCAAGGTTAACCCAACTCTCCAAGAACCCAAATGTCTGATGTGCCTTTCTTTTTTCATTTATGTTTGTGTAGTGGGCTAAATAAGGCCCCCCCGCAAAGATGTCCTCATCCCAATCCCTGGAACCTATGAATCTGTTATTTTCCATGGTTAAAGGGACTTTGTAGGTGTGATTAAACTTAGGGTCTTGAGGTGGGGAGATGATCCTGGATGATCCAGGTGGGTCCAACCGAATCACAAGGGTCCTTATGAGATGGAGTGCAGGAGGATCAGAGTCAGAAAGAGAGGAGATGTTAGGAAGAGAGGTTGGAGGGTGCCCTTTGAAGATGGAGGAAGAAATCATCCATCAAGGAACAGGTAACTCCCAGAAGCTGAAAAAAACAAGGAAATGGATTCTTCCCTGGAGAGTCCGGAAGGACCAGTCCTGCGAATCCCTTTCAGCCCAGTGAGACCCATTTCGGACTTCTGACCTCAAGAACCATGCAGTAATAAATCTGTATTGCTTTATGACATAGAGTTTGCGGTCATTTGTTACAGCAGTAGAGAACAAATACAGCTTGCAAAGCAGTTAGTCCTTTGCTGGATACTCTCTGTAACCCAGGGACTCACCAAGAACCTAGAGATACGACACCAAACAAGACCGACAGAACACCTGCCCTCAGAAAACTCAACAGTCTCAACGTAGACAACTCTTCGGTAATTACCAAGTGATTGATTAGAGGATGGACTTAGAGTTACCATGAGCTCCTGGGTGTAAGAGCAAACTCCAACGGCATTTAACTAAAAGGCCTGGCCTTATTTTGGGGGACCTCAAAGGTTCCCGGAAGGTGTGATGTTTAGGCTGAGCTCCGAGCTTTGAGCAGGAGTTAGCTGGCTAGGCCAAGAGAAGCAGACATGCCAAAAGCAGGAAGCAGCCTGAGGTTACAGGGAGCTGGGTGAGCAGAGGACCCGGAGAAGCAAGGAGCAGATTAAGGGGGTCTCTCCGGTAAGCACAGCCGCCTCTCCAGGAAGGTGCATATAATGTTCAGAGCCCTTGCATGCGGAGAGTCAGGGTCCGAGCTAACTGTCATCATCAGCCATGTGACACACGAGAGAAAGAGCCTGGCAAACCGTTTGCAGACCGGATTCCATCCCTGCAGAAAATGGGTGCCCGGGCAGGCTGAGAGCTCTCCAATCCAGAGAGGCAGCCGTGTGGCCAAGTCACTCACAGAGGCACAGGAAGAGGAAAGTGCTGATTCCCCCAAATAAGCCCTTGCAGGGCAGCAGGAATGACAAAAATGTCAGATGCCAGAGGCAACCGGCCGGGGCACAGACAGCCGGAGCCAAATCAGAAGGAAACTGCCACTTTCTGAGCAAAGGTTTCTGCAGTGAGACCCCCGCAGGGTCAGCGGACAGCCCGCGCGGGCCGGGCTCCAGAGCCTGCTCCCCAGGACAGACAGAAGCTTAAGCCTTCTGCAGTGGCTCGGAGCAGGAAAGACCCTCTGCTGGGCTTCCCGAGTGGCAGGAACTGGGGGGCTTCTCAGCAAAGGCCGCACACTCCCTGCCCTTCCATAACGAGGGAAGGGCGTAGGGGGACCAGATACTTGCAAGCAGAGACGTAAAAGGTTTGCGTTGCCAGTTGCAGCCTCGGGTGCAAGCAACACACACACACACACACACACACAAACACACGGAGCAAACATCCATCCTCCCACAAGCATGGGTGTGCCCCCAAGTCTTGCTCAGAGAGGTGGAAGGTGTCCGGTGGGCAGGAACGCGCTGAGTAATACCTAGTCTGCATCTCTAACAAACACACTTCCTCATTTGATCTCATCCAATCCTATTAGGTTCATGTTACTCGGGAGGCACCAAGTCACGGAGAAGAAGTGCCGGCTTGGCAACGGGTCCCCTAGCTGGGCGTGACAGGCCCAAAGAAACCCCGTCCCCTGATCCAGGGGCCACACGGGGTCTCGCTCTCTGGGACAGGAAGCTCATCAGCGCTCCGGGGCCCTCTGACCTCACCACGGGCATCTCAGGGTGTCCCCCCCAGCCCCTCCCACCTGTTCCCCCATCACATTCTGGGGGCCGCCCCGTGTGCTCACGCCCCTAGTGGCCGAGAGTTTTGGCCGCGAGTGTGGACCGGCCCCCATGCCTCACTCAAAGCCTTGAAAACCCCAGCAGGGTCCTCTGGGATTCAGGAAACGACAGGACTCTCACTCCGGCATTTCCCTGGTCGCCAGCAGCACCAGGGTGGGCCACTGCATGGGGAGGCTAGTAATGCCCCTGCTGAGATTGCCGAAGACCGGCTCCCGATGGGCGAAGGGCGCTATAAACTGCTGAGACATGAACTCTGACCCACTAGGCCAGCGTTTCCCAGAGCGTGTCATCTGGAACACCATCCAAACCAAACGCTCCCCAGAAACAGAGTCGGTGGCCTCGATGTCCTTGAAACCACATTTCCCAAGCTTTGCAAGGCCCAGGGGTGCCCTGCTCAGTCCAGGAAAGCCTTTATCACTGAAATGAGTCACCAAGAGTGCTTCCTAGCTATCGCTCTAAGCACTTTGTTACTATCAGCTCAGGTAAGCCCCAGAAGTAAAGAGGACCATCATCCCCATTTTACAGATGAGGAGAGGTCAGGTGACTCAGTCAGGGCCCCTCCCAGAGCCGGGGTTCACGCTCTCTTTCTTTATTAGGGAAGCGCTTGAGCTTGGTCCACAAGCACGTCCCAAACTGCTTCTCACAACCACCATTAACACCCAGCAGGACAAGGTCACTGCGGGCCCCGGGGAGCCGGCAGAGGTCAGCAGTCAGTGGTCAGCTCTGACCCCTACACAGAGCACTCTGGAGGCAGCTGTGGGTGAGGCCGGGGAGAGGCTCAGGAGGTGGGAGTCCTGCCTCGCCACCCCCCCCCACCCCGAGTGTTACAGAATTAACCTGGACGGGGTCCAGCTCCTTTCAAGGTGGTCTCGTACGGTCTTGTACACCCTGGTTTCTGGGAGGCGAGGAAAGGAAGCCCGGGCAGGAAAGGCCGGGGACCCTTGACTCCTCAGGGAGGAGAACAGTGTGCCATGTGTCTACTTCCTTAGGATCGGCTGCAGGATTCCCGAAAATCCTCTAACAGTTAGTTATTGTTACTCCATTCCCTGCCCCAGGCAGAGTTGGTCGGGGTCCAGCTCATACACTCTCGAAGCGGCAATGAAGTGTGGGACCAGTTCAAGCCAAGAGAAGCCTGGAGTAGTGTTCTTATTGCCATAGGAATTGTTTCTCTGGGAATGGATTTTAAAATAACAGACAAGCTGGGGGTGGGGGGGAGGAGAGAGAGAGAGAGAGAGAGATGAAGGGAGAGGAGATACAGAAAAGCCTGGGGCTACAGGAAAAAGTCACACCAGATATTTACATCGAGGCCATTCCGTGTGGTTTTCAGGAAAAGTCCCCCTTTTGCACCCATTTCTACTTCAAAGGAAGAAGCAGGACCCCCTCAAGCAGGTCACCTCCATCGCTCCTCTAAACACGGCTTTCAGAGCTGACCTGGTGGGGACAAAGGGCAGACAAGAACCACCCTCCCAGGCCCCTCACAATGACAGAACCGCACGAGGGCAGAGGTCACAGCTTCAGTTTCCCAAAGGAGAGAGGTCAAGGCCTCTGTTCATTCATTCACTCAACAAGCAGCCACTAAATCCCAACGTGGGCCAGCCCACGGCTGCATGCCATGAAAACCCTGTGGAGGAAAAATACAAGTATTTTATAAAAACGTAAGGTGCCTGAACACTGTGCTTTGCCGCCTTTTCAAAGCTGAGAAAACACTGTAGTCTTTGCAGTGTTCCAAGGAGCAAAGCGGCCGGCTCCCAGCATCCCCCAAGCACTCGGCAGGGCTGGAAGCCCCTGGCATGGTCAACCTGCCGCTGCTTATCAGCAGTCCACCAAGTGGCCCGGGAGACAGACACTGTCTGTTAGTCGGCTCTCCTCCCACCAGCAAGGTTAGCACAAGACCCACTGTGACCATGTCTAGACATAAAGCCCAGGCTCCTCAGGGTGGCAGAAAGCAGCTTTGCACTCAGGCTCCAAAGGCCCGGCCTGCCCAGTGGGTCCAGCCCTTCTTGAACTCACCCAACTTAACCATATATAACCATGCTCATGCCTCCCAGCCCTGACACGGCTGTTTCGTCCACCCGAAACGCCCTCCCCTGTCACTGCCAAGAAAACTCCCGCTCATCCTACAAAACCCACTTCAAAAGTGACCCCCTGGGAGGTCCTCGAAACATGTAACCAGCGTTTCCCACAGTATGGCGTCCAGGACACCAGCCAGACAAAATGCTCCCCAGGAAATGATCCCACGGCCTAGTGTGTTTGTGAAACACCCCATCCTCACAACCTTTGCAAGGTACATGGGCACACTGCACAGTCACCAGGCCAAATAGAGTGTTTGCTAACACGTTTTTCTAAGCACTGTATTAACCCATTTAAGCCTTGGAAGAACCTTCTGAAGTAAATGCTGTAATCATCCCCATTTTACAGAGGAGAAAACTGAGGGACGAGACACCCAAATTCCCCTAGACAATTGCTCATACCACTTAGCACACATCTACATGGCAGCAAATCCCACCCTCACTCAGGGGTCTGCCTTCTGCAACAAGTCTCTGAGGCCCCACCGATCACCAATCACCTCGCGGCTGCCAGCACCAAGTATACATAAAATAGGTGCTCAATAGTAACTCCCTGAAGGTAAGGCACCTGAGAACCTGCGATCAGGGAGACAAGGCCTCCCAGATGTGATCATTCACTCCCCAGAGCGTGCAGAGGTCCTCCTGGGTGCAGGTCTCCAGGCAGCGGCCCCGGCCCTCACATCTGAGTCCCCAGCTCCAGCCCACCTACTGGGCTCAGTGTCCAGGTGGTTAAATGCCTGGCAAGATAAGTTCACATCCCCAAGGGGCAGGAGTGGGTGGCAGGCAGGGTCAGCTTGTGCACCCGTATCCCAGGTGGGCCTGTTGGGGCCATGCTAGGGAGTAAACAGGTAGGAGAAATAATTCCATCTGCAGGGAAGGAAAGTGGGAAGTGAGTTCTCAATATGAAAACCACAAACAATTACAGATCCAAGGGACACAGATTGCTGCCCACAGAGTAGGGAGGTCAGTCCTGGAAAGCTTCCTGAAGGAAAGGGCTTTGTGGCTGCCCCATAAGAAAGAGAGTAGAGGGGCGCCTGGGTGGCTCAGTCGGTTAAGCGTCTGCCTTCGGCTCAGGTCATGATCCCAGGGTCCTGGGATCGAGCCCCGCATCGGGCTCCCTGCTCGGCGGGGAGGCTGCTTCTCCCTCTCTCTCTGCTGCTCCCCCTGCTTGTGCTCTATCCCTCTGTCTCTCTCAAATAAATAATAAAATCTTAAAAAAAATTTTTTTAAAAAAGAAAGAGAGTGGAGTAAGGTCTGGGGGAGGACTTTGGGGTAAGAAGGGGGCACACCAAGCACTCAGCTAGGCTGAAACAACAAGAGACTTCAGAGTTAGAGCAGAGGTGGGAGAGCCAGGCATGCAAGGGGCGGGAGGGGGGTGCAGGGGGCAAGGAGCCTCCCACATTCCCCCAGGGCACAGGGTCTCCCAGGCAGGTCTTAACCCAGAGGGGCTGTGGAATCAATTTTCTGAGTCTTGGCAAGCACTTTTTTTTATGAACTCCATAGAATACAATAAAAAAGCGAGTATCACATATGGTAACAGTAAGCATTATTTTGTGAAACTTGTTTCAGATGTACACGTGCGTGCACGCATGCATGGGCGTACTCAGTCGCCACAGAAAAGGTATTTCTTATAATGGGCCGTGATGAAAGAATCTCAAAAAACTCTGTTCTCCATGCAGTCTCCCTCCCCCTCTGCTCCTCCCTGCTCTCTCTTTCTCTCTCAAATAAATAAATAAAATCTTTAAAAAAAATGTCAGGATTAGAATAGGACAAGCTTGCAGCCCTTAATGAAATAGCAATGAAGACAATGATTATCAAAACCTACTGATGTCACAAGAGAAAGAGAAACTACCAGGCGTTGTGTGACTCCTGATATGACTGTTGATGGAAGGATATTACATGTCCAGTGAGGTAATTTTGCCAAAATAATAATAAGGGGAAGGAGGAGAAGGAACCCAAATCCACTCAAACCTCTAATTTCCAATGTTCTGGAAATACCGAGGACAGAGGAACATGTTAACAGGCACCATGAGGATATAATCAACAACAACTTGAGCGAGGAAAACTCAACCAGGCCTAGTTTGTTCGACAAATAAATTGCAAAAAGAAGAGAAGAGGAAACCAGTAGACAGTGGTGTTTTGGTGAATGTTAAGCAGCCACCTTTCCAGGAAAAAAAAAAAATGTCATGTCCTCCCATATTAGCCCAGGCCCCACAACAAAATACCATAGATTGGTGGCTTAAAAAGATATTTCTCACAGATACAGAAACTGAAGAGTCCAAGGTCAAAGTGCCAGCAGATTCAGTTCCCAGTGAGAGCCCTCTTCCTGGCTTACAGGTGGCCACCTGCTCACTGTGTCCTCATGTGGCAGAGAGAGAGAGAAAGAGGGAGAGAGAGGGAGAGGGAGAGTGCTCTGGTCTCTCTTCCCCTTCTTATAAGGACAGCAATGCCATCACGGGGACCCCAACCTCAGGACCTCAGGATCTCAGGGTGTGATTTCGAGCCCCACGTTGGGCACGGAGCCTACTTAAAAAAAAGAAATGGTAAAATCTCCACCCACACAAACAGACTGTGTGTGTGTTAGGGGGTAGAGGGGAGTAGGATAGGTGTGGCAAAGTGCAACAAAGCCCAGTGAGGGTACATGGGGGTTTATTTTGCTTGACAACTTCCATAGAAAAAAAAATTTAATTGCTGTATTTTTAAATGTCCCCCAAATCAAATGTTCAAGTTCATAGAGAATGGTGGTTCCAAGTGGGTGTGATTTGGTCCCCTAGGGGACATCTAGGAGTGTCTGGAGACACTTTTGGTTGTTTCGGTTCGAGGCAAGGGTGTGCTCCTGGTATTTAGTGGGGAGAGACCAGGGATGTTGCTGGACACCCTGCAATGCACAGGATGGCTGCAGGACAAAGGATTACCCAGTCCACAGCGTCAAGGGTACCAAGGTTGAGAAACCTGGAGATAGAGGTAAGCAGAGTGTTCTAGGTGCTCATGGGAGGACATTCCAAACAAATCAAACAGCAGACGCAAAGAAACAGAAATAACTAATACGGTATAGATGGTGTAAAGGACAAATAATGGGCTTTAAAAAGGCGGCCTTTAGGGGCACCTGGGTGGCTCAGTCGGTTAAGTGTCTGCCTTCGGCTCAGGTCATGATCCCGGGGTCCTGAGATCGAGCCCCGCGTCAGGCTCCCGGCTCAGCGGGGAGCCTGCTTCTCCCTCTGCCCTTCCCCAACCTCCCCCCACCCCCACTGCTGCTTGCTCACTCTCTGTTGCTCAAATAAATAAATAAAATCTTCAAAAAAAAAAAGACAGCCTTTACATGTGACGCTGGAGAGAGTAGATTTTATCATAAACGCCAAGGCTGTAAATACATCACACTTGCCTCCACTTTCCTGTCCCTCAGTCACAGTGACATCCCTCAATTGTCTTGGTACTCCTCCCGGAGCCCAGACTCCACCTCAGAATCCTTCTTAACCCACTGGCCTGGGCGGCTCCTACCAGTCACTAAGAGCTGACCTAAGAACTGAAACTTGTCAGCTACGCCGATGCAGGAGATGGTGGGTCACCAAAGAGCTTCAACCAGAGGAGCGTGCTCTCTGTTGCTGCTGAGAAAGGTCCATCGGGCAGCTGTGCAGAGGAGAAAGGCAGATCCTTACAGAACTAAAACGGGCCCCACCAGACAGTGGCTACGTTGGTCCTGGACCAGGCTCCACAGCGTCACCGTCACAGGGCTGGCTGGTACAGCGCCCTATCTCCAGGTACCTGGGCAGAGAGGCAGGAAACCAGACCCTATCACCACTGCTGATGAGCAATGGCTTTGCTACAGCAGATCCACAGCCCCCCTGACCCTCCACGGGAGGCTGGAGGGTCCCGTGGGGGGCCTTTCTAGGCAGCTGGGAGAGAAGGTCAAGGGGACAGGAAGTTGAAGTTCGGAAGGCCACAAAGATGGGACAAGTAGATCGGCTAAGAGAAGACGGAGTGAGCAAAGGAGGGGTCAGCCAGGCGAGTGAGGGGTGGGATGGCAGAGCCGGTGTCCAGAATTTATGAAATTTATGATAGCGACATATTGAGGTGCGAGGAGGTTCATGCAGGGAAGTGAGAGCCTGGCAAGGCACAAGGCCAAGGATAGTGGCTAAGGGGACGGGGAGGGGAAGGGGAGGCCTAGAGTAATGTGGGGCATTGGTGAACCACACACCTAGACATCCCGGTGCCCAGAATAATGGCAGAGTGGGGCGGGGTGGGGCGTGAGTGGGCAGCCTCGAGAGGCATGGTAAGGATGACAGGTTCATGCAGGTGAAGCCACAAGGATGGAACAGGCCACCAGCTGGTGAGGGTTCAAGGAGGAACTATTCCTCATTCATTAGTATCAGCATCACTAAAGGTAGGACCATCCTTCCAGGCAGACCCCGGAGCTAGTCTGCCCACTTCTAGGCCAACGGGTGTGGAGTGAACTTGGACGTGCAGCTTGAGGGGTTCATAAGCCTGTGCACAAAGCCCCTCACCGTGTGGGAGGAATCCCGGGTAGAGGGTGGGCCAGAGCCAGCCCTCCCCCACCACCATTTTCCAGAACAGAATTCTGAGGCATCTATGAATTCCTCATTGACCCGGCTTTCCAGGTCCCTGAGAAGGTACACTCATCAAGGCTGGTGGACAGAACCCACTTACTGAACCATCTGTTAGCCTGAGTCATAACATATAGACATTTAGCCCTACGGTGTGTGGGTTCCATTTATTCTCGTGCCTCGGACCCTACACAAGGGTAAGCGGTTTCTGGAATGAGCTCTCGTCTTCAGAGGAGAAGCAAAAAACAGCTTTGTCCTTGGTCCCCTGCCCCATGAACCCACTCTCCGGACGTATTCATTCCTTCCTCTGCTGCAATCTGGGCAGGTCCCACATCTCTTCTGTTTTCTCCTAGTCAGAAGAACACCTCCACTCCAAAAATTAATATGAAATATAAAAATTTATTATTTATCTGGATTAAAATTCCTCCTTCCTGGGCGCCTGGGTGGCTCAGTCGGTTAAGCAGCTGCCTTCAGCTCAGGTCATGATCCCAGGGTTCTGGGACCGAGTCCCGCATCGGGCTCCCTGCTCCACGGGAAGCCTGCTTCTCCCTCTCCCTCTGCCTGCTCCTCTGCCTACTTGTGTTCTCTCTCTGTCAAATAAATAAATAAAATCTTTTAAATAAATAAATAAATAAAACAAAATTTCTCCTTCCTCCCGCTGGGAGACCTATCCTTAACACGGATAAGGCATAGAAACCCTTGTCTGGTCTCACTCCTTGTGCCCTGATCACCCTGCTCTGGCCCCTTTAGGGTTGGAGATAGAGGTGAGGAGGAGACAACAGACAAGACCCCCCCCCCCATAAACATCTGTGGCAGAGAAGGGTGGGAGGGAAGGAGTCTAGAAGAAAGGGAAATGAGGGAAATGTGTATACTCTAAAGAGTTTCACAAATGCATTATGCTTACTAGGGTAGAATGGAGAAACTGCAGCAGGGGATCGGGGGCTCTGTTCCTAGTGCAACCCAGCAGGTGCATTAATGCTGCATTTCCCTTCAGCTTTTATTTGGCACCTGAACAGCTCTATGGCTGGCAAAAATCATTAGTGGCCCGTACGCAGGGCCGCTAGGTTCTTCTGGGAACAACCCTCTGAGGAAGTGGGGTCCTCCTTTTTTTTTTTTTTTTTTACCAAAATAGCTTAAACAGAGAGGTGCACCCTGGGCTTCTGACAGAGGGGACCAAAGCAGAGCACTGTGGGTTAGGCAAGGTGGCCCCAGCCCAGGTCAGACCCAGAAGGGCGGGCATAGGCTTGTACACATGTGCACACGCAGACACACGAAGGTGAACACACACCACATCCAAAACTCAGATGCCGACAGGACCAATACCATGAAATAAAGGAGGACTATTTGTCAAGAAACAGCTCTGTCACTTGGCCCATTGGCTGAGACCAAGCCACTGTAAACACACATACGGAGCCAAAGCCGAGGCCAAGGCTGTGAAGGGCACAGTGCCAAACGCTGTCTCCAAGCCTTCTGCTTCTGGGGCTTTTGAATTTCAAGGACACAGGCCACCTGTGACTGCTGTGTCGGTGAGACACAGGAGTGTGTGACACCAGGCTTCAATGGCCATGCTGGGCCGTGCATGGCAGTTACGCTCTGGAGCATCAATCTCAAGTGTCTGGAACCTGCCCCAAGCCTCCTGAACACCTCCCAGTATCCTATTTGGGAATCCATTTTCCACAGATTCATCCAGATCCTCCCTAAACCTAATTATACCTTCTCCCGGCTTCCATCCTGGTAGAAAGAGTTCTGGAAGATTACCACAATTGTTTGGACCCCTTTTTATTTATGCTACAACAATCCCTTCCAAGTTTCTGTGGTGGCCCCCAAGTTCCAGCCTACCAAACGCCAGAATGCCCATCCCCATTCACTCGCTTCCTTCAGGAACCTCACCTCTGGCTCTTCCCGGCATGCATGTTCCACACTGCAGAAGCCTTTTTGGACTTTCCTTCCCACACTTTTTTTTTTTTTTAAAGATTTTATTCATTTATTTGAGAGAGAGAATGAGATAGAGAGCATGAGAGCGGGGAGGGTCAGAGAGAGAGGCAGACTCCCCACCGAGCAGGGAGCCCGACGCGGGACTCGATCCCGGGACTCCAGGATCACGACCCGAGCCAAAGGCAGTCGCTTAACCAACTGAGCCACCCAGGCGCCCCTTCCCACACTTTTTAATTACAAAAATAATACATGAATATATGCTCCTGGTAAAAGAGGCTAACAAGACCCAAGTCCACGGAGGGAGAAAATGGAAGTCCACCCACCTCACCTCCCCCTGCCCCTCCAGCCTCGGTTCTCTCCATACAGGTCACTGCAAGAAACGTTTGCCTACAAGCTTTATTTCTGCGCATTTACATGCCCATCAATCAGAATGTTTTTGTTTTTGTTTTTTCACAAATGAGATCATGTTATACATATCCTCCTACAACTTGAAAAGTTTATTTTTTCAGACTCGTCTCATATGGAAGCGTGCAGAGGCCACACTACTGTGGGTGTTTGGAGAATAATACGAATCGAAGCCATGGGTAAGTATTTCCAAACAAAATGAGGGAAATAAAATTGTATGCAAAGTTTTCCAGAAGCACTTTTTGGCTTTTCGGAGTCTCGCCTTACCCAGCCATGGAGCATACAGCCCGCCCAGCACAAAACATCCCTGTGTCCCGGGGCTCTAAGACATTGCCAGGATTCATCCTGGTAGCTCTCCCGGGTTTGGTAAATAAGTATCACGGAGAAGAAAGAACTGGGACCTGTCTCTTGCCTTCCTCCATAATAATAAGGAGAGCGGTGCGGCAGAAAGCTCAGGATTTGGAGAAATGGGACAGAAGGTCAGTCTTGAGTTGCCACAAACTTGGGGACCTCCCTGTGGGGCTCAACTTCCTCACTTGAAGGAAGGATTATGCTGTAATAGGTACCCTTGGAGTGGTTTTAGGATCAAAAGGCGTGGAAGGTACGAAGGAAGGCCCGTTGTGTGCTCTAGAGAGCTATGCCAGCCGCGGGAGTTGTAATTATTACATGAGGAAAAGCTAAATTCGAGTGAGCTGCGCAAACGAGGCGTTTGGCAACTTTTCCTCGCGTGCTTACGCGTTTTCTGGGGGAATTCAACCGCGCCGCGAGGACACCGTCCCGGGGGGGTGGCCAGGGCGCCACCTGCCGGCAGGGGAGGAGGCCACCGGTGCGTCCGGGCACCTTGGGCTCGGTGACCTCGCTCCTTCTCCCGCCCCACCGCGGACCCCTCGGATCCGAGCCGGGTTCCACGTCCCCAGGTGGCCGGGGACGCGCAGCCGAGGCTCCTCCGCGGCCTCAGCCCCCAAGACGGGACGGAATCGCCCCTCCGGTGTCCCTGGGCAGCCGGCAGGAGAGGCGGGAGACCCCGGACGCTCGGCCTTGGCAACCCGGGAACCTGCTCCCCAACACAAAGCCGCGGCCGCGCAGGGGAGCGCGGCGGAGCCACGTGAGCGGGTAAACACCCCGGGACTGAGCCACCCAGCCCCAGCGGGCCACGCGCGCCCCCGCCGCGCGCCCCCGCCGCAGGTTTCAGCCCCTCTCACTCGGAGCCGGGAGCCCAAGGAGGAAGGTTGGGAGAGCAAAGCCAGAGACCACCGCAGTCCGGGCCCCGCACCTCCGGACCCTCGGCCCCGCGCCCCCAGCCCCGGCTGTCCGAGGCCCCGAGGCCCCGACCACGCCGCGTCCGCAGCCCCCCGCCCCTCAGCCCCTTGTCTGCAGCCCCCAGCCCCCACCGCTCCGGACCCCCAGCGCTCAGCACCCCCAGGCCCCGCAGCCCCGCGCTACTCACCGGCGGCTCCCGTAGCCGCTGCCCGGGGAGCCGGCGCCCGGCTCGGGGTAGCCGTGCTGCTGCAGGGCTGCGGCCGGGAAGGGGTACAGGAAGCCGGTGGCCAGCGCCGACCCGCAGAGGCAGCAGCACGCCCAGGGCAGGAGGAGAGCCAGCTTCATCTTGCGCGGCCGCCCGCGGGGACCCGCAGCCCGGGCGGGGGGAGGACAGGCGGGAGCGCACCCGCGGCCGGACCGAACCCGCGGCCCCCGCCGGGAGCACAGAGAGGCAGCCGGCGAGCGAGCGGAGCCCGGCCAGGAGTTGGAAGTTTCTGGGGGGCGCCCACGCCTCACCAGGGCCGCCTTTTCAAATTCGGCGAGGTGGGCTCTGCGCCGTCAAAGGGGGCGTGGGGCTTTTTCATTAACCCTCGGCGGTCCGCGGCCGAGGAGGCGCCAGTGGCTGCAGAGCTGGGGGTCCGGGAGCCGCGCGTGCCGGGAAAGCCAGACCTTGCTCCTGCGTCCTCGCGCACACACTCTCTAGAACCTTCCCAACCAAGCCCTGTTCGGGCCCGCGAACGGTCGTGGGGCACCCACTCCATGCCTGGCAGTTTCCCCTGGGCCAAGTTGCCCTCTGTATTAGGCGGCGCCGTTCCCATTTTTCAGAGGTGGAAACCGAGGCTCACAAGAATTAAGCCGAAAAATAACGCGGTCCTGGTCCAGGGCCCTTTGGATCAAACTATTGCACACCCAGCCTGCCCTAGAATCCTCTTCCCGTTCACCTCCACCCTCTACCTCGACAGCTATTTCTCCAAGGTGAGCTGTAGCACAGAACGGGGAAAGCGCAGGATTTGGGGTGAGAAGTTGTTTCTGGAATCACCAATTCGTGAGGCATCGGATCTGGAAGGTAGCTGGGGGGTGTGGCGGGGAGATCTAATACCATCCTACCTCCCACCTTTTACAGATGGACAAGCTGAGCCCACCAGCCTGGCCCAGGTTGGTCTTTTCTGGGCTGCAGGATACCCACAGCACTGTACCTCATGAGGGTTGGGCCCTGAAATCCAGCTTATGCCCCACTCCCCAGGTTGGGAGTCTTTCTAATTCTCCCGCCAGAGCATCCTAGGGGCTGGCAGAGGCCCTGAGACTACCTCTGGCCCTGTTCACAGTGGGGAACTCCTAGTCTGTAAAATGTCTGTAAATCTGGAGAGAAGCCATCCAATATGGAAGTGCTTAATGGGTTGCAATACATTTTGTAAGAGAATCGTGGGATTGTTTTTAGAGGATGCTGTTAGGAAGGTGGACGGAAAGGCCCACTCCTGTGGCTTTTGCCCTCTTGCTTACATATCCCGTTGGTACCCCCTTGAGTATATATCCCAAAATATCATATCCAACCCGCTTCACCCTCTCCCCCAAACTACCCCCTCTTTCTCCACTCAGTTCCCTCAAATCCTGCCGAGGCCTTCTCAACGGCATGCCCACACTTCCCAAGTCCTGAGTCTCTGAACAGGACTCAGGATGGGTGATGAGTCCATCTCAGAGTGGGCAGCCCATAATGGGAAGTGTCACTTGGACCTGGGATGACTTCCTTTTCATCTTACCCTCCATCCCTCTCTCAAGACTTAAAAGATTTGGAGAATTTGGGGTATCAGGGGAATTTCAGGGCCTTCCCCAAAACTGATCTGTGCTCCCTGGACAGTTGGCTAACTCCCAGTAAGTGATGAGGTCATTCCCCATCTCCCAGGAATCTGTAAACATTCTGTCTTTCTTCTTCCTCTCCTTTACTTTCAGAATGAGACAAGAGAAATTCCATGTGATTGTAAATGACTTTTATACTGCAGGGGTGACAGGAAGAGAACAAGATTTTTTTTTTTTTTAAGAATTTCCTTTTTATCTTAAAGTCATTTTTTTCCAGGGCCACAGGCTGCACCCCAACTAGAGGGACCTAGGAGAGGACAGGATACCACTACTCCGTATTCTGCAGGATTCTTTTAGGATGAAAAGCTGTAGGAAAAGAATTAATTCATCCCAGCAGCTTCAGGACTGGGGCAGTTGTCTGAGGTTGGTCCTTCCCTTCATATCCAGAACAAGAAAGTTCATTCCGGCCCCATGACCGCGAAGCAGTCAACTTCTTGTGTCCCATGCCGTGCTGTATGCAGTGAAGGCTAATAGAGAAACAGGTAACACGGTTGTCCCCTCCAGGGCGCTTGCGCTATTCTTTAGGAAGGCTTTAAAGTGGCAAAAGGCAAGCAGCAGTTTGGACACATGCTCTGCGCACAAGAAGTTCCATTTAGGTGGTAAGGGATAAAAAGACAAAGATGCATACAATCAAGAAAAGAAATATGATGTCTCCCACCCCAGCCAGACCCAGAAGCCCCAGGGTCCCCCGCTGGCTCCCCCACTAACTTGCTGATGACCTGGAGTAGACTCCCCTCTCTGGTCCCCCCCGACCCCAAGCGCCTTTATCTGTAAAGTGAAAAGTGGATTGGCTTGTCTCTGAAGATCTTTCCAGTTCTGGTCTTCAGTAACTCACTTTTCCCTTCATCCTCCACTCCTCTCTCCAAGGCAGCTGTGGATATACCCAAACTTATCAAGCTGTCACTCCTGAAGGCAAGATTTTCAGCTGCTGCATCCCCTCCCCAGCAGCAGGGCCCTGGGAGCCAAGAAGAATGGAGAAGGGTTCGAGGCATCACACTCTAAACTCCCCGCCCCCCGACACCAGTGAGTAGAGTCCAGCTCCAACAAGTACCAGCTGTGTGACCTTGGACAAGTTACCTAACCTCTCTGAGCATCCTCATCTGTAAAATCAATAATAGTAACAGCACCTAATGCATGGGTTTGCTAAAAGAATTTAATGAATTATTCACATGAAGTGCCTGGATGCTGCGGGTAACACCTTATAATGCTCAATAAATGTTAATTATGATAATTTGCAAGGCTTTGGTGAGGGATAAAACTGAAGAACACCACCCTTCTCAAACCCCCAGGGTAGGGCTGATCAGGAGGCTCATATCCCAGAGTGTGCAGAGCTTTCTCAGATGACTCTTGGAGCCCCGGGATAAACCCATTATGTCTTGTTCTGTGGTCAACAATTTAAAACAAAACTTTATTTTAGAACACATAGGGGAGGGGCACCTGGATGGCTCAGTCGGTAAGACATCCGACTCTTGATCTCAGGGTTGTGAGTTCAAGCCCCACGTTGGGCAAGGAGCCTGCTTAAAAAAAAAATAAAAAATAAAAATAAATAAAAATTTTCAAAATAAAACAAATATGGGGATGTTATTGTGTAGAATGTGCAGTTTGTGTTATTTTTTTAGATAAAACATACTTGCGGTGGGTGGCAACAGTGGGAAGGTGTGAGCACCCCCAAAATAAAGGACCAGGCAGTACCGTTAGAACTGAGTGGTCCTCAAGCATAGAATTGATTGGCTGGCCTTGTCTGCGTGTCACCAAGCACTAGTCTCGATATTCCACAGCCGTGCCTGTGGCACGCCCCAAATACACAAAGAGGGATCAGATTTCTTGGTGGAAGGAGACTACCCCCCCCACACACACACACATACACACTTGACTAGGGGGATCCTCCGCAACTCTGTTACCGGGCCTTTCTGATAAGAAAATATCAGTCGGCATCCTTTTCCGCAGACAAAAAGCAGATCTTCTGTTCTGCCGGAGTCAGCAGAATGAGCCACTGAGCAGAGAAGTAAATACTCATCAAGCTGAAGCCAAGGTAAATATTGACCTTCTGGCATGATAAATCCTCCTGTTAATCTAAAACAGAAATCTCCCCCTCCCCCCGAGTGCCCTATTGGACATGGATTCTGCAGCCCCACCCCCCACACACGAGAAGTTTAGGGAGGCAATGTAGGCTTTCACACTGATTTCTCAGGCAGCCCATAATCCCAGCTGTTCCGGATCCCAGGGCAGCACAGAAATGGGCTGTGTTGACTCAAGGTAGCGGGATGGTCACAGTAGAAGGGCTTCTTTGTTCTGGCCAAGGTTTCTGTCCGTGGCCAGGCCAGAACGTGAGCAAAACATAGTTATTCTGGAAGCTTTGAACCCTGAATTTTTCTTTCCCCGTACATCCCCCTCCCCAGGCATCCAGCCAGGCTCTATAAAAGGGGTCACTTCTTTGCCCAGCAGACCTGCAGGTGTAAGCCTACCCGTTTCCCCAAAGAAATAGATGTTCAGAAGACAGCAAATTGGATGCCTATCACAAGAGCCCATGATCCCAAACAGAGGTTTGAAAGGAGAACAAACCAAAAAAAAGGGTCGAAAATAAAACCTAAAAAACACCAAAAAATAAGGAGTCTGCCCAGTCGCCAACACCGAAAACTCAACTCGTGTGGTGATCAGTTTGCTCCCTAATGTAGCCACAACTCAAACAGTGCTTCCCAAAGAGCTTATCGAGATGGCTCTGTGATATAGAAAGGGGATGCCTTGGTGGGCTCCATCCGCTGCTATAACAGAATACCATAGACTAGGGGGCTTATAAACAACAGAAATTTATTTCTTACCGTTCTGGGAGCTGGAAGTCCAAGATCAAGGTGCTGATAGACTTGGTGTCAGGGGAGGGACGCTCCCCGGTTCATGCATGGCCATCTTCCCTGCTGTGTCCTCACATGGCAGAGCGACAAGGAGCCCGCTGGGGCCTCTTTTTATGAGGACACTACTCCTGTTCGGGGAGGGCTCCACCCTCGTGAGACAAGCACCTCCCAAAGGCCCCACCTCCTAATACGATGGCACTAGGGGTGAGGATCTCACCGAATGAATTGGGGTTGGGGGGACACAAACGTACAGTCCATTGCAGGGGACTGAAATTATAAAAGGAGAAAGAGGCAACACCCAGGAGAGTGCTGATCATACCAGCATTACCCTGGCCCAGGTATGAAGACGGTGGGGTGTTCAGACACGATGATTCCGCATCATGATGTGCCTCCCACAAGTGCCCAAGCTGAGGGTCTGTGATGGGGAGCTTTGCCCAGGGCGGGTAAGAGTGGCCTCCGGAGGGATGCTGGACTTGGAGGAAGGAAGACCAGCAGGAAGTGATCCAGATCTCCCAAGCCATGCGGGGAAACAGAATTAAACGTGTTCTTTGAGCCTCAAGGAGGAATTGGAGGCCAATGGATGGGCAAGGTCAGTTGAACATGAGGAAGAACTTTGTGAGTCAGGTGAGTAAGTGGAGACTGATTCAGGGCATCTAATGGATGGAGGAATTTCCCCCAAATGGGCCTGAGTAAATCTGGGGGATGTACTAGTGCTCACCAACGTCTGGATCTGCTGTCCTCCCTCACCAGCACCCCTGCAGCCGGGCAGGGCCATGTGACTAGCTCTAGCCAGTAGGCTTGAGCAGAAGGGACCACACCACTTCTGGGCAAAGAGAGATGAGGGGGTATGGCTTCGTGCAAAGGGGCCCTTGGCCCTGCAGAGGTGGTTAGAAAATTATCTCCGACAGGCAAGATTGCACCTTCTGGTGCCTGTCCATCTACCTCTTTGCAGGATCTCGGTCACGTCCCTCTCTTTCACTTGACCAGCTGGGTCTGTCGCTCTCACTGAGCAGATCCTGACACATGACGAGCCCAGAGACACAGGTGAGGCTCTGTGCTTAGGCCCTGGATGTGGCCAGCCAGGTTAGACACCAGTTTCACCCTCAGATGCACTTACGGGACCCTTGTGGGAAGGATGCAAATGAAGAAACATGGTCCCTGATGCCATGTGATCCAAAGTCAGCAGCTCAGAGGAGGCTGGGGGTCTGGTGGTGGGGAAATCCATGTGAGCTCATGAGAGGCAGGGAGGGCAGGGGGAGCCGGAGCAGGGTGAGGGGCAAGGGCAGGATTATGTACAGTGCTGAAGGGCTCGGGGTGGAGGGGCTGGGATGCAGCAGAAGGTGTCTGCCCAGCTCCACACACCTGTGCGCACACCAGGTACCACACACGTGTGCACGCATGAACCTCTCGAGAGCCAGAAAGAAGCCGCCCCCCCCCCGCCCACAAAGGCAGTTGTCCAGGTGAGTGAGGGCTTTACCTTGCTCTGTGGCCCGTCCCCCAACACCTTTCTCCCCCATTCCCCCACCCCGACTCTAGGATTTCATCCTCACCTCCAGGCCACCTTGGAAGCCGGGGCTCACGGGGAAACCCATGAGGAAGAGTTGTTTGTGGGATTGGGGGACCAGGCTCAGGGCTAGGGGTGACAGTAGGGAGCCAAGTTCTTCATAGAAGGAGGTCCAAAGTCAGAGGGCTGAGTGGGAGTGGGGATTGCAGATGGGGGAACAAAGAGAAGGTGCGTGCAAAAGCCTGGCATGACAGAGGGCAAGCCCTGGACCCGGGTGACCATTGACAGGGTCCCGTTGCTCTGAACGCCCAGTCCTCGGGGAGGACATGGGCCACCCCCCAGACATCTGCATCTTCACCTTCCCACAGCCCTCTAACAAGGCAGGTTCAAAGCTGCACTCCACTCTCTGGGGTCACTGCTTGTCCACGCTTGTGTGAATTAGGGACAGGTGCCCCCTAGTTTCTGGATGGACACACCCCCACCCAGGCTCAGCCCGCAGAGCCCAGGAGGGACATCAACCCCCACTTGCCCCTCTACAACCCTGTGGGCCAACCCCCACCCCTGGATCTCCTCCACCATGCACACACTTCCCAGCCCCCTGAAATGCAGTCCCCCTGCCCTGTATCTGATGAGGTCTCCACATCTGGTCTATTCTGGATGACTCTTTCATCCATTCCCTGCCTGTCCTTCCCCAGTTCCACACACCCCTTCCCCGTGCTCCAGCCCCAGAGCGACACTCGCATTCCCTCCACGGGCTGAGATCTTTACAGACCCCTCCCCTCTGTCTTGAATGCCCTTTGCTACAGACTGAATGTTTCTGTCCCCCACAAATTCACATGCTGGAATCCTCACCCCAACGCAGTGGTATTAGAAGACGGGTCCTTTGGGTGGTGATTAGGTCAAGAAGGTGGAGCTTCCTGTATGGGGATTAGTGCTCTTATAAGAAAGACCCCAGAGAGCTCCCCTTACCCCTTTTGCAACGTGAGGAAACAGACCTCTATGAACCAGGAAGCAGGCTCTCACCAGACCCCGAATCTGCCGGCACCTCGGTCTGGGACTTCCCAGCCTCCAGAACTGTGGAAAATAAATGTCTGTTGTTTATAAGACCCCCAGTCTGTGATGTTCTGTTACAGCAGCTCGAATGGACTAAGACACGCTCCCACCCTCGGTCTATCTCCTCACCTCCCCCGTGAGCCTCCTCTAGGTTCCAACACTTTACCAATCTCTCCAACTAGGACTGATGCCCATTCGGTGCTTCCAGAGACCTTTCCACAACTTTCTATGCCCACACCCATCTTCCCTGGCCATGCTTACTTCTTAACACATTGGCCATCTCCCCTCCAACACACTGCACCAAAACCAAATGTCATTTCCCGCTCATCTCTCTATCCCTGGGCCTAACAGGCTCACACTCAGGCAAGGTTTAACCAATATAAGCTGACTATCCCAGCAAATCAGTGAATCATTTGCTGACTTCTCCCACGCCCCCAGGAAGAAGAGAGCTGGGGGCCAAGCTGCCCTCCCAGGGCTGGCCTCTGGAGGACATTCATGCAAGTTCTGGGCCCTGGGCAACAACTGTTTGCTGTGTGTTCTTTATTTCTTTGTGTGTGACAAAGAAAAAGAGAGCCACAGATGGAAATGGCAGGTGTGTCCTGTGGATGACCAGACCAAAGAAGCAACTCGCCATTCATTCCAAGAGGGACTGGTGCCTGCCCCCCTCACATCTCTATCCAAACTCCTGAAACAAGGATTGTGAGGTACAATCCTCAAACTAAAAGCCTCCAGAGAGCCTCGGGAATATCAGCTCGCCGTCACCTTAGAAAGATTTCCCCTGGAAGTCTTTGTTGCGCATAATCCAAAACACCTTCCCCAGGCTGCTGGGAAAGCATGTTTTGCTGAAAACCAGACAGGAAAGAAAGCCACATTCCCTAAGGGTGGCTTTGATACTAAGACCCAGAAGAAAGAGAATGAAAAGGTTGTTCCACTCGATAAAACCATATTGCCATTTACTATTATGAAGTGTCTGTTTGAAGTCAAAACAAGTTCTAGATAAGCCCTTCATTGAGAAACCAGGGTGGGGCGGTGGGGGGGGGGGGGCTAGGAAGGAGAGATAAAGCAGGCAGAGTGGAACTCTGATTAGAGAGTCATTAATTAAGACCATGAAAGTCCCGTAGAGTTTCCTTTGATTGGAAAAATAGGGGGCTGCAGAATTAAAGGCTTTGAGGGAAAGCTTTTCATGCTAAGGAGAGCCAAAAATTAATTCTAGGATTTTTAAAATTAAGGCATTATGAAAGCTAAGGCATTGGTTGTAACCAGAAGACCGTGTCAATTTAATCAGAGTCTTATGGGGAGAGAGAGAGAGAGAGCTCAACTGGTGGTTGCTGGAAGGGAGTGGGTATGGGGGTGGGCAACGGAGGGGAAGGGGATTAAGAGCCACAGACTTCCAGCTATAAAATAAATAAGTCACGGGGATGAAAAGTACAGCATAGGGGCGCCTGGGTGGCTCAGCCATTAAGCGTCTGCCTTCGGCTCAGGTCATGATCCCAGGGTCCTGGGATCGAGCCCCGCATGGGGCTCCCTGCTCGGCGGGAAGCCTGCTTCTCCCTCTCCCACTCCCCCAGCTTGTGTTCCCTCTCTTGCTGTCTCTCTCTCTGTGTCAAATAAATAAATAAAAATCTTAAAAAAAAAAAGAAGTACAGCGTAGGGAATATAGTCAATATATCATAATAACTTCGTATGGTGACAGAGGGTAACTATTTCATAATATCTGTAAGTGTCGGATTGCTGTTGTACACCTGAAATCCATGTAATATTGTGTATTAACTAAGGTCCAAGTAGAAAAATAATTTTGAATCTTATAGGGGAGTAGGGGGTCAAAGTAAGTAACCTGTTTTGTTTCAAAGCCCTGTGCTGCCATCTGGCTCCACTCGGAGGCACTTCCTGTCTGGTCCGCAAGCTGGCACCAAAGCCACCCAGAGAGATTCCCCCATGGAGAAGGCAGCCCTGTAGTCTGGGGTGCACCTGCTGGTGCCACCCAGAAGCTGCCCTGCCTCCTGTAGGCATCCAGGTCCAACGGGACCCCGGCTCAGACACTTACTACTACAGGGTGCTGGGGACAACTGTCCTAACCTTCTTGAACTTCAGTTTCCGAAAGGGTACTCCCACCTAGGATCACTAGGAAAGTTCCTGCCTACATACGTCCTCACATATAATATTAGAGAAGGCACCCACCTACAGAAGTTCAACATGTGCCGTTCTCTGCCTCACTTCCTCCCCCCAACCCATCCCTAAGTGGCCTTCAGAAAAGATGGTTCTAGAAAGCAGATCATGTCATTCTCTCCCAGGTCTTTGCAGGGGGTGCCAAGGATTTGGATTTGATCTCACTTTAAGCCTGAGGCCAAAAGTCCCTCTTGGACTCATCCCCTGCCCCGGCTGCTCTCCCTCAAACACTCGCAATGGCTCCCCATTACCTACAGAATAAAGTCTGAACTCTCCTTGACCTGGCATTCAAAGTCCTTCACAACCTGGCCCCAAACTACCTTTCTAGAATCACCTGTCACTGCTTCCTTTTATATACATAAATCCCAGAGCAAGCCACATCCACAAAGTTTGTATACAGAAATCCCAGAGCACATACACAGGGTCGGGAAATTGTGGCAGCTAAGGTGAGATCGTATGGTGCTTGGTGCCCAGAACCCAGAGGCGAAAGGCACAATCCCTGTCCTAAGGAGCCGGGGAGACAGATAAGTGAACCCACAGGGTTGGTACCCGAGGCAGCCGAGCAGGGAAGACGTGAGCGAGAGTCAGAGGTGAGGCCAGCTGGGCTGCGCCAGCAGGGACACATCACTGGGGGCCAAAGTTGCTCCACTCACAGGGGACGGAGGACCCCCGATGGAGTTTAAACAGAGGCCAGGAATGATCCGGTGTGCGTTTAGGAAGCTCTCTCTGGCTGCAGAAGGTAGAGCAAAGAGGAAGGAAGGTTGGAGGTGGGGAAGCTGGTTGGAGAGGCTCTTGCAGAGAAGTGTTCGGAGCGCAGCTAGAAGATGAGCCCAGGTGGTGATGAGGGAGCAGATTAGAGAGAATTAGAGAGAATCCCCCGAAACCCGCTGACCGCTTGCCGTAGCCACCAGCACACGCGGCTGTCAAGCTCTTGAGAGGTGGCTGGTCCACATCGAGATGGGCTGCAAGTGGAGCATATGCACCAGGATTTGAAGAATTCACTCCAAATTCAAAAAAGAATGTGAAAGGGGCGCTGGGCTGGCTCGGTCAGTGGAGCCTACGACTCTGGATCTCGGGGTTGTGGGTTTGAGTCCCACGTTGGGTGCAGAGATTACTTAAAAATAATTTTAAAACCTTTAATAAATACAAAGAAAAAGAATGTAAAATATCTCACTGATAACTTTTATATTAGTTCTAATGTTGAAATGATCACATTTTTATATATTGGGATAAATAAAATCATTAACATGGATTTTCCTTATTTCTCCTAAATGTTTTGAATGTGGCTATTAGAAAATTCGAAATCGGGGCGCCTGGGTGGCTCAGTCGGTCAAGTGCTGCCTTCAGCTCAGGTCATGATCCTGGGGTCCTGGGATCGAGCCCCACGTCGGGCTCCCTGCTCGGCAGGGAGCCTGCTTCTCCCTCTCCCTCTGCCTGCCACTCCCCCTGCTTGTGCTCTCACTCTCTCCCTCTCAAACAAATAAAATTTTTTAAAAATATTTTATTTATTTATTTGACAGAGAGAGAGAGACACAGCAAGAGAGGGAACACAAGCAGGGGCAGGGGAGAGGGAGAAGCAGGCTTCCCGCTGAGCAGGGAGCCCGATGCGGGGCTCGATTCCAGGACCCTGGGATCATGACCTGAGCCGAAGGCAGACACTTAACAACTGAGCCACCCAGGCACCCTAATAAAATATTTTTTTAAAAAAAGAATCTTTTTTCTTTGCAACAGGGGAGTCGCTTGAAAGAATACCCCTAACAAAACCAATAGAAAAACTTAAGGGAGGAAGAAAGAATTGCCTATGTCCTAGAAAACCATTGGAAAGGAACCCACTGTTGTGTCTCGTGAACGAGATAAACAAGGCCCTGACATCAAGATGCTTACACTCTGCTCAGAGCTTTGGACAATAATCAAGAAAGCAACACAGGGATTCCATTTCTAAACTTGAGGTGTTAGGAGGGATGGAGGACCCTGCTTTAGATGGAGATGTGGGTGCTGGCCTCTGGGAGGAAGTGATACTGGAGCAGAGACTTTAATGATGGGAAGGAGGCGCATGAGATGCTCCAAGGGGAGGGAATAGCAAATGGTAGAATGTGACAGTTTCAGGAGGAGCGAAGAGGCCGGTGTGGCAGGAATGGAGTAAGCGGGAGGAGGGAGTGGGGAGGGGGGAGTTCAGATCATTCTACATATCAGGGGAAGCCAGAGGAGGGACAAGGGTGAAGCTTGAAAGCAATGTGGAAGGTGAATCGTGAATTGTAAGGGGTCTTAGATCTAATATCCAATCCCAAGGGCCCTAAAGTGCTGGCTTTTCTGTTGGCCACCCCTCTCTGCTGCACTCTGAGCCTGGGAGGCTGAACCTCAGACTGCATTGCCTGGCTGCCTTTAGTCCAGCCAGTGGGAGGAATCAGCAAAAGAGAGGAGACCAGGGGGGCAGTGAGAGCTGGGGGTACATCTTCCTTGCTCCCTCCCAGCTTCAGACCCAAGTTTGTGACAATAACCTGTCTTTCCCAGGCTCCAGCTGCTGCTAGAGGCCTCTTCCATGCTCCAGCTCCCAGTAGGCCCCAACAGTATCAGTCTCAACATGCTTCCCCATTCCTGGTTTGCTCCCTTAACCCTGCCCATACGCCTATAAGTCCCCCTTCACTGAAGCCTCTTCATTTGAACCATCCAGGATCCATTCTGTTTCCTGCCAGGACCCTGGTGCAGCCAGTTCATAAAAGATAAAACTGGGACCCACAGAGAGCTGCATAACTTTTCAGGGTGGCCATATACGTTTGTGTAGGTTGTAGACTGCACAACTTCAGGAGCTGTCATTCACTTTGCAATCCATGGGAATGATTTGCCCCAGGTTTATGCAGCACACATAGTTGAACCTGATGGCCCTGAATTTGGCCACAGTCAGCCAGCTCTTGGCAGGGTCCTGATCTGTGTCCTATGGCTCTTCCACTGCTCAAGGTTGCTCTCCTGTGAGGCTGCAGATTGCATTTCACCTCTTACACTCCAGGGACAGCTCAACCCCTGACACTTGCACATTTGCAGAGTCTCTCTGAAGAACAAAGGTTGTCTTGGCTCCGTTCTGCAAACTTCTCACCATAGATAATGATGAAGACCTTGAAGCATGTTTATCTTAAGGGTAGAATGACTAGCATCAATACTTTGGTCCTGGTAAGAGTTGATCAGAAAAAAAAAAAAATCTGTCTAAGACCAAAAAAAAAAAAAAAAAGCTAATCAAACGAAGAAAAAAAAACTTGTTTTTTTCAAAAGTGCAACGGTAGATAGAACAAACATGCAATGTGAGTTTACAGTGATCCTCCAGGGGCGCCTGGGTGGCTCAGTTGGTTAAGCACCTGCCTTTGGCTCAGGTCATGATCACAGGGTCCTGGGATCAAGCACCATGTGGGGCTTCCTGCTTAGCTGGGAGCCTGCTTCTCCCTCCCCCTCTTCCACTTGCCCTGCTTATGCTCTCTCTCTCTCTCTCTCTCTCAAATAAATAAATAAAATCTTTAAAAATTTTTAAATAAACAAAAATAAAACGATCCTCCAGAACTTACTGAAAGTGGGATCTCCAGACATTGTGTGACATAATGTGATGCAGCAGGAAGTACAAAGCACCATCCACAAAGAATTCCGCCCTTTAAAAAAAAAAAAAAATGGAGCCTCAATCTAATCAAGCCTCTACACGTAACCATTAATTTATAGGAAATATGGGAGACAGAGAAACAAGTCAAACACCAGAAGGAAGTAATCGGCGAAGTCCAAATGCAGGGCATTCTATGGGCCAGTTGACCCAACACCTCCAAACATCAATGCATGAAGAAAAAAAGGCAGACCATTATAGATTACGAGAGACATACCAAATGCAACGTGGGACCCTGGATTGGATCCTGGGACCGAAAAAGGACCTTGGTGGAAAAATAGATGAAATTCCAATAAACCGAAGTTTGGTTAATAGTAACATATCAATGTTAATTCCTTACTTTTGAAATGTATCATGGCTGTGTAACTTGTTAACATCAAAGAAAACTGGACTCTGTACTAGCTTTGTAACTTTTCTTTGAATCTTAAGTTGCTCTGAAGTTAAAAGGCTGGGTTTTTTTTGTTTTGTTACTTTTTTTTTTAAAGTAGTCTCCCAGCGTGGAGCCCCATGTGGGGCTTCAACTCATGACCCTGAGATCAAGAGTGGGATGCTTTATCGACTGAGCCACCCAGGCGCCCCTTGTTTTGTTCTTAAAGAGAGAGAGACTTAAAAACTCTTAACGGTCAAATACAATGGGTGGCCCTTATTTGGATTCTGGTTTGAACAAATCCGTTGTAAAAACATTTTTAAGCCAATTGGGGAAATTTGAATATGGACTGGATATTGGCTGATATTAAGGAACCGTTGTTCATTTTATTAGGTATGATAATAACATGGTAGTTACGGTTTTCTTTAAATCCCCGATCTGTTCAACATATGTGTGTACTGGTGAGACAACGTGATATCTGGGAATTGCTTTAAAATACTCCAGAAGAAGAAAGCAAGGATAGATAAAATGAGATTGAAAATGGCTGGTAATTGTTGAAACAGATGAGGGGTATATATTTGAAATTGTCCATATTTTTTGTTGTTGTTGTTGTTTTTTAAAGATTTATTTATTTGACAGAGAGAGACACAGCGAGAGAGGGAACACAAGCAGGGGGAGTGGGAGATGGAGAAGCAGGCTTCCTGCTGAGCAGGGAGTCTGATGTGGGGCTCCATCCCAGGACCCTGGGATCATGACCTGAGCTGAAGGCAGACGCTTAATGACTGAGCCACCCAGTCGCCGCCTTGAAATTGTCCATATTAACAAGTTAAGAGAAGAAGGGGGCGGAGGAGGAGGTCTGTGTGTTTCCTTCCCCGTTGAAGGGTCTAGAGGCTTCCCTCTGAGATGGAACAGGCTGGTCACCAGCTTGCTTTGTTCCCCTGATCAAGATCCCCTGGCAAGCCACCAAGTGACATACTCTTCACCTTCCTGATGGCCCCACCAAGGTAGTGTGATTCAGGGGAGTGGTGGGGAGTTGGATCCCAGCTTCACACAGCCTCCATTCAAATCCTGGAGGAATTCAAACAGTCTCTGTGCCTTGGTTCTAGACTACCTACCTATTAGGTTGTTGATCATTTTAAATGAGTTGATTGACGTGAAGTGCTTTAAACTGGGTGTGACCCCGACTAAGGACTCAGCAAATGCTGAGTGCTGATCTCAGCACCATTCATACAGATGGTTTTCTCCCCCGAGCTGCCTCACACTCCCATCCACTGCTACTTGGTGGCCAAAGCGTTCTTATCTCTTGCTCCTCAGCTTCTCCTTGGCTTTGTAACGTAACCCACGTGGATACTAAGAATCCCCTCAGGTTGTTTGGCTCGTTTTTCACACGTTCCTAATTTCAGTTAAATTCTCTCGTTTTCATGGTCTTTGCCAGAAACAATTTGATGAATCTCCTTCACCATTTTGAGAGCCTTCAGTTGGGTCAAAAAGGTCTCTTTTCAAATAAGAATTTGCCAAACCTCTCTGGCCTTTCCTAGTAACTGGCTGATACCTGGAGAGCTGTGGAGTTGACCCTCCATGCCTTGTTTTCCCCAGGGGGGCCCCACGTCTCACAGTCCTGTGGCGCTAGATGGTTTCTCTCGCCGTCCATGTGCCATGGCCCAAAGCTTGTGAAGGGCATTTAAAGGAATTGTTTCCTGACATATTAATCTTCACACTGTTTTTTGTTTTGTTTTCTTTTTTGCAGGGCAGGTATTTAGCTAGTCGGTTTACATTTGACGGAACTACACGATCCAGTCAAGCCACTTCCTGGCTCCCCCGTGGTTCTAATTTGTGGTGATCTTAATGCCCTTCTCTGCGATTTTTCATGCCTTTGGAGAAAGCCTGGTCCACAAAACAGTAATAGGGAGGAGTTGGGCCAGGTTTGCACAGTTATAAAGTCTGATGGTGATGGAGCCCTGCCCAGGTGGCAGGAACCAAGCCGAGTTCCTTGGGTGAGTTAGCACGTCTGTCCTCACAACACTCCTACAAAGCAGGTGCTACCCTTTTTTTTTTTTTTTAAGATTTTACTTATTTATTTATTTGTCAGAGAGAGCGAGAGCACAAGCAGGGGGAGCTGCAGGCAGAGGGAGAAGCAGGCTCCCTGCTGAGCAAGGAGCCCAATTTGGGACTTGATCCCAGGACCCTGGGATCATGACCTGAGCTGAAGGCAGATGTTTAACCAACTGAGCCACCCAGGCATCCCAAGCAGGTGCTACTCTTATGGCCATTTTACAGGCAGGAAAACTGAGGCATGAAGCAGTTATGTATCTGGCCCAGGATCACCCATCTGGGAAGTGGTGAAGCTGAGCTCTGAGCTCAGGCTTTCTGGCTGCAGAGC
>NC_138373.1:7093336-7147462 GCF_054177405.1 Leptonychotes weddellii | reverse complement strand
TTTTTTTTTTTAAAGATTTATTTATTTATTTGAGAGAGCGAGAATGAGAGAGAGAGAGTACATGAGAGGGGGGAGGGTTAGAGGGAGAAGCAGGCTCCTCGCCGAGCAGGGAGCCCGATGCGGGACTCGATCCAGGGACTCCAGGATCATGACCTGAGCCGAAGGCAGTCGCTTAACCGACTGAGCCACCCAGGCGCCCATTAGCCAATGTTTTCAACATAAATATCCCTACCCTAGCCATAGACATAGTTTGGGATCCCAGCTCTCCCACCTGGGGAAAGGGCTGAGTTTTCCTGCACTCCACTGCATAATGATTCCTTCTCCAAATATAACCCATTAGCAGGAGGCTTAAATATATGGTATTAAAACAACAACAAAACCTTCAATCCAGACCAAGTGGTAAAATATACATATACATACAATATACAAATAGTTACCGTTCTTGAAAATCAAAAGGTACATTTTATAATATATTAACTAATGTTAAGTGATGGACTTTTTTTTTTTTATTAACTGTGTGTTTCTGATATTTTGACATCTGGGGCCTTGCAGACCCTGGAGAGACCGTCCCTCCCAAGGCTAGCTAATTCTTAGAGATAGGAAACCACCAAACTGCAGAGCGTGCCTTTCATACGCAAACTGGCCAATCCAGAGCCCATATGCCAGCCACCTCCTTTATTGGACACTCACACTCTGGACCACTGTTCTCCTGCCCTAATCACCTCAAGGTTAAGTGCCAGATGCACTAGAGATAGCACTTACACCCCAGGGCCTGCTGAAGTCCTTCAAACTAGCCAGCCTAATCTTTATCCTGCCATACTCATTCTGTTCCTGCAGAAACCACAAGAAAGTTTCTTGTGCACATGTTTCTCTTCCTCCCTCTGCCTGTGGCTGACCTTGGTGCTTCCCTGTGTGCCCCCCACCCTGGTGAGGATTGTGTGTAGGGGAGGGAAGTGCACCTGCCTCTGGGAAACTGTAACAAACCCTCTTTTCAAGGACAGCCCTCTCCTGATCTGTTGGCCTCACCAGACGTGAATAATAATAAAGCCTACATTATATGAAGGTGGCATTTATTCACAAAGGAAGGCTCTAGAATCATCTTGGTTAAATTTCAGATTCAAGCCTGGCCCAAGAAGAGAGAATGCACCCAATCCGAAAACTGCATTAGGAAAGTTAAGTCTTTCCATGAGTGCTTAGTCTGCACGGGCCACATGCAGACCTCAGCGGTCCACGGGTGAGTGGACCCCAGACATTGTCCCCTAGTGTCACGCACCTCCAGGATCTGATTTGCTCCTGAATGTAAACACAGTGCAGGAGGTGTGTAAACGGAGACCTCTTTAGGGAGGAAATGCAGTTGGAACTTTCAGCTGTTTCTTGTATGTACAGTAGCCTTCATTTTAAGAAAATATAATATACTGTACAGAATTGGGAGTGAACTGAGTCAAAAAAGCAGGAAATGAGCTAAGTGTAGCAGGAGTGAAATAGCTATCAATAAAGAAGTTACAGCAGGAAGACAGGGAGTGTTAGAGGCATTAACTTATTTGTGACAGATTAAACATCTAAGTGCTCCTCCCTTACCAAAAAAAAAGCAAAGGAAGACCACAAAGGTTTAGCGCTCAAAAGATACACTTGGCAAAGTGGGAAAACCCTTGTGATCAAGGGCATGGAGAGGATGGGTCCAAAGCATCACAGGAGTGTTACAAAGATCTAAGCACCAGATCAACCAACTACTGTGTGCCAAGACTTGCATTAAATTGCTTGTACAGGGACGCCTGGGTGGCTCAGTCGGTTAAGCGTCTGCCTTCGGCTCAGGTCATGATCCTGGGGTCCTGGGATCGAGCCCCACATCGGGCTCCCTGCTCGGCGGGGAGCCTGCTTCTCCCTCTGCCTTCCACTCTCCCTGCTTGTGTGTGCTCTCTCTCTGACAAATAAATAAATAAAAAATCTAAAAAAAAAAAAATTGCTTGTACATCTCATCCCGTTCAATCCTCTTCACAACCACGCAGGGCTGGATTAAGCCCCACTTCAGTGGATGGAAAACTAAGGCTCTGTGTTAGTTATCTACTGCTACACATAAGAAATTCCTCCCAAATTTGGCAAATTACAGCAACAATAAACAACTCTTCTCTCCTACTGTTTCTGTGGGTCAGGAATATGGGCGGAGCTGGGTGGTTCTGGCTCAGGATCCCTCATGAGGTTGTAGTCAAGATGTTGGCTGGGGCTGTGGGTCATCTGAAGGCTTGACTGGAACTGGTGAACCTGCTTCCAAGATGGCTCACTCACATGGCTGTCAGTGGATGCCAGGGTGTAAGCAGGTGGCAGTTTTTCAACACATGGAGCTTTCCACAGGGCTGCTTATGTCCTCAAGACATGGTAGCTGGTTGGCCTCAGTGTGATCGACAAAAGCGAGTAGAAGGCAGAAGCTACAAGGTCTTTGTATGCCCCAGCCTCAGAAGTCACACATCCCTTCACATCTTATTGGTTACACAGGTCAGCCCTATTCAGGGCAAGAGGGAACCACACAAGAGCTTAGAAACTAAGAGGTGAGGAACCTGGCGGGTCATTTTGGATACTGGCTTCCCCTGGACCCAAGAGTATAAGTAATTTTCTTAAGATCACTCACCTAATTTCAAATTCTACCTTACTCCCAAATCAGCATTCTTTCTACCACACCTCTCCAAAGCCTGAGTGCAAGACATCACCTAACAAAGACAGAGGGTCCTGATGAAGCCACAACCCTGTTTCATTGCTTTTGCCAAAAGTTTTATCTTCAATCCAAAGGGAAATATATTTTTTAAGAGTTTATTTATTTATTTGACAGAGAGAGAGACAGCAAGAGCAGGAACACAAGTAGGGGGAGTGGGACAGGGAGAAGCAGGCTTCCCGCTGAACAGGGAGCCCGATGCAGGGCTCGATCCCAGGACCCTGGGATCATGACCTGAGCCAAAGGCAGATGCTTAACGACTGAGCACCCAGGGTTAGCTAGCCCTGGGAGGGACGGTCTCTTCAGGGTCTGCAAGGCCCCAGATGTCAGGGCATATTTTTATGTTAGAACATAGCTCAGGCTTTCTAACAGGAATTGATGAAAAATAATTTTTACTGTATTGATTTTGCCCTAAACCAAACTTGCTGAACCTCATCCCTGGCTAGAGCTTTAAAATAATAATAAAAATAATAAAGTAGTAATAATGGAGCACCTAGGTGGCTCAGTCGGTTAAGCATCCAATTCTTGATCTTGGCTTGGGTCTTGATCTCGTGGGGTGTGGAGCCTATTTAAAAAAAATAAAAAGTAAAATAAAATAATAGGAAGAAGAAGAAGGAGAAGAAGGAGGAGGGATGCCTGCAATAATAGAGAAGAGAACATTTGCAGGTTACAAACCATTTTGCGATCATTCCTATCTTTGAGAGTTGACCTAAATACATTCAGTCTCGGTGCTGTAGGAGAAGGTGATTGAAGGACATTTTTATTCCCTCGAATAACAGGAAATCCACCATTTATTCTTTAGTAATAAAAACTGCATGTGTAAGAATTGTGACCGTGGAAGGTCAACTCAAATTAAAGATTTTATGACTAGCAGTTATATTAAATCTTTTCAACAATTTATAGAAAGGATTTGAAATATGTCAAATGTATTTCTCTAAGTTTTTTCAGGTAAGAGGTTTTATTGCATCAAGTCACAGAATCAGGAGAAAAATTACTCTTAGATCCTCCAGTGCTGGCTCTGCCAATGATATATTGCTCCCTTCAGAACCAAAGACTGGGTATTAAGCCATCTGAGGTCAACCTCTTCTAATTAAAATGAAAGTCATAAAGCAAAGTATTTCAGTAATCCACAATAATAATAATCCCACATTTATACAGTGCATGCATCCAAGAAATGGAAAGCAGTTCACATTTTTTTCTTTCTCTCACCTGGAAACAAAACTGAAAGCCCCAAGGCAAGTGTAAAGGAACATTCATTAACTTAAATATTTATAGAGCAAACGAACGTGCCTGTGTGTGTACTAGGAGAAAGGGAGGAGGAATTGACATTTATTGAGCCCCTACTGTGTACCAAGCTTTGAACTAGGTCCAGTGGACCCAAACATGAATGACACCTTTTTCTTTTTTTAGAATTTATTTATTTTATTTTTGAGAGAGAGAGAGAGACTGAGCAAGCAGGAGGAGGGGCAGAAGAAAAGGGAGAGAATCCTCAAGCTGACTTCCCACTGAGCACAGATCCCAGCACGGGACTCAATCCCAGGACCCCAAGACCATGACCTGAGCCCAAACCAAGAGTCGGACACCTAACCGACCGAGCCACCCAGTGTTCTAATTCACGCACTGTGAATTAAAATGAGATCATATATGGGAAAGCACTTGATGAGGTGAAAAGCACTATACAGGTTTGGTCTTCCCATCTAGACTAGGAACTGCCTGGGGGCAGGGACTAGGCAGATCTATCTCTGGAACCCAGTGCCTACCTAAGTGCCTGGCACCAGTCCTTCCAAAGCCCCAGCCAGAGATCTAAGTATATATTTCATGCCCAAAAAAGCTGGGGGAAGGGGGAAGGCGAGATTCCCCCCAATTTTTTTAGGTGTAAAAGGGAACAACGTTTTTGAGGTTCTTTGGACTTTTGAAACTTTTCGTTTTTTAAAATAAATACGGGAGAATGTGTATAGTATTTGGTGGTTATGAAGTGATACTAATAACCACCTGGGACCATGTAACAGTGACAAAAAGTAAAGAAGAGCTCACAGAAAGAAAGATTTCAAAAGAACATAGAAACCAGCCTGAGGGGGGGCTCCCACTGGCCAAATCAAGGACTATTTGAGCATCAAATAAACAATGATGGTGATAGATTATAACCAAGTGAATAATATAGGAAATCAGGAACCAGGAGCGTGCGTGCGTGTGTGTGTGACATAGAAATACGGGGGCGCCCGAGTGGCTCAGTTGGTTAAGTGCTTGACTCTTGATTCCGGCTCAGGTCATGATCTCAGGGTTGTGAGATTGAGCCCCGCGTTGGGCTCTGAGCTCGGTATGAAGACTGCTTAGGATTCTCTCTCTCCCTCTGCCCCTCCCCGCCCCCACTCCCAGCTCTCATGCACGCACTCTCTCTCTCTCTCTCAGGAAAAAAAAAAAAGAGTGAGAGAGAAATGCAGGTGCAGGTATAAGAACTGATACAGATATAGATATATAATCACATGACCCAGCAATTCTGTTCCTAGGTATCTACCCAAGGTAAGTGAAAACATGTCCATACAAAACTATTTCTAGTAGTTGTGTTTATAATAGCCCCCAAACTATAGACAGCCCAACCCACATAGCCATCAACAGGTGAACAGGTAAACAAATGATGGTATATTTATACATGGAATATGACTCAGCAATAAAAAGGAATAAACTATAAATAGGAATAAACTATTGATAAATAAAAAGGAATAAACTATTGACATACACAATATGTATAAATATCAAAAATAGTTTCCTGAGTGAAGGAAGCCAGACACAAAAGAGTAAATATTGTGTGATTCTATTTATATGAAATTCCAGTACAGGCAAAACTAATCTCTAGTGACAGAAAGTATAACAAAAGGTTTCCCGGGGCTAGGGGTGGGAGGGAGTTGACCACAAAGGAACGTGAGGGAACTTTTGGGGTGATGGAAATATTCTGGGTCTTGAGTAAGATGATAGTCTACACATTTTTCAAAACTCAAAGAACATTTAAAATAGGTACACTTTAATATATGTTTATTTTTAAATTTAGTTATTTATAACTAAATAACATTGATTTTTTTTAAAAAATAGGACTACTCTATGGCAAAGCATTTGTTGTTCTGCAGTCTTTCCTTAATTGCAGACGTGATGCCTGGAGGCACAGCAGCTACCTTGTGACTATGAGGTAACAAGCATGAGGCCAAAGAGTAATTAAACCTAAAGACAGCAGGGGAAAAAAGGAGAAAGAAGCTGGTGCCTGAGGCTATTTTTGAGCTGCCAAGCCCTCCCTAGACTGTCCTCCTCCAGACCTTGTCACTGTAAGAGTTTTGTTCTTTCAGTCATATTAATCCCCAAGCAAAATACAAAGTCCCCCCATCCAAATTATTTCCACTCCACCTTCATTTTTCATCAACTGAGACTGCATCCCTCCTCCTCCTCTTTCAGAACCCCAAACCAAGAATTCAAGCACATAATCTTCAAAGGTACACTTTGGAAACAGCCACTATGTGAAGTTAATTATGGCCAGAGGCATCAAGGAGCATTCAAAAGGGCCAAGAGGAGTTGGGAAGACAGGTGGAGAAATAGCGCTGAAGTCTTAAGAGACATGAGAAGATGGAAAGAACCCACAGCAGATGCGGATGGGAATGAGACCGGATAGATAGGTGGGAGCCAATTTATGAAGGGCTTTTAAGCACTACATTTCTCCAGTATCACAGGCTAGCTAGCCCTAGACCTGATATTTCAGGCAGCGTCACTGACTAATGAACTTTAGCGTTTCAGCCATGTCATATTGGGGTTCCAAACTATTGTTTTTAAAGATTTTATTTATTTATTTGAGAGAGAGAGCAAGAGAAGAGAGCAAGCACGGGAGAGAGGGGGTAGGGGCAGAGGGAGAAAGAGAAGCAGACACCCCGCTGAGCAGAGAGCCCAATGCAGGGCTGGATCCCAGGACCCTGGGCAGAAGGTAGCCGCTTAACTGAGCCACCCAGGTGGCCCTGGAGTTTCTCTTACACATAGCCCAATACAATTCCTCGCACATGCTTCCCATCACCCTTAGAATAAATTCCCAAAGTCTTACACGATCTCTCCAACAGCATACCCTACCACTCTCCCTTATTCTTCCTGCACCAGCCTCATGGACCCTCTGGGCTGTTCTTGGTACATGCCAAGTTTATTTCTGCCTCAGTGCCTTTGTCCTTGCTGTTCCGGCATGTTCTTCTTCGAGATCTTTCGCAGTTTGCTTGAGCCCTCGCTTCACTCAGCTTTCTACTTTAATGTCACCTCTGTCCCAAGGTCTTGCTTTGACTACCTCATCCAAAATTGGTTCCTTCACACTCCTTAACTCTTTAGTAATTTATCTTTATTCATAGCACTTACCACTAACTAAAACAGTCTCTGCCCGAGAGTATGTTATTTATTTTCTTGCTTAGTTAATGTCCATCGGCTCCCCTGGAATGAAAGCTTCCAGAGGTACAGGTAAATCCCAGTACCTGGAAGAGTGCCTGGTACGAAGTAGGCATTTGAAGGATATTCATTTAATCAATCAGTCAATTCATGACATCTTGAAATTGAGGTAGACTCTTCCTTACACTTCACCCCTTGTTTGTAATACAAAGACTATGTAACTATCCACTAAAAGTTAAAGACACGGTGTTGGGTTTATTTTGGCGTTTTTGTCATACCAGCACTTTCTGGGGCTAGCAAATTTTGTCTGGACACTTAATTTCATGGCCTCTCCTGAAATCCTGGACCGGCTCCGCAATTTAAGGCTGAACTAATGAATGAACTTTGCAGCGAAGCGCCCAGACATCTGCACCGACACTGAACTATGCTGGGCATTGTCCTTTTGGGTTTCTCCCCAGATCACCCAAAGGACGATCAGTGGTGAACCCATTCGGAGACCCGAGACTCGTTTTGTCTCTGACCTTTTCTAGATTGGGCCAGGGCCGTGATAAACCCGATCACAGGGTGGGCAGTGCCGTGGCAGAGTGACGAAGGCGTCAGAAGGCCTGCTCCCAAGCCCAGCTCACCAGCTACATGGCCAGGCTGAGTTCTCGGGATTACAGGGAGGCGCATAGATCAGGGACCTGCCATCAGCCCCCAACCTACCAAGAGAGAGAGGCGGCCTGTGTGAGCTCTGCGGTCCTCCCGGGTCAGAAGCGAGTCTGGATCCGGGTTTTTTGCTTCCCTTCCACCCTCCCTCTAGCCTTGCACGCCCGCTTCCAGCCCCGAAGTCCAAGCCGCCAAGCCAGAGGAGCCGGCCGATCCGCCCGCCTATCCGCCGGCCCATCCGCGGCCCTTCCGTTCCAGGCCCCGCGCCGCGGCCCCGCCCACTCCCGTCGGCCCCCGCGGGCCGCCCCCGTCGCCGTGGAAACGAAGGCTGCCGATCGGCGCGGTGGCTTCCTCTCCTCCCGGCAGCGGTGGGCTCCCACCAGCTTGAGGGCGGCGGACCGCGATGCTGAAGGCCAAGATTCTCTTCGTGGGGCCCTGCGAGGTGAGGCCCGGCCGGCGAGGGCGGCGGGAGGGGGCCGAGGCGGGCGCGGGGCGACCCGGGACTGTGCCTTGCGCCGGGAGCGCCCCCAGGAGTCGGGAGCCCTGTCCCACCGCGCCCTCCCGGTGTGCGCCGCTGGCCTCAGCGTGAACTCGGCGCCCCCAGACCTTGACCCCGTTTTCGTAAGTCCTGAAAGTAGTGAGTGGCGTTTTGGAACCAGAGTCTAGGTCCCACGATTCTCCTTTGCCCCTGAGGTCGGCCCTAATTAACATGCCTGTGGGACAAGAAAAGGAGAGGAAAGATTGGACTATTACATGGTCTTTGAACGGTTCCCTCGTAGTGTGCGTGGTGGGGGGGGGGGAGGATTAAACCTATCTGTGGACTTAACATCATACAAAGGAATAAGATTCCCATGGACTAAAGCTAAATGTGTAAAACAACTACCGTAGAAATAGTGAATATTCTCCATCTTAAGCGCGCATCCCAGTTGCCTGGAGGGCTTGTGAAAAACACAACATGCCAGTGCTGCCCCAGAGTTTTGATTCAGTAGGTCTGGGAGGGATCCGAGAATCTGCCTTTTACCGATGCTGTTTGTCCAGGGACCACGCGTTGAGAACCACTGTAGTAGATGCGTGTATGGAGAGATAATGTTATTCAGCTTGAGACAGGGAAAGTCTCCTCAAGCACAACACAAAAAATGAAGAAGCCTAAAAGAAATGACAGCGAAAGTAAGCCTGGGGAAAGCATCTGCAAAATACATTACAAAGAAAGAATTAACGGGTAGAACGCACAGGGGAAGTTTAAAAATTGGTAAAATAAAAAACTCAATAGAAAATCAAGCGAAGTCCCTGGACCCAAGTACAACCAGCCAATAAGTATAAGAGGATGTTCAGCCTCAACAGTCGACAAGAACATGAATTAAAACAAGAAGATGAAGCTTATTTGCCCATTGTAGCAGGTGAAAAAAGGTTAGAACACTGATAACATGAAGCATGAGGATGCTTGTAGGGAAATGAGTACTTTAGGATTCTGTTGATGGGACTATACATTGCTAACAGCTTTATTGGCAAATCCAATTATTAAACTTTAAAACATGCATAGCTTTCAGTGCAACACTTACATTTCTCAAAATCTACGGTAGCTGGACACTTACCTATGTTCCCCAGAGGGGGTATTGAAAGATATTGAACTGGAAACACCCTAGATGCCCATCGATAAGAGAATGTCTAAATAAACTAGGGACATTCCTACCGGGGAAGACTCCAGCGTTACCCAAAAGGAGGCACATCTGTGTGGAGTGACATGGAGAACATGTCAAGTTTATGTCTTGCCAAGACATAAACTAGTAAGTGAAATAGACAAGTAATAACAATATGCACAGAATTGTGAAAAGTAAACCAAGCATAAATATCTTCTCTTTTTTTTCATGGAAATTCTCAAACATACAAAGGGAGAAAAAACAAGGAACTCCTAGTACTCATCACCCAGCTTCAACAACAAAATATATTTCCGCATACACATATCCTCCTCTACCTCAATACTCTGCAGATTGGCCAACCTTTCTATTCCTTTAGCATGCTGGGCCCATTCCTGGCCTGGTGCCATCCAACTAGTTATTCTCTTCGCCAGGCTCGGTTGACTCCTTGTCATTCAAATCTCGGTTTAAACTTCACCCTTTCAGCCTTCCCTGACCACCCAGTTCAAAGTCCCTATGGCATTATCCCACTTGATTTTTTTTTTTAAAGATTTTATTTATTTATTTGACAGAGAGAGACACAGCGAGAGAGGGGAACACAAGCAGGGGGAGTGGGAGAGGGAGAAGCAGGCTTCCCACGTCGATCCCAGGACCCTGGGATCATGACCTGAGCCGAAGGCAGACGCTTAACGACTGAGCCACCCAGGCGCCCCCCACTTGATTTTTATCCTCGTGCTTAGCACTACTTCATCTTGTGTTCAACAGCTCCAGGCAAGGTAGACACTTAAAAATACCTGATGTGCCTCACAGTTTCTTCATTTTCCCAGAAGAACCCTCCCCCTCAATCAATTGGTTTTGACCAACATGTATATATAAATTTAAGGGCATAGATGAAATATATAAATATACTTCTATAATGTTTTATGTATTCATGTAGCTATATATACATTTAAAGGTACCCTAAAGATACATATTAATTTAGAAATGCTGTTTTATTCCGTACTTGCATTTCATGACACAGCTTTAAAATTTAAGCTCCTCACCTGCACCTTTGACACCTGAGTTGATTTTATGACCAGAGCCACTTTTAAACCACATGATGGGCACCTGGCTGGCTCAGTTGGACAAGTGTGTGACTCTTGATCTCAGGGTCATGAGTTTGAGCCCCACACTGGGTGTAGAGATTACTTAAATAAATAAAACTTAAAAAAAAAAAAGAACAAGACAAAGCATACCATCTGAGTAGTTTAGTATATAAGCACTTTTTGAATGTGTATGACCCTGTTCCTAGAAATGTATTCCAGCCCAAAGGACCATTCCTTTTTTTTTTTTTTTAAAGATTTTATTTATTTATTTGACAGAGAGAGACACAGCAAGAGGGAACACAAGCAGGGGGAGTGGGAGAGGGAGAAGCAGGCTTCCTGAAGAGCAGGGAGCCCAATGCGGGGCTCGATCCCAGACCCTGGGATCATGACCTGAGCCGAAGGCAAGTGCTTAACGACTGAGCCACCCAGGCACCCCCAAAGAACCATTCCTATTACATCAGGTCATTTGCTTTATTCGTTCATCCTATAGATAAATATCCATGGTCTCCACAAACATAACCACTCAACCGTAGTTTTTTTTTTTTTTTTTAAGATTATTTAGTTGGGGTGGGGCAGGGGGAGAGGGAGGAGAAGCAGACTCCCCACTGAGCAGGGAGCCTGAGGCCAGGATTGATCCCAGGACCCCTGAGATCATGATCTGAGCCAAAGGTTGATGCTTAACTGACTGAGCCACCAGCTTAACTGACTGAGCCACCCAGGCGCCCCTCAACTGTGTTATTTTTAAGTGAGGCTGCATGCTCAGGAAGAATTACTAAAGCAAGATTAAGCCCCTTCCCCGACCTTCTCCTGATTCTGTCAAGTGACCTCTACAAGCCTCCAAAACTGGCATTGGTTGAAATGATTCTAGTCAAGCAGTTGTTCAAAATAAAGTTCTTGAGAGAGCAGGACATAATTTCAGAGATTTTTGAGGACTCAAGTGTAAGAGATTCCCTTTCATCTGAGGAGGAATTTGCAGAGAAAAAACGCCTTATCTTACACCCGAGCATATACTATATTCGCTAAATGAACGATGCAATTGTACAGAAAATATCTGAAAACAGATCACAGTTTTCACCTTTGGGGAGGGAATGGAATGGATGGACAGATGGCTACTTTGGGCGGAGGGACCAGGAGGGCTGTTTTGTTAATAGGACCGTGTATGACTTGTATTTTCTAGAAGGAGAAACAGCCCTGTGCGAGAGTGTGGCACCGCCAGCCACTGTGGGACCCAGCTCTGAACCTGAATTTCTCTGTGACCTTGAGGAACTCCCTTCCCCTTTCTGGACCTCAGTGGCTTCGTATCTGTGACAGACTGGTTTCTTGATGTGCAGAGGAGCATGGCAGGAGAGAGACTCACGATGGGCACCTGGGTGGCTCAGTCGTTAAGCGTCTGCCTTCGGCTCAGGTCATGATCCCAGGGTCCTGGGATCAAGCCCCGCATCGGGCTCCCTGCTCCGCGGGAAGCCTGCTTCTCCCTCTCCTACTCCCCCTGCTTGTGTTCCCTCTCTCGCTCTGTCTCTCTCTGTCAAATAAATAAATAAAATCTTAAAAAAAAAAAAAAGGAAATAAAATTTTTTTTTAAATTAAAAAAAAGAAAAAGGAGAGAGACTCAACGCTAACAATTCTTTTCTGTTCTCAGATAAGTTAACTGAAAGCCAGCCAGGGAAATCAGTGTGGGTAAGAAGGTCACCCAGTTAGACCTTTAAAACCCCGTGCATGCTGGGTCCCAGACCAGACTGCGCCCACCAAATACAGGAAGACAGCGAGGCCCGCCCAACCAGAGAGAACCCTCTGCCTTGGTGCTCTCGGGGTGGCCGTGGCCTACACGCCATCACACCTGGTTCCAAGCCAGCTATTGGAGGGCACGTTTATGGTTTACTTTTCAGCTCTTCAGCAAAGACCTTTTATTATCTTCATTTCCACAGAGTGGAAAAACCGTTTTGGCCAACTTCCTGACAGAATCTTCTGACATCACCGAATACAACCCAACCCAAGGAGTGAGGTGAGCCCCGACAAATCTGTTTCCCAGAGAGGCCCACCACCCCCCTTTTGGGGACGGTGGCATTCCCAAAGTATACTGTTCCCAAAGTGGAGATGCTGCTATTGTTTTATTTCTAGGATCCTGGAATTTGAGAACCCACACGTGACCAGCAACGCCAAAGGCACGGGGTGTGAATTTGAGCTATGGGATTGTGGCGGTGATCCAAAGTACGTTTCCTTTAAAGAGGGTTGGCTTCATCAAATTATTCAAGACTCAGCTGCCCGCCAAGCACCTTGGCCTCTGGCCCAGCACACTTCCTAGCATGTATTAGGGGAGTGATCGATTATTTGGTGACATGTGTGGCTTTTGAAACTTGACACAATGACAAGTCATCCATCAATTAACCCTAAGACGTTATTTCTAAAGGCCTCAGCTAGAAACCAGAGCCACCTGACAGTCACCGTGCCTCCTTCTCTGTCTTACAGGTTCGAGTCTTGCTGGCCAGCCCTGATGAAGGACGCGCACGGGGTGGTGATCATCTTCAATGCCGACCTCCCGAGCCACCTGAAGGAAATCGAGATGTGGTATTCCTGCTTCGTCCAGCAGCAGTTCCTACAGGACCCTCGGTGTCTGTTGATCGCGCACCACAAACCAGGCTCCGGAAGTGATAAAGGACACCTGACTTTGTGTAAGGAAACTGCCATTTCTCCTTTCAGCTCTTGTCTTGAGTGGTCTGGGCATTTGTATATTATTTCGTGTCTTTAGAAACCAGAGGCTCTGTGCAGTTATTGAGCACTTACTCTGTCCTTGGCCTTTGTTCTTCCTACCATGTAAATTGGAATCGCCAGGTTGGAAGATCTGTCATAGCATCCAGGCCAGGACAGAGACACTTTGAAAGCAGGCAGACACCAAGACGGGAAAAAAAAAAAAAACAAACCTGATTTTAGCCACTCACCAGTACAATTAGGGACATTCTTTCCTGACTGGTCTTGTCTCAAGAAAATCTCCCAATTAGCCTGTGACACACCATGACAGAGTGACAAAGTGCTCATGGAAGACGACTCACAATATTCAGAAATCTCTTCCTTTCTGGTGTGAGAAGAGGACCTGGAAGTGGCTTATAGTTTTGCTATCCCACCACCAGGTGACAGTGTGGTGGCATTCTTTATTGAGCACCTGCCGTATGCCGAGCACGATGCTGAGCGCATCGGCAGTGGCACGTGGTGAAACGTTTCTTCCTCTGTTAAATCATGGCAGACAAGACCCCACTTTATTTTTGGCCTCTAGAGAGGTCAACAAATTGGCTTTGATAAGACTCAGGTCATTGGGAGCTGGAAAGGGCCCTTCCTTAAAAGTTCATGCCTAATTTACTTTCCTTTTTAAGCGCCCCCCTTGAGCAAGCTGAAGCTGGTGCACTCGAATCTTGAGGATGACCCTGAAGAGATCAGGTTGGAGTTCATAAAGTATTTAAAAAGCATAATCAACTCAGTGTCTGAAAGCAGAGACCGGGAGGAGATGTCAATTATCACCTAAGCAGCCTTCACCTGGACTCTTCCACATCGCACATGAGGTCACCTTGTTCCCCAGGCAGATCTGGAATCTTACCCGGCTACTGATGCGACCTTCTCCCTGTGGCTATAGAAGAGATTTTCCTTATCTGCTCTTAAGGCCGGGTCAGCCAGGGAGTTGACTCGTACCGTTTATTCCCTGTCCTTAGTTCAGATGAGAAAATCCTCTTATTGCATTCTCATTCCTTTGCCCCAAACCTCTCCAAGAGCTGGAAAACTGAGCTGTTTTTCTTTCCTCTTCATATACGTCAAGTGACAAAAATTGTGGAATTGTAACTGTCAGAACCAAATGATTCGGCAGAAGTTTAATTCCTGTGTGTTGGTTTGAAGGTGGTTTTCATTGCTTAGTTCATTCAACAAATACTGACGCGTCGTGCTACACTGTTCTAGCTGCTGACGATATATAGCATGAGCAAAACAGATAAAAATCCGCCCCCTCGTGGAGCTGCCATTCTGTTCCTCTAAATAACAGGGAGGTAGAGTCCAACACTTAAGTCCTACACCTTAGATATGGGGGAAAAATGATAGAGTCTTCCATTTTCCATAATTGGTCTAAATCTCATGGTCCCCTCCTCCTAGATAAGGAGGGGACCTAGACCACATTTGATGCCAAATGAGGATACAATTGAGCCTCCTTCATGGGCTCTGCATTTGCAAATTTGCCTACTGGCTCAAACTGATTTGTAACCCCCAGATCAATACTCACAGCGCTTTCAGTTATTCAGAATGGCAAAAAATTTGGATCACCGGTCACGCATGTTTCCAGCTGAGGCTGAACAAGGCCACCCTCTGCCTTCTTGTTTCACCTCTCATACTATCAAGTGTCCTTGTCACAGCCTATTGGGTGCCGCATTTTCACATTTCTGTGCTTTTCGTGAGTGGTTTTGCTGTTTAAAATGACCCCCAAATGTGGCGTGGGAAAAGCTGGCTAATGTTCCAAAGTGCAAAAAGGCTGGGATGTGCCTTACGGAGAAAACTGATGCTTCAGAGAAGCCTCTTTCCAGCACAAGTTCCAGTGCAGCTGGCTGTGAGTTCAATGTCGATGAAATCAACAACGCATATTGAATAGGGTGTCTTTAAATAGAAGCGTCCATAAAACAAGGTTGCATATTGATGGCTGATGAAACTGGGATCAGAGGTGCACAGGAACGTAACCCTGTATTTCCCCAGAAGCAGTGGTTTGCTATTCCCTCATCCAGTGCGCATGGTGACTTTACAGAATGTAAGGACCGTGCATAGTGAGAATCAACTGTTTTTCTGTCTCTTGCAACTTAAAAGTTTCCACATTAGTTCAGTCTCTGGGGTAAATATTTCATCAATTCAAGGTTACGGTCTACTTCCTCACCCTTTTCCCCAAGATGGCCTCAGGGTGATCGGACAGGGTTTGTGCTAATATTGGGGCAGCTATTCAAGGGCCAGGTCCTCTGGTGCCCTTCCTGACCTCTTTCAGGATGTCACTTGCCACCCTACTGGCCATCTCCAGTCAAGTCCAGGACTGGTACAGCCAATGGCATGGGTTTTCCCCGTGGAACCATGGGTCCCAGGCTGACTCCGCCATATCCTGGCTGGGCCTGGCCCTGCGCATCTCTGAGAACCACCTGTGTCCTCCATACATCCGAGATCTCTGGGGATCTCTATGGCAGGACCACTGCATTCCTTGCCACAGCTGGCCTGTCTGGCCCATCCTCAACTCTCAGCTTCCTGGTAGAAAAACAGGATTTTCAGGGCAATCGAGAATATAGCAGGTAGGGTACTCTCAAATCTTATCCCAGTTACAGTAGTAAGAGATGCAGTATTCTTGTTATAAACCTACAAAGAAGTTTATTTTTTAATTTAAGGATAATTTTTTAATTTAACAATCCTGTTACCCTTTTTAAACTTGGCGTAAAATATACATAAGATTTGCCATTTTAACCATTTTTCACTCTACATCTCCAGAACATTTTTATCATCCCAAACTGAAGCTCTGTACCCATTAAATGCTAACTCCCCATTCCCCCTCCCCCCAACTCCCGGCACCCACCATTCTACTTTTTGTCTCTCTGAATTTGACTACTCTAGGGACTTCATAAAAGTAGAATCATACAGTATTTTAAGTTTTGTGACTGGCTTATTTCGCTGAGCAGAATGTCCTCAAGTTTCATCCATGTTGTAGCAGATGTCAGAATGCCCTTCCTTTTTAGGGCTGAATACTATTCCATTGTATGGACAGATTACATCTTGTTTATCTGTTCTTCTGTTGGTTATTGTAAATAATTTGCTGAAACATTAGTGTACAATTCACCTAGGATATCTTTCTTTCAAAGATTTCATTTTTAAGTAATCTCCACACCTAATGTGGGGCTCGAACTCACAACCCTGAGATCAAGAGTCACACACTTCACTGACTGAGCCAGCCAGGCACCCCCACCTAGGATATTTTTGAGGAAGATCAGCATTTAACCTCTCCAAGATTTTATTTTTATTTAAATATCCTTGATATCTGGACATCCTTATCAGCTTGGAAGGTAGAATACACATAACATCTTCTAAAAAGTTTTTTATGATCTCAGGGGAACTTAATTCTTAAGTATTCCTTCAGGTAATATATGTAAAAACAATGTTATATCGTCCTAACACTTAATTTGTAAAAACCATCAAAAGTGTTGATGCTCAGAATAAGCAAATATGGTGAGTTTATAGCTTATGGTACAAGTGAGTTTGCTTTAATCTTAGGAATTTGTTCATCCATAATTTTTATATTTGGATTCTTTTTTTTTTTAAGTAAGCTCTAGGCCCAACATGGGGCTTGAACTCACAACCCAAGATCAAGAGCTGCATGTTCTACCGACTGAGCCAGCCAGGTGCCCCTATTTTTGGAATTTTTTTAACATAGCCAGCCTGAAAACACATTAAGTAGATCAAAAGTTAGATGTAGGTCTTTTCCAGTGCGAGTGAGATAAAAGTAGAGACGCTTAAGAGAGATGAATCAATAGGCGTGGGTGCTCTTCACTTTGACAAGGAGGAGGCTGAAATGGAGCTGTGTGGGCAGTCTGTCAGAGAGTGGTATTTGCTAATAATGCCAACGTCCTGGTAAATTTAGATTGAACTACAGTCACCTCTTAGCCAACTGCCTGGTTACCTGCAAGCACATTTTAAGTCCAGGTTAATTTCCTTCTGACCTGCTCTCGGTGGGAACATGTGGAAGGAACACAGAATAGCCTCAAGGCCAACTGTGGCAAATCATCTTTACGTAACAGCGGCAGTAATAATAATTGGTCTGCAGAATACAGCTCCAGAACAGAAAGGAATTATTTTTATCTGATTGTTGATGAGAAGCCAAGAGTTCAACAGAAAAATTAACCCCAGCAGCATGCATTTACATTAGGGGCCAGAGTGCAACCCTTGTAAGGACTTGAATAGAGAAAAAGATTTGCAGTTGAATAGGCCATGTGTGCACAAGTTCTAAGGGGAGAGTCAATGAAGAAGTCTGTCTTCCCTGTCCTGGAAACCCATTCCCTCTCAGGAAGCCACTTACCAGGACGCCTGGGTGGCTCAGTGGGTTAAGTGTCCGACTCTTGATAATCAGCTCAGGTCTTGATCTCAGTCGTGAGTTCAAGCCCAGTGGTTGGGCTCCATGCCCAGCATGGAGCCTACTTAAAAAAAAAGAAGAAGCTACTTACCTTCCACATTCTACCAGACACAGTCTGTGCATGTACAAATGTGTTTTGTGAATGGAAATGATAGCAAACTGTTCACATTTTCCTACAACTTGCTTTTTTCACTTTTTATCTTAGGAGTTTGTGTAAATACAGAGCTGCTCTATTCTTGTTCATAGCTGCAAATTATTCCACATAACCATTTATGTTACAATTTTATACTAGATCATTTTAATAACCATTCATGTTGAAATATTACCTTTTTATTGATGGACATTTTTAACAATACTGAAATGCATGATTTGGGATATAAATATGATTGAATGTGAAATCTTAGGAAGGTGGTTTCAACCATCAGCCCTTTCGAGGGAAGGGTAAAGTTGCTGGTCTTGGCATCCTAGGTCTGATTTCTCATTTCATACCATTTTCTAACTGCACAATGTGATTTTTGCCATGCGTGTGCTAGCGTATGGTGAGATTACTTTCTTTGTATCACAGATGGGACAATGCACATGAGAGCCGCAGAAGCATGGAAGAGCCTGGTCACAGGGGAAACTCAGTAGTTCAGCATGACTCCAGTGAATGTGTGTGCAGTCCGTGTGGGACTGAGTGACATGGCGGGGAGGGTGACGGGGGGGAGGGAGTGGGGATGGGTGTCTCTGAGTGGCGGGAGGTGTGGGTGGCAGAGAGAAGATGAGTGGTCAGTTGGTGAAGGGCCTCTCAGACCAGGCCAAGGAGTTAGGGTCTGAGTTGCCACTGAAGAATCATCCCTGCCGGTTAATGTGGTCAGGTCTCCACTTTAGAAATAAACTCTGATGGCAGCGTGAGAGCTGGATGGGAAGGACACGTGTAGAAGTGACTGCTACCATTCCTTGGTTTGTGGCCGCATCGCCCCAGTCTTTAAGGCCAGCATCCTCAGATCTTTCTCTGCTCCATCTTCACGTTGTGTATCTGACTCAAACCGCCCTCGACTCTCCGTTGTAAGGACACTTATAATTGCATTAAGGGCCCAACTGGATAATCTCCCCATCTAAAGATCCTTAACTTAATCACATCAGCAAAGACCCTTTTTCCAACTAAAGAAACAACACTCACATGTTCCAGAGGTTGGGTCCTGAGATCTTTGGGGGCTGGAATTCAGCCTCAGTGAATGGTACCTGAGGCGCTAATGGAAGAGGAGCAGGCTCGGGGGAAGGGGGAGTTAGGGGAGATGACAAATGATCAGTCTGAGATGACCCAGCAAGTTAGGGACAGGGACCAAACTGGCCCCCCATGCCCCTGTTCTTTCCCCTGTCCTGGGGTAACTGGGCAGGAAAATGAGTCCACAGATGAACATGGCCGAGAACGTCACCCCTGAGACTGAACCCCTAGTAAAGCAACAAGGACAGCAACGGGCAAAGAGCCATTCTTGAAGCCGAGCCACCCAGAAAATGGTTTCCACATATGTTGCAGATAGAACTAGCATCATCATATTTTCTGAAACCAATCAAATCAGGGAGTATTACTGAAACTTGTAAAGAAAACCACGAATTAGTCACTTAACATCACAACTTGAACGTCCACAGCTCCAGATTGCTCAGGGAAGCTCCTGGGGATCATTACACTTTTTGTGGAACACCAGAAGACCCATATACCACAAGGGTAGCTAAATTGTTATAGCAAAGAGCAGAGATTTGCTAGTAACTGAAGACCTATGAGAGTTTTTTAAAATACCAATTAAAAAAGTAACTGCACCACTCAAGAAAATTACTCTGAACTATGACTCTTCTAGATCTTGACCTCAGCCTTCCCCACCTGATGGTTGAGAATATCCTGGCCTTGGCTGATACTTTCTCAACAAATGTATTCTTTCCTTCAACAAATGAAGGATCCCCATTTTTAAAAACCAAACCCAAAGAGATTAAATTAGTGAGGAAGGAGGAAACTCTGCTTTTGAATGTTAAGAACAGATTACACATTTTTAATGTGACTTTGAAACTGCTTTATCAGTTAAATAATTCTCTACATTTATGATACTGGCCATTCTTCCTACCAAAGTTAAAAGCCAATGGAAATGCTATGTCTGCCAAGTATTCCCACTTCAAAAGGAAAGTTCATAGTGCTTTGATGTGAGCAACACCTCCTCTATCTTTCTGCAGTTCATTCCTATCTAAGCATTCTGATAGCTTTTAAAAGTATGCCTCCTTTCTCGAAAGCCTCAGTGCAGATTTACCCCACACTGAAGCAGCTCTTCGGATGGGGCGTAATTTTAGATCTTAGACATTCAAAGTGCTATGCAAAATAACTTCTCTATTTTACATTATTGTCTAACTGGAGTTTTGTGATAAGTACTTTATACAAGAACCATCCTTTTCTCTTTTGTGTGACTTTACAAGGCCTGGAAAACACCTAGGTGTGTTACCCATGTGACGCAACGAAATATTTTGTTCAGAGGAATTCTAATTTTGTCAGAGTATGAATGACTTGGTTTCTACTTACAGGAACCTACTTCAAGTACTTTTCAAGGATATTTTGCAAATACAACGACACTGGGAATTGATCATCCTTTTTGGCGGTGCAACTGTTCAAAGCAGGAAGTTGTGCTTTGCATTTTTTTAAAATGGTGACAATAGTTTTAAGGTATCAATCGCAAACGAGATGACTCTAAAAAGAATGGTTCTTACGTGTGAAAAGACTAGCACGAGAGAGTAAGGTCAAATATATACCAGCAAGGAACGTGGACGTGAGTCTATTAGCCGCTGAAATGCCCTAAGCAGAGCAGGAATGATTACTTTGGTGGCCTCGTGGAGAGACGACTTAAGGGGAACATGCCTGAGAGCAGGTTGACAAGAAAATCCAGAGTGTCTGAAACACAGCATCGGCGACTGGCATGAAGAAAATGGGACAGGTTCCGTAAGTATTTAGGAAGTAAAATTTGTGTTTGAGTGGACAAGAAGGAAGAAGGCGAGTTTAACCCCCTATTTTCAGCGTGCCCGGTTTATTGCAGGTGCTCAACGAAGTGAGTTAATCAGTGACTACATTTCCCATAGGCCTTAGGGCAGCGTCCCCTGCATTTCCCAGAGAGCTGTGCGATGCCCACGCTGGCCCTGAGCGTCGTGGAAAAGGTAAACAGGAGGGGATGCGATCTTTAATGTTGCTTTGTAACCAAATTCCCCATTATCCTTTCCTCCTCTGTCCATCTTCTCTGTCTCCCGCTCCTCTGTTCACGGGCTTCAGGAGCCCAAATACCCAGGACTTGACTCCTTTGGCAACAGCTCGGTGTTACCTTTTCAGTGCCGAGCGACCGGAAGCGGAGTGCGCCTGCGGCCTTCTGGGAAATGTAGTTCCGTCCTCCCATGGCCTTGGTTCGGTGTAAGGACTCCGTCTCCTCGGGCCGCAGAACCAAGGCCTGGGTGGTGGGGGCACGTGACCGGCCCGTCTGAAAGCTTTGGGAACTGTTCCGCGCACAGCTCCTCGCAGGCCCAGGCCACCGACCGTTGCAGAGCCGACGAGCCCGGCTGGTCTCCATGGTGACCGGCTCGCCGCAGAAGCCTCTGGGAATTGTAGTTGGGCGGGAGCCGGGTCCGTGCGCCGAGTTCCGAGCGGTGGCCGTTACCGCTCGCCATCGCGGTCCGGTCGGAGCTTGGCGGCGTCCGGGGGAGCTCCTTCCGCGTTTCCTCGGCCTCCGGGACCCCAGGCAGGCGGGCGGTCGCCCGGAAAGGCAGGGTGTGGGCCCGGGCTCCAGGGGAGGTATCTGGCAGGCGTTTTGCAGAGGCTCGCACAGTGGGTTGGTCACGGCGTTGAGAGCCGCATCAGAGCGTGGCCTCGAAGGAGCGCTTGGTCCAGTCTCTTCTGCTAGATTAGGGGGGACCGAAGCCCAGACAGAGTCCGTGGTTTGCCCCAAAGCGAGGCCAGATCCTAGTCTGTCCGCTCACGCCTTTCTTTGCAGCACAGAGCGCCCTGCCTGACACAGAGCAGGCGCCCAGACATCGGTTAAGTGTCATTTCGTTCTAACGACAGCCAGCTGAAATACAAAAGTACAAGATTTTTTAAAAAAAAAATTTTTTTTTTTTTTTTAAAGAGGGAAGTGGACCTATAGATAAGGAGACTTATCAGCCAGATACAACCTATAAATTCATTTGGATCATGAGTCTAAGAATCAATTGTGCGGCTTTTTAAAATCTGGTAGATGTGAACATTGATTGGCAATATGGCAGAGTTACTGTTTAAAACTTCTGGTTGTGAAAAGGCTGTTGCGGTTATGTTTTAAAAAGGAAAAGAGTCTTAGAGACACATACTGCAGGTTTTATGGTCGAAATGATGTCTGAGATTTGCTGAAAAAATACCCAGCGTGGCCGGCTGGAGAGAGACAAGAATGGTACGGGATACCTGAGATGGCGTTGTACTATTTTACTCTCTTTAGCGGTGTTGAAAAGGACCATAATCAAGGGGTTTTATTTCATGTTACTGTGTTTCAGAAAGTTTCTGAAATATGAAGCAGCTCAGAGTTTCTCTGAAACATAAGCCTCACACGGCACAAGTGAGCCTCCTTGGGGACTTCTCCCGTCAAGAAAGAGCACCGCAATGAGGGGGGCTGTGTCCAGTGCCCCCAGGTCCTTCAAAAGCAGGACAGAATTCTGACCTTGAAGCCAGAGGCAGAGGACCATGCTGCCAGGTAATCAGCCTCCCACCCAAGACCTAGCCCATCAGCACTTCAGAGAGTTCTAGGACCCTACAAGCTCCAACATTTTTTGATCTAAAAAAGAAAAGAAAAGACAAGCAAGTAATTACCTTTATTTCCTTTAAGGCTCCCAATTTTCTTAACTGTCTCCAGGACAGGAAGTTTTCTGGGGGGGAGATAGCGCCCTCCCTCCCCAGCACAGGAATCACCACACATCACCAGCTTCAGCCACTTGATCCCCAGTTCACACGTGTTGGGAACCCCACACCCTCCACACCAGTGGTAAGAGGCAGCATCTTCTGGGGAGGATATCACGGTCTTTGATCTTTTTCCTGGGCACCCCTGTGTTGAAAAGGCAGACAGAACATGATAGCTTGCAGACCTGTGCTGGGAGTGGGGTGTGATCTCAGACTAGCATGAGACCTTATGTCCAGAACTCAAAGAGGTGCTGAACTCATTGGAGCACAGCAGAGAATCTCAGTCTTCCACCGGTCCCTCTGCCACAGCTGGGTGTCCTTCATTACACTGGACATAGTATTAGGCTATTTGAATTCTGGTGTGGTCACTTTATTCTGGTGAATTCAATATAAAAATTCAAATTCAAATAAAGCTATTCAAATAAAGCTATTTGAATTCTGGTGTGGACAGCCTCCTTAGCCACCCCAGCGACTCTCCCCCGCCCCCCCCCCCCCGGCCCTCAGGACCTTCCTGGGGTCCAGCATCTAATGGCTTTTGCCTGGTCTTACAAGAGGCTTCTGGATCTCCAGATGAGACCAACATCTGTTCTAATGGCTCAGTGTTTGGGCCCTTCCAGTCGTAAAGTGTAAGACCTCCTTGGCCCTAAGCTTTTATAGCCTCTCGCTGCCCATGCTCGTAAAGGGCAGCTGGGCAGCATAGCCCAGCACAGTGAGGGCTGGAACTAGCTGGATTCAGGTCCTGGGTCCGCTGCGTGCATCTGTAAACATCAAAGAGGAGAAAGTGCTTTGTAAACTATAAAGTGCCTACATATACAAGTTTTTTTTAAAATTATTATGATGTATCGGAGTTCTTTGACCAACACGGGACCACACACTCAAATCCAGCTTTCCACCCCTCTGCCTGGGCCCCGCTTTCTGCACTTACCTCAAGCTTCGACCCCAGGATGCACCTCCTCGGAGGACACTAACCTTGGCCCCTTGGGCAACTTCCTCAGCTGCCCGCCTCCCACACCTATTGCTGCATGGCTAGGAGAGCCCAAGTTCTTCCCAGCCTTCTCAGAATTCCCTTCCTGTTCCGCCGCGCCCCGCCCCCCCGCCATCCCCACACTTCAGTCCCCTGCCTTTTCCTCATCCTCTCCCCAGGTTTGTACAATAACCTGGAGGTATTCTCTCCTTATGAAGTACTTCATAATTTCACTATTTTTCATAACCTGCTTTTTAAAAAAAATGATTTACTTAGAGGGTGAGAAAGAGAGCATGTGAGCGGGGGCAAAGGGAGAGGGAGACAGCCTCCAGCAGGCTCCCTGCTGAGCATGGAACCCAACGTGGGGCTCCATCCCAGGACCCTGAGATCATGACCTGAGCCGAAACCAAGAGTCAGCTGCCTAACCAAGTGCACCACCCAGGCGCCCCTCATAACCTGCTTTTTAAAAAAAGTGTGATCATTAATTACTTTTCTATAACTTCATTTTTCATTGCTGTTTTATATGTCATGGTTTATTTCATCCATCCCTGGTGGTAGGCTTGCATTTTATTTCCATGGCTTTTCTTTGCAAAGCAAACAGGTAACATTTGGATTTTCTACATATGATTACAGACGGTGACCTCAGGAGTAAGGACAAGGCACTCAGCTCAGATCAGGAACTTGCTGAAAGAAGATCCCACGGGTGACTTCACCAGAGCTGGGAGATACCTCAGAATGTTCCAGAATCTTAGACCAGCATTAGGGAGCCTCCAGACAGGAGGCCAAGCAGCTGCCTTGCCCAAGAGAAGAGTTTCAAGCAGGAGAGGGAAGAAGCAGCCATGACGGTGACAGAAGTGACCAGAACTCCAGGCCAGGTGAGTGTCTCGTTCCAAGTCAGAAAGTTGTGCAGACAGAGACCCCATACACGTAGCACTTGTGGCCACAGTTTGTGGGCAGACCCAGCCCTCATTTAGCATCAGCCTGCACAGGAGAGGACCCTCCATGTGGCCGTAGGGAATAGGCTCTAGATCACCCAGAAGCTGGCAGTCATGTGCCCCTGCGTGACCAGGTCAGGAGGGCAGCACGTACATGAGAGAAAGCGAGGCAGGAGGGACCACGGGGTGTGAGCCAAAGGGCATGAGGGACATAACTAGAGAGACAGCAGGGAGGGCTCCTTCAGGAGGCCTCATCCCCAAACCCAGACCCCCTTGTGGCCCTGCAGCTGTCCTGGGTTTGTGCTCCCCAGATGTGGAAGGGCCCAGGGAGCTGGCCTGGGTAGCAGCTCATCACCCAGACACTCGGTTGTCACCTGAGCCCCCAGGCCTCCACTTTAGTCCCCTCTTGGGGCACTTTTGTGTCATTTCTGCCTTTCAAAAAATAATAATACATTCATTCTCTTATTAACAAAAGGAATACACGTCTAGAACAGAGAACTTTAAAATACATCCAAACAAAATGAAAAAAAATTAGTCATCTGTTTCAGAGTCATGGGTAACGTTGCCTCTCTAGCATCTGTTTCTAAACATATATACACATTTCCCCCGTTACTCAGATTTCTCCTAAAAAAAAAAACAACAGGTGGGAGACCTCCTGGGGTCCACAGCCACCTGCAGCTGGGACTTCATCTGCTCTGCTTTTCTGGGTGGGAAGCAAGAGAAGGCCCCGCATGCTTGTGAACACAGTGGCAATCCCCCTCGTGGCCACAAGAAGGAGGTGTTGGCTCACGCACATGTGTCCCCAAGCCGCCTGTGCGTCCTGCCGGGGTCTGGAACGGGCAGCTCCCATGCAAGGGACCTGTAGTGAGTCTTCGCTTGATTACTCCTTCTGCTCACTGCATCTCTTGGAAACCTTCTTGGTGCACGAGGGGAAAAAAAGACAGAATTCCCAGCCTCCCTCTTCCACCACACGTGCCTGAACTTGAGGAAGCCTTGGACAGCTCTCTCCTCGCTGTGGCAGCCTTGGGCCTCCCAGGGAAGGGATAAACCACAAACCTGCTCGGGTCATCCCCACACCTAACCCTCTTCTCGGTTTCCCATCGCTTTCAGGGTCCATTCTGAGCTGCGTGCCTCCCCACCCGCACTGTTTCCTCACATACACTAGGCGGGCCGTCTTTCGGCCCCTCTCACTCTCCTCCATCACCAGCAGACCTTCCCGCAAGTTCTCTCCACACATCAGGCTGAGGCTTCCTCTTTGGGGTCTTAGCCAACCTGTTACTTCCTCCCCAAAGTCACTCTCAACCCTGTGAGTCTGGGTTACGTAATTCTCTGTGCTTCCTCGGGGCCCATCCTTCCCCTTTCAAATTGCACAGCATGCTGGGTTGCCCGCTTCCTTCTAGAATGGGAGTTCCATGAGGGCAGGGACCATGTCATTCTGACTCACATCCCCAGCGCCTGGCGCTCCGTGAGGGATATGAGTGAGCCCTTCCCTGTTCTCTGAAGTAGAGTCTGCAGAAGGCAGCCCCTTTCCCCTTCATCCCCCTTACCCCCAGTTCACCAGCTGCCTCTCAGTGTCCCCTGTGTTTCTGGAAACGGAGCCTGAGGAGGAGCAGTGCTGAAGGGCCAGTTGGCTCCCTGTGGGACGACCGTGGCACGAGGAGTGAGACAGACGTCGCCTCGGTTGCTGGCTTATTTTCTTTACACAGTGGAGCTAACGGACCCCTGGCTCGTGGGGTGGCTTGGAGGAATCACGTGCCCCCCCCCCCGACACATGGCGGACAGACTCCTTCCTCCCTCTTTCCCGAGCGCCCCTCTGAGACCGTGGGACCCGGAGGTGCTGCTGTGCTCCCGAGACCCTTCTCGTCTCCCCACGATCTCCCAGGCCACTTGCTGCTGGCCCCTCCTTCCCTGTCCTTTATCCGCCCCCTCCGCCCCCCGCACAAACAGTAGTGCCAGGGACAGAGCAGACGAGATGCGGAAAAGGCACTTGTTGAATGGATGAGTGGATGAATGAGCCAGTCACAGTCGCCAGTGTGGAATGGGTCACAGTGGTCACCAGCCGGGTAGTGGACAGGTGGCCTCCTGCCCGCCAGAGCCCAAGCCCACACAGGCAGGGCCTGTGTGAAGGTACCCTCCGCAGGCCCGAGGCAAGGGACAGGAAAGGTGACATCAGACTTTGCTGAAGACCGATGTGGAAGGAGGAGGGGCGATGTCCCCGTTCTTCTCTTCGGCTCAGCGCTGTGGACCTCAGGGACCACACGTGCTCCCCTGTCACCTGAACAAACAGTCCCACGGGGCATCTGCGCTCCTTACAGCCAGGCTCTTGTTCCATCACTGGTGCGAAAAGTTCCAAGTTCCAGCAAAATCATTCTCTAGATTCCGTTCATCGTTGTTTTTCTCCGATAGGAACGTTTTCTGTCCCGTGTGCTCAGAGGCCCGTGCGGCGGCCCCCCTCTGGCCCCCACGAGCTCCCTCATTCCCAAGGAGCCCCCGCCCTCTCCCTGGTCAGGATCTTGGGAAGATGAATAAGGGCTGATTTCTCCTCAAATGACCACCGCCCTCGATTCATTCCATTTGAAAGATTTAGCCCGTGAATGGCTTATCTGCTGTTGGGCGAGTCCGTGGCTCGGCCCACTGAGGATGCCACTTTCTCCTGCGTGGCACTCGGAAGGTCGGGCTGCCAGGGCTTGTGTTTTATGTGTCCCATGCCCCTCACCTGTGACCTCCTCATCTCTAAGGCTGCTCACCTCCTTCTGAGGACTTTCCTACATCAGTGCCATTCACCGAGTCTCTCTAGGATGAATTAGGAAATGAAGGGAAATTTTCCCTTATTCATAATATTCAAAGATTTCTTCTGTACGAATTCTCTGATACCCTCCAGAACTGAGCCCGAGGTTTGGGCTTAGAGTCTGAGGTTTCCCAAAGCGATGCCCTTCTCAGCATATCAGCAGCAGCTCCCCTGCCCCAGGCTGGCCCCCGTGATTCTGCCTTGGCGGGAAGGCTGAGCAGTGGCGTTTTCGGGCTGTCCTCGGTCCTGGCCTCACGCTGTGATGATAGCGTAGGACATGAGAGTGTCACAAGTCCCCAGTTCCAAGAAACCAAGCTCTGTGACTGCACCAACATTCCAGCCCCCGGCTGTCTTCTCCTATGATAGCACAGCAAGAGGACAAGGCACTACTTTCACGGCGGGGAGGGGGGGCAGTCAGCTATGTTCTGAGCGCCCGAGGTCAACGCCCGGGTCACAGGTGCCCCTGGAATGCAGCGCCACCACCCCCACCCCCCCCACGGGTCTGAATTTGCCCACCCTCCTGGCCTGGCCCGAAGCTCACCTCCTCCCTGAAGCCTTCCCAGGACTCTGTAGGCCTGCAGTTGGACACCCCGCCCCCCCCACTGTCCGTGTTCCTGTGAGAGTTCACGGCCCACCAAACCCCTTAGCACCCACGCGATGCTCTAGGTTTTCATGACTTTTCTATGCCTTCTTCTTCTCCAACAGACTTAAAGGAAGCTCTTTGAGGAGGAGCCACATCCTGTCTTTGCTGTTCTCCATGGCATGTCTGAGCACGGCGGGACTTGGGTTGGAGACCGGGTGCGGCTGTGGCCACTGCGGTCGAAGCCAACGGATTTATGGTTCCACGCAGTCGTGGGCGGAGATGAGCCCGTGACCGAAGACGTGGCCTGCCTTCTCGGGGGACGGTTGCTGCCGCACTCTTCCAGGTCACGCAGGAGGAAGGTGATCTCGTCCTTGTTGCCACTCCTTGGCCCCGACACCCGCCCACGCCAGGCAGACCAGCCAGATTCTCCCTGCGGCCAGCCGTGCATGGTGCCAATCCTGGGAGTGACTTCGGGGAGGGGGAGGCGGGGGGCAAGCAAGTGATCGGTATTGTGGCAGAGCTGTCCACGCAGTGTCCTGGTTAACTCTGGCTGGCGTAGGGACCACCCTCAGCATGAACCCGCAGCTCTTTGAGGGCACAGCCTGGGTCTGAAGCCTCTCTTCAGAGAGGCTTAGCACCTGGCACGTAGAAAGTCTTCACCTGGCGTGGAGTAGGGGAGTGCTTCTGTAGTTACCAGCAGCCAGGGAGTTCATGGAGGGTCCGAGTTCAGATGTTAGTGACTGTCCTCAAGTGTCCCCCCCCGGGCCCCCCACGCCCCAATGAATGCATCCTCCCTTTGGTATATGGCGAAGTCCTGGGTCCTCAGCACAAAATGCAGACAGTGCCCCCTTGTGTGTTTTGTAAGCTGCAGAATCCCTGTCTAGGGGGTGGGGCAGGGGAAGGGGACAAATCCTGGGTATACATCGAGGGTTTTATAGAGCCTTGGAGCTCTCTGCTGCTTTCTTTTAAAGCTAGTGAGTTAAAAATGTTCTAGGCCAGATAGTAGGAGCTGGTCCCGAGGGCTGGCACTGCCCCTAGGAGCCGGGGGCTGCTTCCAAACAGCCGAACCTTGAAGCTGGTGGAGATGTGAGCAGGTCACCAAGGGTTAAGGAGAGAGGGGAAGGGGGGCCCTTGCCAGCCGCCTCTTTGTGTGCTTACCAGGGGCTTTCGTGCCCACGCAGTTGTCTCTGGGCAGGAACACCGCTGACTACCAGGTGTCCGCGCTCCAGGTTTGGCTGTTGGTAGCTGGAGTGTCATTTACAGTGGGTCTCCAGAACACTCCCTCACATTTTTCCCCTAATGACCACCCAGAGACCCGACTGAACAGAAATTAATGCAAACAGGTAGAGGAGGTCGAAATAGATGATCAAGTGAAGGCTGTGGGGGGAGCAGGGCGCTGGAGGGGGCAGGTGGCTCTCAGCTCCGCACTCGTAGGGAATGGGCCAAGGCTCTTCCTAAGAAGCAGCTCCAAAGGCTTCTAGAAAATAGCTCGAGAAGCCAGGTCTAGAAGGAAAGCTGTAAAGGGCTTCATGGTATGTAAAGGCACCCCCCCGTCCTCACAGCCCCCCAGCCAGAGCACCCACGCCAGGCTCTTGGATGCTCGCTGAGCGGCCGTTCTCACGGGGGGCCTCTGAGGCTGCTCGGTGCATGCGTGAGGCTCTAACCAGCACAGCCTGCCTTTAGTGCCCGCACGGCCAAGGGCTTCCCATGCAGGGCCCCGCTGAATCCCCAGCAGCCCCGGGAAGTAGCATGTTCCTGTCCTCATGTTCGAATGAAGAAAATAAGGTTTAGAGAGGTTAAACAACTTGCCCAAGGGCGGGCAGCGAGTGAGGGGAGGAGCAGGCTTCACGTCCAGGCCTGCCCATCACTCGGGCTTTAAGGCGCTGCTTCGCGCCTTGCGGGAATTTTCCTTGCGTCGCCAGAATCCTCAGTCCATGCTGCGTCTCGATGGCGCAGCCACCTTGAAATGGTCTTGCTTCCACAGCCCCCTCCGCGGCCCATCAGAGCCGCTCAGTAGTTTCTGAGAGGCCAGGTCGAGTGGGGGCTGAACCTCCCGACCATCCCTGTGATTCACGAGCGACATCCTCCGTACTCCCAGCAGTCACTGGAATTTCTGCTGTGGGAATTTGGGGAGAGTCTTGAGGCGTGGCAGATGCAAGAATCTGTGATTTCTGCTCTCCATTCTGTGAGTCAGGTCATCAGGCAGAGCAAGGCAGGAACAATTTCTTTCTGCTCCACTGTGTCTGGGCCTCAACCCAAGAGGCCCAAACGGCTGGATTTGGCTAAGGTGGTCTGACTGGCCGTAGTGCGGGGCCCTTGGTTCTGTCTGCCAGCAGGATCCCTCCCCTCTTTTTCGCGTGACATCCACTGAAATGGGGTGGAAATGTCCAAAATGACTTTTTCACTCGTGCATCTGATGCTTCCATGTTCTCCTTTAATGGCCTCTCTTCATAGAGTAACTTCATCTCCTTACATTGTTGTTCCGGGCTCCGCAAAGCCACCGTCCATGCTCCTCCTTGTCCACGGTACCTGTCCTGCCCTGAGCCCCATCTGTGGGGAGCTGCCACATTTGGCCCCCACTGTATTACATGACCCTGCCCATTGGGCCAGGATCCAGTGGAAGCTGACCAGTGACTTTTGAAATCACCTGGCTGGCTCAAAAATATAAGGAAAACCAGTCAGACCAGTCGGATTCCCCTTTGGGGAAACTCAAACCAAAACATCAGACTGTATCGGCACAGTGTGTGTGTGACAGGATAGCGTGAGGGCAAGTAGGGCCTGGATGGACCGATGTGCTGGCCTGAATGAGGCTGAAGAAGGGACGTGGAGATAGAAGAAAAACAAGCCGTGACATGGAGAGACCTCCGAGTGGAGGGAACCATGAGCCTGTCGTTGGCGACGGGAGAAAGGAAGGGACGGCCGGAGCAGAGCTGGGACCCATGAAAGCCTGGGGGTGGAGCCAGTCCCAGAGGTGCCCTAGTGTCCCAGAGCTCCCCTAGTGTCCCAGAGCTCCTGGGCCCGCCTGGCCCATGTGAGTCACTGCAACAAACTTGTTCCTTATTCCCTTGGCTGTCAGTTGGCTTAGAGGGGGCCACGTGACTTCAATCTGCCAATAAAAATTAGGAGGAAATGGGCTGGAGGTCCTTCTGGGAAGAATTTTGCTTTTTGATGAAAGGAAGGATGGTGAAGAGGCCTGGCCCTTCTTCCTGCTTTGGACATGGATGTTTGAGGATGTGATACTTAGAGCTGTAGCAGCCATCTTGGGACCATGAGGCAACAAGATCAAGGGAAGAAGCCAATGTACCAAAGTTGGCCCAGCAGACGGACAAAAAGAGCCTGGGTCCTAGATGACATCGTTGAGCCACTATACCTATCCTGGAACCACCTACTTCCAGTCTTATTGATACATTAATTAAATGTCTTTATTTTCTAAGCAGATTTCTGCTATTTGAAGGCTAAGACATTCTTAGCCAGTATAGCACTCCTCTGAACCTGTCCGTCATCAACTCCTTAGAGCCCCATGGCTCTTGGTTTAGATCCAAATGGGAAATCACCACAAATTTAAACAGTGGAAATCTTAACTTACGTGGTAGGAAATACAAGTCAAGATTTCTCACAGCCTACAGAGCAATTCCAGCACCTAGTCCCAACTCCCAGGGCCTGTTGGACGCAAATGAGGAAAGATAGATTCAGGAAAGTTCTAGATACATGAGCATGAGTCTTCTAAAATGGGGCTCAATGATGAATTTTGGGATGAACAAGTGCAGTGAGGGGCGAAGGGGAGAGCCTAAGCATGGGCCAGAAAGCCATGGAAAGCACACGGAAGGAGCAGCAAGCTGGAATGGACAAATGGCGGGTGGGTTGGATCACTTCTGCGGGAGGCCAGGGTCCACAGCAAGATTTCACAAGTGCCAAGTACTGGCTGGGAGGAGTTTACAGCAACTAGAATTAAACTGGTGGAAAACGAGGCCTTTTCGTTAACTCTCCAGCCAGCCTTCCTGACATTTTAGATCCTTTTAGGAACAGGGCCTGAATTGTGGCCCTTGCCTGCGTGCAGGCGCTCCCACGTGCTTCATTCTTTGTCTCTTCTCCACCTCTCCCTCTCTCTCCACCCTTTCTTCCTATCTTCTCAGCAAAGCCAGGAGCCAGAAATGCTCAAGATCTGAATCTCTTTCACCTCAGCTGGAGAGTAAAGATAGTGGGAGGCAAGGATGTCTTATGGAAGCTTCAAATCCTGGTCTGGGGATCATCCTGGTTCCCTTGGGAGGGGGGAAAGCCGTCTGTTGATAAGGACTAGATTAAGCTTTCTTCTGCCCCAACTTTGACCAAGCAGTGGGGACGGGGGTGCTTCTTCAACACAACACAAGAAAATGTGTGGTCCTCCCTTCCCTTGTGCAATGAGACGTTGAACTCGAGCACTCTAGGCCTTCCTCTTTCGATTTCTAGTTTCAGGTACACAACAAAGATAATCTGACATCCTCCTCATGCATCCTACGAATATTTCATTGCATTCAGAACTTGAGAAAAGTCTCACCAACCCATTTCCCATCCCCACATCATCAGTAGTAGAAACATGTGGCCTGTAGAAGTTCATCAAATGAATGGGGCCCAAACACGGTTGAGTTACCAGCAGACTCTGCCACTAAGCCTCGTCCCTCTGGGTGCAGCCCTTATGCACCCTGCGTATCTTAGGAGTTCTGCCCCCAAAGGCCAAAACCAGGTCAACCCCGACATTTGCCCACTGTGTTACTTCACTCACTCAGTAGAAGTACTGAACACCTAGTAGAATTACAAGCTAAACTTATAAAAGCAATGATACTATTAGGAAGATTAGTCATTAAAGACACACACAAAAAATTCCTGACCTCATCAGAGAAACGAATGAAAGCTTTGGGATGGAGGAAGCAAAAAGGGTAACCTCCTACTTTGATGTGATTAATGCTTCACTGTGATGCTTAATACACCATGAATTCCCCCACCCCCACAGTTGGCCCGTACACCATGAAGGTTTCTCTGAAATCCAGTAAGGAAAAGAACTTGAAGGCTTTTCCTCCTTCTTGGTAATCAGGGTTTTTTCTCCAGTATGAATTTGCCTGATTATGGATTAAACGCTCTCCCACAGTCTGTACAACACGAGAGTGTCTTTCCCGTGAACTCTCCAATGATAAGAAAGGGCTACACTGTCCCCACATGATTTTCCACACCGATTAGGCTCACAGGCTTCTCTCTAGGATGAATGATCTCAGGTTCAATCCACTCCATGCTTCCCCTAGACAGTTCTCCATATTCATTACATATGACCGGCTCAAGTCCCAACTAAATTAGCTGACATTGTCTGAGTCTGGCTGGGATTGTAGGTTCTTCCTCATCCATTATGCTTACAGAGCTCCTCCCTGCCCTGAAATCCCAGAAGTCTAATTAGCTGTGAGCACTGTCTAAAAGCATTTTCACATCCATTACGTGCATGTGGTTTTTCTCCAGTGTGAATTCTCTGACGTTGAATGACCTCTGCTTTCCTGAAAGCCTTCACATTTATTGCATTTGTAGAGTTCCTGTGGCTTATGAAGGTGCTAGAATGCTTGCAGAGGCCTCCACAGATCGGGCTTTCCCTAAGATGAATGTTTCAGTGTTCAGGAGGATGGGAGCCCCAGCAAAAATCGCCTGTATTTGTAATGCGAGGTCTCTCTCCAATACAAATACTGTAATCCTGAATAAATTCTGACTTCTAAGATTTGGCCACATATATTTTGGGGTCTTCTCACTTCTAAAAGATACAGACAGAATTGCACCTTATCCCCATCTTCATCCCATTCATGGGATGGGGTCCCTGATGGTTCTCTGAGATGTCTCCCTAGTCACATCTCTCTCCATGCTTGGGGGCCAGCTCGTCCTCTGATAGGGACCTCCTCACTGCATTCACCTATGAGTCTACTGCTGCAGAAAGTTCCTGCTCAGGGCCCGCTTGCTCTGGGTCCCAGCCTCACAATATAAAATCCCAGCAAATGTAAATCCCAGCCATTCTCTCTCAAAGAACCAGAACATGTCTTGGGCGGAGAGTATAAAATTTGGGGAGAAGACTTAAAAGTCAGAGTGCCTTTGGGTGAATCTAGAAAATGATGGCTGTGACAGATGGCTGGTTACTTATATTCTCTTTTTCTTTCTTAACGAACCCTCTTGTGGTCACACTGAGAATGTACCCATTAAAATTACCTTCCCTAGTGACCGGGAGGGAGCACATGGGGTCTTGCAAGGAGGCTGTTCCCACTCTGTTCCTTGATCTGGATGCTGGTCAAATTGATGTGTTCACTTTGTGAAGATCCCTAAGTGGGATCCTTAGGACTTGTGCGCCTTCTAGGAGGAAAGTTAAAAATGAGTACGTTCCCCATACTGCCGCCGTGCAGCCAGCAAATGAGATGTAAGCAGAACTGGGCATCCACGAGAACTCATTAAAGTGGGGGACTCCGGAGCAGGAACCTTTTGCCTTTTCCCTGCCTGCCCCCCTTCTCGCGGATCTGGGAGGTGCCGCCCGAAGGCGCAGCAGCCATCCTGGGAGGTGTGAAGGAGGGTGCCCCTTCCCTGTGGCCATGAACTTCTCACCTCTGGAATTTTCAGTTTGTTTAGTCTAGGCAATGAAAAGTGACTCGTTAGGCTAGGCATCTTTCCCTGTGTTCATTGCCTCTTACGTTTTAATTTTGTTCACCTTTCTCTTTGATCCTTTTGCAAGAGTTCTGCATTCATTGAAAGTATTGTCCCTTCACGTGTCAGATGACCCGTGGCCATCCTTCCAAATGTCTCTTGAGTTTGTGGGGTTTTTTAAGCCAAACAAATTACCCCATTTTTATTGTATGGCTTCTGAATGTTGCATGTTCATACTTTTCCCACTCCAGAGCTGTTAAAACGTTAATCCTTTCTGCCTGCTGGTACTTCATAGTTTCGTTGTTTTATAATAAAATCTTGGATCCCCGTGGAATTTACCTTGAGGTAAGGCCTGGGGGTGAAGGTCCGGATCTTCCGCTCCCCAGTCACCTCTCAGCACCGTCTGGGGAATAGCTCCCTTTTCCCAGCCATTGTGAAATGCCGCTGTGATTATGGGTTCAGTTCCCATTTGAATGTGGGTCTTTTTCTTGAATTTCTATTTCTGTACCTTGTCTGATACATAATTATTTTGACTCTTTTTCTTTATAAGTTGTTTTCCTATCTGATAAGGCTACTGCCTCATTGTTCTTTTCCAGAACTCTCACATGACACTAAGGTGAATAAGTGGGGGTTGGCGGTAGTCACTTAGAGATTTCCATGATGTCAGACTGTACAGAGCCTCCTGCATACAGAGAACATTCTAACAATATCCTTAGTTTGAGCAATCTCCCCTTTTCCTCTGCAGTGTATTCTTGGAGCCATTTGGTAAGCAAGAGTCATATTTTCTCGTGATAATTACTCATATCCAGAAACTCAACATCAAACAAGTTCCGGTTCTGACAAATACATCATAGAAGCAAAAACAAAACTTAGGATGGTCTTTAGCAATATAAAAGGGCAACATGATGCTTCAAGTCCTACGCCGTAGGCATATGGGGACTCAAGATAATAATGTCACAGGCCTCCGTGTGCTGTAGAGTCTATACAAAGCACAAACCATTCTGCCAGTCTGTCTGCCTAGTCTAAAAATAGACCTATCTGTGTCAAAAGGACAAATACAGCATTCACAAATGTGCTTCCCTTTGGGAATTTAGGAGATTCATGAGGAAATGGTGTGTAAGATCCAAGTTTCTTTTTAAGGTAAACTTTCCAGAGAAAATGAAACTGATTCTGTTTCTTCTGATAAATTTCCCTGAAACAAAACAAGCATTCAGAAGAATTCCATTCCCCTTACAGCTGCGTAGGATTTTTAGGTTTTTCCTAGAAATGGCTATGATAGTATTGAAAGGCCTCTAAATTAGGACATTAGTTTTGAGTGCATGGAAGTATTAAGAGAAACAGTCTCTGGAATCATGCCTTTGATCTTTGCTTTGCCGCATAAATGCTTCATATTGGTGTAATAAACAAAATGAAATGTTTGGAAAAATACGGGTCCAGGGAAGATTAATTCCTCCAATAAGTCAGAATTTGTGGGAAATTACTATAAGTGTAAAATTAAAAAAAAAAAAGAAAGAAAGAAACTATATCGGCTGCACATAGTGACTTCCTTCCAAAGAGTACAGCATGGGATGGGGGGTGATAAGTAGCTGCTTTACACAGGAGAAGCCCAACAATCCCCACCCCAGCCAGGCAATGAAGGTCGGTGTCAACAGTGATCAGGCTTGTTGATGTATGTACCCTCGATATGATGTGATGACAATGGCCCTTTACCACCATTGTGGTCTTTGTCCCCAAAACCCATTACTCCAGTCTAATGCAGTGAAAACATCAGAAAATCCCAGTTGAGGACCTTGTGCAAAATGCCTGACTCCTCCAAACTCTCAGGGTCATCAAAAACAAGGGAAGTCTGAGAAAGCTGTCACATCCAAGAGGAGCCTGGTAGAAATAACAGCTAAACGGGATGCTGTATCCTGGATGGGATCTTGGAACATTTTGAAAAAGACATTAGGTAAAAACTAAGGAAATTAGATCAAGGGTGAACTTTATTTAATAATATATTAATATTGGTTCGCTAGTTATAACAAAGATACCATAAGATGTGTTAATGGGGGAAACTGGGATATATGGGAACTCTACACTATCTTTGCAACTTTTCTGTAAAACTAAACTACTCTGAAATAAAAGTTTTATTTCAAAATAGGCTAAAGGGGTGCCTGGGTGGCTTAGTCGTTAAGTGTCTGCCTTCGGCTCAGGTCATGATCCCAGGGTCCTGGGATCGAGCCCCACATCAGGCTCCCTGCTCAGTGGGAAGCCTGCTTCTCCCTCTCCCACTCCACCTGCTTGTGTTCCCTCTCTCGCTGTGTCTCTCTCTGTCAAATAAATAAATAAAATCTTTAAAATAAATAAATAAAATAAAATAAAAATAGGCTAAAAATATCAAGTATTAGAAGAGGTTGATGGCGGTTACAGACAAAATGGCATGGATGCAGTTCTCTCTCTTCTCACTAAAGTGCAGCTCAGACCCTGGACATAATGTCTAATACGAATAGAGGAAGACTCTGGAGGGTGGAGAGAACATCAGGAATTAAGAAGAACAATGCTAATGGTAAAATTATGGGCAAACATATTAGACTATTATCCTCTTGAGTTTTTGAAATTATGTCTAATAGCTAAAGCAAAAACTGTAACATTGCCTGACGTGGCATTCATTGTATGGAAAAGAAATCCGTAAGGCAATTTTAAATGGGGGTGCGTGGGTACAGAGACCTAAATGGAGACAGTATGGTTAAAAATATTGATACCAGTAGGCTGTTGGAGTAAGTTACACATGTAAAACACCTAGGGCAACCACTGGGGAAAAGAAAAAAACAAAAAACTATACAAAGACTTTGTTGTGTCAGTCCCAGCCCATTGATAGTGATGTTCTTGATTAGGAATGCCTGAGCCCCACAGATGTCCCCCCTTCCACCAGCACCAGGGCCGGTGCTGTGGCTGGACCAGCCCTTGTGGTTCTTACTATGATTTCAGGATGCACCTCAGCAAAACCATTGGGGAACTTTGAAGAACATGGTTTATTACACACCCCAGGGCCACACATGAAGTTCTGGGTCGAGAGAGAGAGAGAAAGAGGGAGAGAGAAAAGACCTAGGGCTCTGCCTTTATTAGGGACTGAGGGTGGGGTACGTAGAGTTTCACAGGTACACTCTTTATTAGCAAATTTATGGCATAAGAGGAGGAATTAGGGCACGGGAAGGGAGAAATGAGATCAATCAAGTGGTCGGTTAATCTAGGTTACTCGGGGCTCTTTGTAAGGGGAACTTCATGGGTGGGGGTGGCCTCATTCCTTACTAGTTATTTTGCTGGCACCGTGCCATCCACCCAGCAGTATGTTAATTCAAGATGGAGGTCTTTGAAATGGATGCCACAGCAATCAAAAATTTATATCAAGCATTTACACTACAGAGATGCACTCAAAACCAGTATAGATAAATGAAAATGGAATTATAAAAATTGTTCAGGCAACCAGAGAAAAGCATGAAAAAGAAAACAGAGGAATGAAAGCCAGAAAACAAATAATAAATGGCAGGCTTAAACCCTAACATGCCAAAATTACATTAGATGTAAATGGTATAAATCTACTAGTTAAGAACAAAGAATAGGGCCAGGGCAATGAGAGGCCTCCTTGGGAAGGCTGCTGGAGCTACAAGGAGAGAGGCATGTTCTGTGCTCTGGAATTGCTAAACTAGGAGAATCAAAGGGTGGAGTTCCTGGTGGCCATTTGCTCACTTAAAAAAAACAAAAAACAAAAAAAACAAGGATTGGTAGAGTGGATTTAAAATCATGATCTAACTATATACGGTATATAAGAAATTCACTTCAAATATAAAGATATATGTAGACTGAAAGTAAAAGGATAGAGAAAGATACACCATTCAAACATTAGTCAGTGGGAAGCAGGAGTGGCTATGTTAATATCAGATGAAGTAAACTTTAGAGCAATGAAAATTGCCAAGGATAAAGAAGGACATTACATCCTTTTTTTGGGAGGGGGGTCCTTTTATTTCAATTCAATTAACATACAGTGTATTATTAGTTTCAGAAGTAGAGTTCAGTGATTCATCAGTTGCATAGAACACCTAGTGCTCATTCCATCACCTGCCCTCCTTCATGCCCATCACCCAGTTACCCCATCCCCCCACCCACCTCCCCTCCAGCAACCCCCAGCCTCTTTCCTATGCTTAAGAGTTTCTTATGGTTTGTCTCCCTCTCTGATTTCATCTTGTTTTATTCTTCCCGGGTTTGTTTTTTTTACTAACCAGAATCATGCTGTATGTATTGTTCTTTGATGTGCTTGTTAGAGACCTTCTCAGCCTAGCACACTCCTTTTATCCATTCTATATTCCACAGAAATAGTGTCACTGTTTGGGATGCTTCATTCTGCTGTTATAATTATGCCCACTTTTGTGCACAAACTTGAGCACAGGGGATGGAATTTGAGGGGAAAAGTGCCAGTTTGAATCCTTGGCAATCTGAGGTGAAAGCGTGTTGACTTGGCATTGAGCAGGTGGCAGGCCATGCATGATGACTCAGGCAGAAGGGCAGCTGGACTGTGAATTTGGGACCCACAGGCCGATGGCATCTTGTGTGACAGGGACGTGGCTGGTTTTGCTTTTAACTTTTGTTTTTCTGGGAAACTCTCTCTCTCCTTCTATTCTAAATGAAAGCCTTGCTGGATAGAGTATTCTTGGCTATAGATTTGTTTCCTTTTAGCAGTTGGAATTTATCATGCCATTCTCTTCTGGCCTGCAGAGTTTCTGCTGAAAAACCCACTGATAGCCGTATGGGGTTTCCCTTGTTTGTCACTGCTTTCCTTTCTCTTGCTGATTTTAAAATTCTCTCTTTATCACTACTTTTGGCCATCTTATTTACTTTGTATCTTGGTGCAGACCTCTTTGGGTTGGTTGTGTTGGGGGCTCTCTGTGCCTCCTGGATCTGGATTTCTCTTTCCTTCCCCAGATTCAGGAAGTTTTTAGCTATTATTTCTTCAGATAATCTTCTGCCCCCTTTTCTCGCTCTTCTCCTTCTGGGATCCCTATCATGTGACTGTTATGCTTGACAGTGTCGCTGAGTTCCCTGGGTCTGTTCTCATTCTGTGTATTTTTTTCCCCCCTCTCATCTGCTCAGCTTGATTACTTTCCATTACTCTGTCCTCCAGGTGGCTGATCCATTCTTCTACTTCCTCTTTGCTATTTATTCCAGGTGGTCTATTTTTATTTCCATTTAGTGAAACTCGTTCTTTTTTATGTCTCCTATCTCTTGGTGGAGGGTCTCATGGAGGTTCTGCACTCTTTTCTCAAGTCCAGTGAGTATCTTTATGAGCATTACTTTAAATTCTCTATCAGACATATTACTTATCCATTTCACTTAGGTCTCCTGCTCTGATTTTGTTCCACTCTTTCATTTGGGACATATTCCTTTGTCTCTTCATTCTGTCTATTGCTGTGTCTGTTTCTTTGTGTTAGGAAAGGCAGCTTCGTCTCCCACACTTGAAAGTAATGGCTTTATGAAGAAGAGGTCTTGCAGCGCAAGGTCTCTTTTTCACCAGAAAATGGTGCTTCAGGGGGTGTCTCCTATACGTGTGTTGCTCCAGGGGGGTCCTACCATTGTGGCTGGGGTGTGTTTGCCTTCAGTGTGGCCTGCGATGGCTCTCTGCCTGTTGTGGGCAGAGTCTGGTGCCCGTGGTGTTAGTGGGCCAGTCCGGGGCTGCCTTGGGCTTGAGTTGAGTCAGACCAGGCATTTGCTAGAGACGAAGTAGCACCAAACTGCAGGCACTTTCCCTGTGTTGTCCTCTGAGAAGCTTTTGTTGGTGGGTGGGGCCTGCAGTCAGACCAACTACCTGCCCCCAGCCCACTGCTAGGGTCACAGTCAGACTGGTGTGTGCTTATCTTCTCCTCTCCCTGGAGCAGGACTCACTTTGGAGTGGCGCTGATCCTTGGCTGGGCTGCGTGCACACTGCCAGACTTATGGCACTGCTTTGATGGGCTCTTGCCAAGAGCGATCGGAGGGGGTGGATCTGCTTCACTGTGGCCTCTTGTCTCTGCCAGGCTGCAGAGAGTCTGTTCTGCCAGCTTTCAGGTTGCTTTCTGGGTTATTTATGCCGACGTGGGTGTTGTCTAGGTGGCCACGCGGCAAGAGGTGAGCCCAGGGTCGTCGTCCTCTGCCATCTTCCCAGCAGCCTCTAGGACATTACATCCTGATAAAAAGATTTGTCCACCAAGAAGGCATAGCGGTCCTAAATATGTATGGACCAAACAACAGAATTCTAATATACATGAAGCAAAATTGGTAGAACTGAAAAGAGAAACAGACCAATCCACAATTATAGTTGAGGACTTTTAACACCAATGTCTCACAGTAGGCAGAATTACTAGTCAGAAAATTGTCAAGGATATAGAACAACACTGTCATCCAACAGGACCTAATCGATATTTATAGAACTACTTCACCCAAGAACAGCAGAATACTCATTCTTTTCAAGTGCGCATGAGGCATTCACTAAGGTAGACTATTTCCTGAAAACAAATTTCAGCAAATTCAAAAGAATTGAAATCATACAGAATGTGAACTTTGAACACAGTGGAATCAGACTAGAAATCAGTAATGGAAAGATAGCAGGACATTCTCCAAACACATGGACACACACACACAATAATCCATGTGTCAAAGAGGAAGTCTCAAAGGAATAGGTCACATCGAACTGAATGAAAATGCAGCATATCAAAATTTGTGGGACATAGCCAAAAGAGTCTGAGAGGGAAATTCACAGCACTAAATGTTCATGTTAGGGGCTCAAATCAATAATGTAAGGTACTACCATGAGAAACTAGAAAAAGAAAAGGAAAATAAACCCAAGTAACACAGAAGGTAGGAAAAATACAAACCAAAATCAATAAAATAAAAGACATAAAAACAACAAAGGCAATTAAACAGAAAGCTGTTCTTTGAAAGATCACTGAAATGGATAAGCCTCTAGCAAGGGCAATAAAGAAAAGACAAGGAAGACACAAATTATCAGTATCAAGAAGAAATCATTGGATAACCAAGAACTGGCAGAGCTAGGACAAGGAAACAGGCATGTGAGGGTCCGGGCAGTAAACCTCACTCTGACTCTATTACAGGTACCATGATGTGTTCTAAGTTCCTAAGTCTAGGCTGGCCCACCAGGGAAAGGGAAGTCTCCCCCAGAGAAGAGGATAGTAGTGAGAATGACATTCCACATCCACCATTCAACTCTGATCTGCCAATAGAAGTGGCTGGACACGTGTCCAGAGATGCAGGAGGTCGGGGCATACAACAAGATGGCACCGAGTTAATGGCCCCATGATGATATCCACTGAACATACCCAGCAGTGCCGTGATAATGATGTCTGTAGAGTAGCACCAAGAAGCCTGTGTTAGGGCTCACCTATCCCTCTTCTAGTATGTTTTAGAGGAATCAGTCCCCTTTCTCCCAGACCCAGGGCCTGCAGCAGAGCAATCTCCCCAATTCTATTGTCCAGAAAACCTACAATAGAATATACTCATCCTCACTAGAGCCACCCCACTCCTTAGGTCTGCCCCTCACCTTGGAAAGAAGATCTGTAAACCTTTTCTGAACAAGCTATCTACTTATTTCTACCCCTTGAGAGAAATCCCTGATTCTTATCACCTCACCAGTGCCAGGGGCCAGGAACTGGGCACCCATGCTGAGCACAGCACAGAGCAAACTATGGTATGGAGGGAAGCAGAGGACATCTGTATGGATGATTTTCCAGCCATTGTCACCATGGTCAAAACCATCACCAGAACCCCCGGAGGTCGCCTCTTCATCCAAGTTGTACCCAGCCAGGTCATTACAAAACACACACATGTGAAAGACAACCACAAGACCCACCAGTGAGTTGATGATGGGCAACCAATAGATTTCCCATGCTTGGGGAAAGAAGTCACCACCATCATCCCCACGACACCTGCCACTCCCAACATTCCACTGAAGTCTCGGACCAGCACACTCTGTGTGGATGAGGCCATAACCCAGCGGGGCTGTGGGGCTTGACACCCAACACCGAGACATCGGCAAAATAATTCCATCTCCATGGATTCAATGTGGAAATCCAAAGGGGTCTAGAGTCCTATCTTGGGGCTGTGTGGCAGAAAGCCACTCTGCCTCCTTATAGCTGACAAAGCCACGGATTGGCAAGTCATCCACCAGAAATGGAAAGCCTTAAGCCTTGGTGGCGTGGTGCACATAGAGCCAGTCAGGAGTTGGACGAGGCCTCCCAAGGCATGGGATGAGAGCAGGGTTTCTCCACCTCAGCACTACTGACATTTGGACCAGATAATTCTTTGTTCTGGGCGGGGCTGTCTTGACATTGGCAGGATATTTAGCCACATCTCTGGCCTCTTTCCACTAGATGCCGGTAGCATCTCACCAGTTGTGACAATCAGAGATGTCTCTAGACCTTGCCAAATGTCCCTTGGGGGACCAAATTTCTCCCTGCTGGAAACCACTGGGTTAGACCTTGGTATGTTGGGCATCTCCAAGAAGAGGAAGTACGATCTGGCAAAGTTAAGGCCTAGAGAAAGGAGAGAGGCCAAGTGTGAGAAGGCCAGGAGTACACAAGGGGAAAATCTGTAAGATAGGATTCACTCAAGGAAAAGCATGATACTGGAAGGTTAGGTAGAGAGTAAAAACACCAGTTAAGAAAGAGCCGAGAGGTAGGTATAGAAGGCAACAGAACTACGTAGGAGGAATAGTTGGGACCTTATTACCAGCGGAGAAGCTTGGAGTCAAGAGCCCTGGGCTCTGATATCAGCTCTGCGATCTTCTGTCCATGTGGTTCTAAAACAGGCACCTCTGAGCAGGTATGTTTCTCTGGCAGCTAAATGCCCATAAATACGCCTGCCCTGCCTGCCGCACAGGGTCGTAGTTAGAAGTCACATCAGACAATTTCCATAAAGATGCTCTGAAAACAAAAGAAAAAGCCACAAAGAATAAAATATTGGCCATTCCCACAAACTCCAGAGACCTTAAAAGGAGAATAAGGGAACACTAAATCACTCTACCCGTATGACTGCAACAACTTGGATGAAAAGGACCAATTCCTTGAAAACTACAAACTACCCAGACTCACTCAATATGAAATAGATGATTTTTGAAGTCTTGTAACCATTTGAAAAACTGAATTCTTCGTTTTAAAAAAACAACCCCTGTCCCACACTAGTTTGATGATTCACTGGAAGGACTCACAGGACCCCAACATAAAGTTATACTCAAGGTTAAGATTTAGTAGAGCGAAGAATAGAATGCAGGAACAGCAGGAAAAAAGATGTTTATAAGCAAAGGCTGGAGAGGTCAAATGCATGCTTTCATAATCTCTCCGCGGGGATAGCACAGACACGCCTTCTCCATGTGCAAACAGCAGGAGCATATCAAAGATGTCCTGGCCCAGGAAAGACCCCTTGGTCTTAGGGTCCAAAGTTCTCAAACAGAGCTACTTACATACCTGCCATGTGAGCGAGCATGGCCCCCAACCAGGCACCAGGCACCTCAACCATTCATGAGCATCATGAGTCTTTATGTTACCTTTTTTTTTTTTTTTACGTAATCTCCACACCCAATGTGGGGCTCAAACTCACAACCCCGAGATCAAGAGTCTTATGCTCTTCTGACTGAACCAGCCAGGCGCCCCCTCCTTAGTTTCCTTTAAACACGCTGACAGCCTGGCTCTTCTCAACCCGCTGCTTTGGGCATCTAGAATAACATCTCCCCCTGCAGCTGTGCGAATGTTCTAAGAGTTCTGAGAGTCTGCCCAAAGGGTCATCACCATGGAAACAGATAAGTGAGAAATGGGTGACACAGAGCTGCTGTGTGTCCGCTTTTAGCTCACATTCTCAAAACTGAGAAAATTGAGTTTTGAGAAACCCTGGTCTAGACAAACAGTTCTCAGACGTGACACAGAAACTAGGTTCCATAAAAGAAAAAAAAAATTGCTAAATTTAACCTTTATCAAAATTAAAATTTTTGCTCTGCTGAAGACCCCATTAAGAGGATGAAAAGACTAGTTACAGACTGGGACAAGATATTTGTAAACCGTATATCTGACGAAGGACTTATCTAGAAAATATGAAGAACTCGGTAGTAAACAGACAAGCAAACAAAACCCCCCAGATAATCCAATTAGGAAATGTGCAAAATATATGAACAGACGCTTCACCAGAGGTTATAAAATGTTCAGCATCCTTAGGCATTAGGGAAATGCAAATGAAGACATAGCACTTAATCATCTGTTAGGTGGCTAAAACAAATTGGATCTCTTCTATGTTTCCATCTGCAGATGCCTGGGCCACCATCAAAACCAGAACAGCTTTCAGCTAAATTCCTACTTGAGCTGTCTTGTACGACCTCTGAGGTGTAAATTGAGTCTACTATTCCTCAGGACGCCTGGGCTTGGTTTACTGTCTCACAGGGATCTTGCCCCTTGTGCCAAAAGAACATAGATTTACATCTGGTGTCACCTTACCCTGAGCATGTGTGTTGGGGGTAGGGGGGTGGTGTCCCTTGGACTTACAGTGCTGTCCTCCAGCCGTGAGGCCAGTGAACAGAAATGCAACTCAGTTTCACCACAGCTCCCCGCAGAGTTGGCAGATGCCTTAAGGGCAAAAGCAGTTCTAAGAGTTCATTTATACACCAAACACAAAGGCAACACAAAAGCAAACACATAAACAAGTACAACTGCATCCAACTAAAAAGCTTCTGCACCATGATGAAGGAAACCATCAACAAAATGAAAAGGCAGCCTATGGAGTGGGAGAAAAGATTTGCAAATCACATTTCTGGTAAGGGGTTAATCTCCAAAATATATAGGGAACTCCTAAAACGCAATAGCAAAAAAAACAAAACAGAACAAATAATCCAGTGAAAAATGGCAAAGGACCTGAATACCAACAGGACATACAATGAAAAGGTGCTCAACATCAGTCATAATCAGGGAAATGCAAGCCAAAACCTCAGGGAGACATCACCTCACACCTGTTAGAATGGCTATTATCGGGGAGCCTGGGTGGTTCAGTCGGTTAAGCGTCCAACTCTTGATTTTGGCTCAGGTCCTGATCAGGGTCATGAGATCAAGCCCTGCATCAGGCTCGTGCTGGGCGTGGAGGCTGCTTAAGATTCTCCCTCTCCTTCTGCCCCTCCCCCCTAAAAAAAAAAAGAATGGCTATTATAAAAAAGACAAGAGATAGCAAGCTTAGCAAGGATATGAAGAAAGGGAAACATCGTACTCTGTTGGTGGGATTGCAAACTGGTACAGCCACTATGGAAAATAGTATTATTTTAAATAGTAATTAAAAAATTAAAAATGGAGCTACCAATGATCCAGCAATTCCACTTCTGGGTATTTATCTGAAGGAAATGAAAACACTAATTCGAAAAGCTATCAGCACCCGCATGTTAAATGCAGCATTATGTACAGTAGCCAAGTGGAAACAGCCCAAGTGTTCACTGATGGGTGAATGGATAAAGAAGATGCGAGATACACACACACATACACTGGAATATTATTCAGCCTTAAAAAAACTCCCTTCTCCACCTGATGTGCTTTTCCTTCAAGACTCAGCCCAAACAGGACCTCTGTGGAAAGTTCCCTATATCTTCTAAGAAACCTTCTAAGAAGGCGTCCCCAAACACTGTGCACACTGCACCATCACAGGCTTTGTCCTGTATTGTTGGTATGAGCATCGAGAAGCACTGACTATGTCTTCTTTCATGAAACAACTTATTTTGGAGTGTCTACATGGATTGGGCACTGGGCTTAGGAATGTGAACTTTAGTCCCTGACACCTCAAGGAAGTCCTTGTTCTAAAGAAGAAACAGCTGTTTGTGAATGAGTGTGATGTGAGCTTTGAAAGCTGGGGGCAGAAGAGGCTGAGGAGGGGCTCCTGGGTGGCTCAATCGGTTGAGTGTATGACTGGATTTCTGCTCGGATCATGATTTCCTGCGTCCTGGACCCTGCTGCCTCTTTCGCCTCATCCCTGCCTTTCCCCTATTTATATAATGAGTCCTTCGGTTTCATTTCTTTGGAAATCCTTTATGATTTATTGAGCACATACTTTTTTTTTCAGGCAATGTGCATGATCTCATTTGATCCTCAAAATAAAATGAGGTGGTTATTTCCATTTTATAGATGACAAAACTGAGGCTGACAGAAGTTGAGACACTTGCTCAAGGTCATTCTGCTTTTAGGTACTGGACCTGGATCCAACCCAGGAGCACGACTCTAAGGTCCCATTCTTAGCCTTTGCAGTAAACTACTTGCTCCCTTCCTAGGCTGGCCAGCTTTCCAAACTCAGCTCTGCGATCACCCCTTCAAAACTTTAAGGAACTTCGCAGTCTTGCATTCGCAACTCCTCCCTTCTGTGCCCTGATCACAGGCATGACTGAATAAAGAACACTTTGCCCATCAGGGTAATAATTGTTCTTCTGCGCCATTTTCCCTCACCAGACAGCCAGTTTATGTTGAGAAGGCTCTGGGTTTTTCCTTATCCTTGTAGTTCCCACACTTAACATAGCAGCAGACGTGGGGTGGGTCCTGAATAAAGATTTGCTGTGTGGAATTTCTGGCTCTGGTACTTGCTAGCGTGTGTAAACTTGGAGAAGTTATGTCACCTCTTTGTGCCTCAGTGTTCTCATCTGAACTCGTGTTCTTTTCTGTAAAATGGGTATAATAATAGCCACGATGGAAGGTCACCATAAGGATGAAGGGAGAATTCATCTCCAGGCTGGCATATGGTCAGTGCTCAATAATATACACCCCAGCCTGGCCAGAGCAGGGAGGAAGGTGTGATAGGGGCTCACAGGTCTCCAGTCTTGCCCCTCACTGAGCACCAGACCTACCACCCCACAGGCTTCTGAAGCCTGGGTCGGCGCTCCTCTCTCCAGCCCCTCCAGCCTCACCAAGGGAGGCAGCCTCGCGGCTCCCTGCAGCAAAACACTGAGAAGGGTTTTCAGAATGGCAAGGGGCCAGCAGAGCGCTGTTCAGAGCCTCAGTGATCACAGGAGATGGACAAAGACCTTTGTCTTAGTGCCTTTTGGAGTTAAGCGCCAGTATCTGAAAAACCATCTCTGCATTCCGCACTTGTGGTGAACGGCAGAAGCAGAGAGGTCTGGGATACACAAGGCTTGTGGGGGGAGGATCAGATCCAGAAAGCTCTGGAATAGCGAAACTGAACCAAGAGAGAAGCGTATTGTGCACTCACCCAGACTTTGTGAAGAACATCTCCACAGAAGTATAAAAAGAAATGAGTCTTCTCATGCAAAATGACATTTCCATGTTGTATTAGCTTGCTAGGGCTGCTATAACAAAACATCACAAACTGGGTAGCTTCAAAAACAGAGGTTTGTTTTCTGTGTTTGCTGGACTCTCTGGAAGTCCAAGATCGAGTTGACAGGGTTGGCTAATGTAGATGGACTACTTCTCCCTGTGTCCCCGAAGGGTCTTCCCTGTGTGTGTGTGTGTGTGTGTGTGTCCTAATTTCTTCTTCTAAGGGCCCCAATCGTATTGGATTATGGGCTACCTTGATGGCCTCATTTTAACTTAATTATCTCTATAAAGACCCCATCTCCAAGGACAGCCATTCTGAGATACTGAAGACGACACACGAAGTGGGACGGGGCCACAATCCAGTCTCAGACAATTGCCATGGAACAAAAACCTTCCAGGTACAGAAAAGGTTAGCTAAGTTACACGGTTCTTCAGGCTTTTTCTACCCCTTTCATCCCATCTCGGCTGTCAAATCAATAAAAGTCTCAACGTTTTAAAAATAGCTGAACCATTTTGACATTCAGGAAGGTTCGGTGCCTTCTTGAGCTCTTAGATTTGCCCAGCTTGATATGACCTCATGTTTCAAAGGAAGCTGCCTCTATTCAGCGCTTAGTCACAGCTGGCCTTCTGGAACATCCTTCTTAGCATCTGAAGTGGTGGGAGGGGATGTTTTTTAGCCTGGAACATTTTAAGCAATCCAACTCACGCAAATGTTGTTCCTGAACTACGGAGCTACCTGCCTTTTTACCAGAAACAGATGATTTTGCATCAGAATTCCTTTTTTTTTTTTAAAGATTTTATTTATTTGACAGAGACACAGTGAGAGAGGGAACACAAGCAGGGGGAGTGGGAGAGGGAGAAGCAGGCTTCCCACTGAGCAGGGAGCCAGACATGGGGCTCGATCCCAGGACCCTGGGATTATGACCTGAGCCGAAGGCAGACGCTTAATGACTGAGCCACCCAGGCGCCCCCAGAATTCCTTTTTTAAAAAAGTTGCTCTATCACGTATTGGAAGAGACAATGGTGCATAGAAAAACTGCCGTGGACTGAGAGCCAGGAGACCTAGGGATTTTGAGAAAGTCACTTCACCTCCCTAATTGTTTTTTCACATGAAACATGAGTGGGTGAATTAGACACCTTCCTGTCCTTTCTGCTATAAAATTCTAGAAGTTCAATATAACACAAACATGCAGCCTTTGTCACACTGGAATCCTCCTAATTCATGCTTAAAATACAGTTTATTTCATTAAATTTAGACCTTATGCCTAGTAACCCAGTTATCACCCATCTCATATACTCCATAGCAACGCAAAGATGGAGGCCATGGGGGTGAGCAGCCTGAAGGGCTCAACCGCGAACATGGTGTAGTGATATTAGCCACAATTCTGCCACCGGACCCCCCATCTCATTCAAACAGATTCTTCAGATCGGCCCTCATGTTCCCTCAACGTCTCATGGGGTCCCACCCCATGACTTAGAAAGGTCCTTGCTTTCCTGTATTTATGACTTTAAAGATCTGATCAAAACCATGGGCCCCCTCTTCCCCCCAAATGTAAATGCTGCACCAAAAAAAGGTGCAGCTCCTTTTATTTTCCCTACAGCCCTGTGGCCTGGTTCAAGAGAATAGATATGGGTTCAATGATTCAAATGTTGAAAACATTTTCAGTCCCATAAGGTGCCATGATGTCCTTGCTGTTCAGATAATCCTGGCAAACTATACAGAAAAGGCATTTCAGGGATGCCTGGGTGGCTCAGTCGGTTAAGTGTCTGACTCTTGGTTTTGGCTCATTGAGTGCAGAGTCTGCTTGAGATTCTTCCCCCTATCTCTCCCACCCCCTCTGCCCCTCCCACACTCACATTCTCTCTCTCTGTCTCTCTCTTTCTCTTTGTAAATAAATAAATAAATAAAATCTTAAAGAAAGAAAGAAAAGGCATTTCAGCAGCAGTGAGTTTGGAAATAGACCAACAAAGCCTTGGGATGGCCAGAAAGGGCCCTGTTGATGAGATCCTATGGGTGGTGTACGTTACGGTGTTTCACATAGTGTAAAGTATCTCCACATCAACATCCTGCAAAAATCAGAAGGCCACATTTGTGGAGGATGTAAAAGTCCAGCAATTTTCACAATTATCTGCTATAAATCAGGATTCTGCAGTAACAGTCTCCTTCAAAGCAGATTGGTATACATTGGTTAGGGTTCAGTCAGAACATGGAGCAACACTGAGTTGCATGGAAAATGCTCTAGAGCCTTGAGAAACAAAACAAAAATAAAAACAACAACCAAACCCAAAAAAAACCAAACCAAACCAAAACAACAATAAACAACAACAACAACAAAAACAAGAACCGGTCCCCAGATGCCTCAGCACCACTTGGAACTTGTTTAGAAATACAAATTCTTTTTATTTTTTTTATTTATTTTATTTTATTTATTTATTTATTTGACAGAGAGAGACACAGTGAGGGAGGGAACACAAGCAGGGGGCGTGGGAGAGGGAGAAGCAGGCTTCCCGCCGAGCAGGGAGCCCGATGCGGGGCTCGATCCCAGGACCCTGGGATCATAACCTGAGCCGAAGGCAGGTGCTTAACGACTGAACCACCCAGGCGCCCCTAGAAATACAGATTCTTGGACCCTACCCCAGACCTATGGAATCAGAAACTTGAGGTATGGTCTAGGACTCTGTTTTAATAAGCTCTCCAGGTGATTGTGGTGCATCTCAGATTTGAAAACCACTATTCTAGAACTCAGGTAAAACCCTGAGGCTCTGTGTCAGCTAAAATCAAGTCTAAATAGTGAAGCTAACAGTAGCATCTGTGTGAAATTGTGATGTAGGGTTCAGGAAAGGGGTCATGACATAAGGAGCACTTCCCAAGCTAGTCCTATATGACTAGGGTGACCAAATAGCCGGTTTGCCAAGATGTCCCAGTCTACTCTTACTGTTCTCATGCAATGATTGATACCATCACTGTCTCACCCTCACAAGTGTCCCTGTTTGGATAATAAATTATATAGCCACCACTATGATGCTTCATTTTAGTAGACAATGTGGGAAGGAGAACATCACTGAGAAGACCTGTCTACCCGTTACATGCAAGCCCAACAACCAAGTCCTTAGGACTTTCAGTTATTTCTTATTTCTTTCCCATCTGCTGTGTCCTGTTCCCTTCACTTACCTGTGATGGACCCTCTCATGTCTCCTCTGTGCTCCTATTCTTGCTCTAGCTGGGAGATCAGAGCAGATGGTTAACTGGAGCTCCTAATGTTGGCAAAGGAAGTGGGAGGATGTGTTTTGTAATGGAAAAATGCAGCTGGGGCCATCCAAGGTCGGTCTTAGCTCTTGAAATTTTTGGAGCAGAAAAGGAAATGACCAGAAGGGTGACCATGAGTTGGCCAAAGAGGACTCAGAGATGACGCTTCTCAGGAAGTTCCTTTAAGAAGGTAGATAAAATAGGGGTACCTGGGTGGCATCTACCTTTGGGTCAGGTCATGATCTCGTTTCTGGGATCGAGCCCCGCATATGGCTCCCTGCTCAGCGGGGAGTCCCGCTTCTCCCTCTCCCTCTGCCCCTCCCCCCAACTCATCCCCCCCAAATGAATAAATAAAATCTTTTTTAAAAATTTACAAAAAGAAGGTAGATAAAATAATCTGAACTACAAGGACAATTTAACCCATTGGTTCTCAAGTAAGTATATCCAAATTAAAATGCTGAGAAAAAGGAAAAGCACTTTCCATGGAGATTTTTAAAGCTTAAAATGTAATGTAAAGCTTAAGGAAGCTCCTATTGTTGCCATAGCCGAGACAGGTATGTTTTATTATTGGTTTGTGTTGATGGTTGGTTTATATTTATAGGATAAGTCTCACTGCTTTTAAGTAAGATAGTTGACCAGACTAGGAAAATTTTGGAAGTATTGTACTTCAGTAGAAAAATAGGTCCCTTCAGGATTAACATAATTAAGTAAATTCATAAACAAAATCTGACTTTAACAACATAAATGTTTGAGTGATCAATAAGAGACATTTCCTTCTCAGAAATAACACTGGGTAACAATCACCGATAACATGAAGATTTCCAAAAAAAAATTAACAGATGTGACTACCGTTATCCAGGATTTCAATTTAATTTAGAACCCAGAGAGAATTACTATGATAACTTCTGCTTCTGGTAAAAGTAGGCTAGGTGATTCAGCCCATCTCTCCTCCTGAGGAGACTAAAAAAACCAGTCAGAATATAAAAAACATCCACTTGAAGGCACCAGAGAGCTAACAAAAGAGTGAAGAATTACCAGCCCCAATTCCAAGAAAGGACAGAGGTTCTGCCTTGGGAGCCTGGTTGGGAGGGTTGCCTTTCTCCTGGGGATGTCCCCCAATTCCAGAGCCGTTGCTGGCTGGGATGTCCATCAGCTTTTTTTTTTTTTTTACATTATATCATAGTGAATTATACATCTGGCAAAGTGCGCAGATCATAACTTTACAGCTCAATTTTTTTAATTGAAGTATAATTAACATACAGTGTTACATTAGTTTCAGGTGTACAATATAGTGATTCCACAATCCTATACATTATTCAGTGCTCATCACATTAAGAGTAGTCACCATCTGTCACCAAACGTTATTACCATCTTATTGACCACATTCCCTATGCTGTACTCTTCTCCTCCATGACTTTTTATTTTTGTAACTGGAAGTTTGTACTTCTTAATCCCCTTTATCTATTTCACCCATCCTCCCACCCACGTCCCCTCTGGCAACCACCAGATTGTTCTCTGTATTTAAGAGTCTTTGTTTTTTTTGTTTCTTAAATTCCACATATGAGTGAAATCATGTGTATTTGTTTTTGTCTGACTTATTTCACTTAACATCATCACCCTCTAGGTCCATCCATGTTGTTGCAAATGGCAAGATCTCATTCTTTCTATGATTAATATTCCATTGTGTATATATAAGACATCTTTATCCATTCATCTATTGATGGACACTTGGGCTGTTTCCATATCTTGGCTATTGTAAATAATGCTGCAATTAACATAGGGATGCATCTATCTTTTTGAATTAGTGTTTTCATTTTCTTTGGGTAAATACTCAGGAGTGGAATTACTGGATCATATGGTATCTCTATCTTTAATTTTTTGAGGAAACTCCATACTGTTTTGCATAGTGGTTGCCCCAGTGTGCACTCCCACCAACAGTGCATGAGGGTTCCTTTTTCTCCACATCCTCCCTGACACTTGCGTTTCTTATATTTTTTATTCTAGCCATCTGACAGGTGTCAGGAGATATCTCATGGTTTTGATTTGCATTTCCCTGATGATGAGGGATGTTGAGTATCTTTTCATATATGTTAGCCATGTGTGTGTCTTCTTTAGAAAAATGTCTATTCAGGTCCTCTGTCCATTTTAATCAGATTGTTTCATTGGTATTGAGTTGCATGAGTTCTATATATATTTTGGATATTAATCCCTTATTGGATATATTATTTGCAAATATCTTCTCCCATTCAGCAGGTTACCTTGCCCTTTTGTTGATGATTTCCTTCACTGCGTGAAAGCTTTTTGTTTTGGTGTAGTCTCAATAGTTGATTCTTGCTTTTGTTTCCCTTGCCTGAGGAGACATCTCTAGAAAAATGTTTTCTACAGCCACTGTCAAAGAAATTACTGCCTATATTTTCTTCTAGGAATTTTATGGCTTCAGGTCTCACATATAGGTCTTTAATCCATTTTGAGTTTACTTTTGTGTATGGTGTAAGAAAGTGATCCAGTTTCATTTCCCTGCATGTAGCTGTCCAGTTTTCCCAGCACCATTTGTTCAAGAGACTGTCTTTTCCCCATCGCATACTCTTGCCTCCTTTGTCAAGGATTAATTGACCAGATAAGTGTGGGTTTATTTTTGGACTCCCTATTCTATTACATTGACCTACACGTCTATTTTTATGCCGCTACTCTACTGTTTTTGTTACGGCAGCTTTGAGGTAGATCTTGAAATCTGGGACTGTAATACCTCCAGCTTTGTTCTTCTTTCTCAAGATTGTTTTAGCTATTTGCGGGCTTTTGTGGTTCCATCCAAATTTCAGTATTATTGTAGTTCTGTGAAAAAAATGCTCTTTGTATTTTGATTCAGGTTGCATTAAATCTCTAGATTGCTTTGGATCGTATGGACATTTTAACTATGTTGCTTCTTGGGGTGCCTGGGTGGCTCAGATGGTTAAGCGTCTGCCTTCAGCTCAGGTCATGATCTCCAGGTCCTGGGATCGAGCCCCGAATTGGGCTCCCAGCTCAGCAGGGAGTCTGCTTCTCCCTCTCCCCTGTTTGTGCTCTCTCTCAAATGAATAAATAAAATCTTAAAAAAAACAAACAACAAAACCCTCTTATGTGCCAGGCACATGCTGTCTTTCCATATACCACCTTGTT
>NC_138373.1:7049750-7092836 GCF_054177405.1 Leptonychotes weddellii | reverse complement strand
GAAGTATGGTGACAGAATGGAGACGGGGGTGGCCTGACATTCACTTATTCGTTAGCAGTCTTGTTTCTTCCATTGAGGTAATTTGCATGAGAGAAGGACTGTGTCTGTTTAGTTCATTTCTCTTGCCTAGCACTCCGAAGAGTGCCTGGCACACAGTAGGCCCAGAACTAATGTTTGTTGGGTGGATGAATGAGTCAGTTTGCGATGGATAGGACTTCCTGATTGGATAGCAAATGAAAGTGGGAGGTAGAGGTGAGCATCGCCGAAGACTAGAACACAAATAGTGGAACCTTGTTTAGAGGGTGTTTGCCGAGCTCTTCTCCCGGGCTGTCCACCAACAAGGTGCTGTAGGGCAAAAGACCAGAGCAGGCTCGCAACTAACGGTGTAGTCAAGGGAGGGGCCCAGGGCCCAGAATGTGCTAACAAGTGCCAGTTCTAGTTCTTAGTCCCACCAACCAAAAATGTCAGTTTCTTTTCTGCCCATTTACAGAACCAAATTTGAGAAGTGCCTGCTTTTTTGTTTTGTTTTGAATCTTACAGTCCACATGCAAAGAATCCATATGACTGTGACTTTAAGGTTGTTTGTTATTTCATTATATTCATGTATCATCATTTAATAAAACCATTCCCTGGCGCTTTTGTTGTTTGTTTACCTCCACAGGTAATGCAGGAATGAATGTCTTCATGTCTTGCTTTTCCTTTTTTTTTTTTTTTTTTGCTTTCGTTGAATGCTTCCACAGGAGATTGTACCAGTCAGATAATATTACATCTTTTAGCTCTTACTCATTTTCCCTCACTGCTTTCCAAAAAGTTAATAATAGCAACAACAATATCTCTTTATGCAACAGTTATAAATTATATGAGAATCTACTGGTGGTAGGTCCTGAGCTGGGCTCTAGGGGCATAATATGAGCAATATAGCACAGACCCTGCTCTCATGTAGCTTCCAGTCTCGTATGAGAGGGTGGCATTCATCAAGTTATCACACAAGTGTATAATTACAAACTGACAAATGGCGTGAATTAAAAATACTGGCTGCTAGCTAAGACGGTGAAACCAGTATTACAATTTCAGCAGCACTCGTGGTAGTTTGCGGGGTTTCATTTTTAATTTTCCTACTGTACTACCTTCGTTTTAAATTTTCCTGCTGTACTTGAAACAAATGGTTTCCCAGGATTGCTTTGCTTTGCCTTCTAGGCTTTAAATTAACCTGAGTTGTTCCTCCCTAGCTCATCCTGCTGCTTAAGGGAAGTCCTCTATTGTAAACCAGCAAAAAATTACAAATTTAGGCCTGAATTGTTTCAAGATGAATAGCTAGAATGTACTTAGGAACTTGTCCTATCCTCTCCTCTTTATTCTTTAACAGACTCCCCCTATCAAAGTCATTTCAGCTGTTGGAGCTAAGTAGAGAAGACTATCTCTTGCCTACCTCACTCACAAGGCTATTCTGAGAATTAAAAAAAATAAAAAATTAAAGGGGCTTTGCAAACATGAAAGGTTTTTGGATGATAATCCCTGCATTTGCACTGCCCTCTTTACTATTGTTCGCTTTATTTCATGTCTATTCAACAAATATTTATTGGACATTGATCTAGTGCCAGGTGCTGGGGATGCAGAGACACAAGATCCAGGTTCTACCCTCATGGAACTTACATTGTAATGTGCACTGGAGCACTGTGGGTCAAGGTGAAAAGAATTTGAAAGTCACTACCTACCCAGTCCCATCACTGCACAGACCAGGTGCCAGAGGACTGAACATTTACTTCTCCCATGTTTTGACAGCTCCTCGCTGCCCACGACCCACGGCAGATCTTACCCCTCAGGAACACCCAGAGGAGGCTTTATCTAAGCATTAAAAGATTGGACCCTTTCTGCAAGTAATGGGGTAACAGCTTTTCTTTAAATTCCCATTTAAAGATTTCCATAGTATCCTCTATTCGTATGTATCCCAGTCTCTGGGTGAATGGTTAAGTGGTCCCGTTGTCAATCCTCTTGTAAGTCAGCAGAGGCCCTAAAAACCTTGGTACCGGTTATGATTTTGTTACAGGCACCGAAAGGTAACGTAGCCTCCGGTTTCCTAGACTTAGAGGGGGTGGGGCCAGAGGGGAGGTAGGTTTAGACTGGTCCCCCCCTAATTTTAAGATCATGGCGGGTCCTCCACCATCCTCCTTCTTCAGTTTTTCAGCCCAAGGGCTAACCACCAAGACATAGGTCCAAACTCTATTAAGGCAGCCTCGGTGGAGGAAGGCACACGCGGGGCACTCGCGAAGACGAACATGGGACATCGAGTTGTACTGTGAGAGGTCCGCAGGTGGAGGGGGTGAAAGAGGGACCGTTCGGAGCGTGCGCATTAGAGCCCCAACGTGTGCGCTGGCGGCGCAGAGAAGGGGCGGGGCGCCACCGGCGGAGAGGGGCGGGCTCGGCGTCAGCTGTGTAAGGTGATTGGCTCTGCGATGGGGAAGGGGCCCGCTTCCGCCGGACGACGGAAGTGGCTCTCCAGCCCTGCCAGTAGGCCATGGAGACGGTGGCACAGTAGCGACCTAGGTGTGAGGATTGCAGGGGCGGCGGCCATGGAGGCCGTACTGAACGAGCTGGTGTCTGTGGAAGACCTGCTGGTGAGGCCTGGCCTCGAGGGAGGGAAAGGGACTATTCGGACGGGCGGGTCCCGAGGAGAGTCCGGTTGGGGCCAGACCCTCTACCCAGCATCAGTTTTGCCTAGGGAAGCGGAACTACGGCTCCCGGCATCCTCTGCAGCGTCCGGCCCCTGCCCAGAGGTTCTACTTTGTCCGGTAGCCTAATGGGAATTGTAGTTTTCTGCGCCGCCACGCCCCACACTCGGGGCCTGCAGTCTGGCGTAGAAAGACTGACAGGTTCTGGGCGCGTGCAGGAGTTAGGAGGTCAGGGTGCGGACACATTTTTTTTTTTTTAATTGTTTTTAATTGTTCCTTCAGTGATGGTGGGGGGAATATAGCAACTACCATGAAGATTCTTTCATATATTACTCACAGAATCCGGAACGGTGCTAAGTGCATTGCAGGCCATACCTCAATCTTTGTAGCTCTGTGGGCTCTTGTGGGCACTGTGAGGACTGTTTTTATTCCCAATTTGCACATAAGAAAAGGTCCAGGCCCGACAGGGTGGGGCTGGTTGGGGGAAGCAGCCACCGACGAGGGACTGCGGGGGTGGTGGCTGAGCAGTTCTGACAGCGTGTTTACTGTTTAGCCACTGGGGGTCAGCGGCCTCGGGAGCAGTGCCTGGAGCCGCCAGCAGGCGGCATCTCCGCTCGGTACCACTAGGGGGAGGGAAGCGGACGGGGGTTACCGTCCAAGGAGACAGACCCTCGCTAAGAAGCAGAATCCCTGGGTCTGGGTCCCAGGGATGAAGCTAGCGGAACCTGGGGTGCCGGATGCCAAGACCCGCGAGGGAAATGTGGCAGAGACTGGGGAAGATGGGGCTAACTGGGAATTGGACACGCAGGTCCTGCTAGAGAATGGCCGGCCCCTTCGTTTCTAAATGACTCCTCTCCTCTCCTCTCCTCTGGCAGAAGTTTGAAAAGAAATTTCAGTCTGAGAAGGCAGCAGGCTCCGTGTCCAAGAGCACGCAGTTTGAGTATGCCTGGTGCCTGGTGCGAAGCAAGTACAACGATGACATCCGGAAAGGCATCGCCCTGCTGGAGGGTGAGGAGCTAGGCTGCCCCGCTCTCCCCTTCCCAGCTGCCAGCCGGATCTGCCCTCTACTGCCATGGCCTCGTTCACTCCCTCCACCTCACGTGCTGGGATCCTTTTTCAACATGGGAGCCTATAATAGTCACCTCGCAGTTATTTTCCTGTAAAGAGCTGCGACAAAGGGCTGCCCCTTAGCCTGGCTTCTCCCAGGGTGCTTTTGGCTAATTACCACCTCATCCTTGTTTAGCCAGACAGAGTCCGAGCACGGCAGTCCCCGCAGGACTCTGGCAATCTGGTAGCCTGACCATAAGGAGAGTGACTTGTCTGAGGTCACACAGCTAATGAATTCGTGGCTGAATTAGGACTAGAAGCTTCTGTCCTGTGTGTCCCAGACCCTTGCTCTTCGCCCCCACCATGTTGCTTATTCAGCAGCTGTTGAAAACCTTCCATGAGGGTGGTGTGGAAGAAGTACAGAAGACAGGCCCCCAGACCTGGGAGTAGATGGCGCTGTTTTGATTGGAATCCTATTTCCTATTGGTTTTGGATGGGTCACCATTTGTCAGAGGCCACAATACCTGACCTTTAAATATTTCTGTCTCCTGTACCCGTTTCTCTTGGTCAAGTAATCATGTGTACGCAAACAGCGTACTAGCAAAGGATGGCCATTGTAAATCTATAAAAACAAAAGTATTTTCTAATGCAAATAACTTCACCCTACATTTGCCATTTGGCTCATTCAGATTTCTCAGGTTTCCTCTACAGCTGGGCACAGCTGTAGATGGGGTCTCTAAGCATTGCCAGTTCTAGTTGAGGAGACAGAACAGACACTTGGGCAGATTGATAAACACCCGCAAAACTACCAAATTCTACTGCATAGCATACAACCGAGCACATAAGCCTCTGGGAAGTCACTGAATTAAGAAAGAATCAGGTCATGTCACTCAGGGAATGCTCACAGAAGATGAGCTTCGAGCTGATTTTTTTTTAAGGGGGAGAGAGGGCACACTTACTTGAATGCTAGTCTGGGCAGCAAGTGACCGCAGTGAGAACACGCGGTGCTAGAAGTGAGGAGAGCTGCCTTTGGCTTCTCCAGCGCCTTGATTTCCTGTCGGTTCACTTAGATGAGCCAGAGCTGACTGCAGCATGGAGACCAGGGTGTTGATCACCCGGGTGTCCGGCAGCCTGGGTCCGTGCTGCCCCGGAGGTCTGACGGGGAAGCCACGAGTGGCCGGAGCTGAAAGGGAAGCACAGGACAGTGACTTTCTCCCAGGATCATACAGGGGTTCAGAGAGTGGACGGGTCTCTGGGGCACAAGCACTAGGAAAGGAGAGAAGCGGTTTTCACCCTCTTTCCTCCACCCTCCCCAGAGCTGCTGCCCAAAGGGAGCAAAGAGGAGCAGCGGGATTATGTCTTCTACCTGGCTGTGGGGAACTACCGGCTCAAGGTAAGGCAGGGGTGCCGCAGCGCCCTCTCATTTCTCCGCCACGGGGGAGCCCTGGGCCTCGGGAAGGCCGAGGAGGGCTGTAGGCAGGAGACAGAGGTGCAAGGTGATAGATAGCAGGCTGAGGGAAGACGAGAGACAGAGATTCCAGCTGCCGAGGGTGTGGGGAGCAAGGTGACCTCAGGTGGGAGTGCAGCCCCAAGCCTTGGGTTATTTCCCCCAGCTTATCACCCCCACACAGTTGGGGTGGTTTGTGGACTCTACTCCATGGGGTGGGGCTGGAGTCAGGGAGGAGGAGGGGCGGTGGAGGGAGAGGGAGGAGCCCCCAGGGCCAGTGAAGGGAAGGCCCCTCTGATGGGCAGGAGGAATGACAGAATACTGAGGGTGTGTGTGTGGGGGATGTTTTCCCTGAGTGCAGGAATATGAGAAGGCATTAAAGTATGTGCGGGGCCTGCTGCAGACTGAGCCCCAGAACAACCAGGCCAAGGAACTGGAACGGCTCATTGACAAGGCCATGAAGAAAGGTGAACTCTTCTTCTCTGACCTCCTCCACTCCCCACTCTCCTGGGCCCCAGCATCCCTGGGCGTCTCTCGGCTTTTTTTGGTTAAGTCCTCTTCCTTCCCCCAGGCCTGGGCTCTCTGGTCTCCCTTTAAATGCCCCCCTACCCACCCCCCCCAAGCAATTCCTCCTCAGCCCCTCAGAAGCCTTTTTTCTCCAAGCCTTGGAATCCCTCACCTCATGACTCCAGGGGAAGAGGCACGTCTTTGAGGAGCATCGGGCAGGGAGAAAGAAGATGGTGGGCAGGGTCCCTGTGGGGGCTGGGCTCCTGACAGTCTCCCTTTTCTCTTTCCCAGATGGACTAGTGGGCATGGCCATTGTTGGAGGCATGGCCCTGGGCGTGGCGGGTCTGGCTGGACTCATCGGACTTGCTGTGTCCAAGTCCAAATCCTGAATGAGACTGCACCTCCGCCTCTGCCCAGGGATACGTGGGAGCCTATGGAGGACACTCGAAGAGGGGGGACCCATCCATCCTTGCTCTTTCTTCTGCACCCCATCACTGCCCTCTGGCATTCAGCCTCCTTTCCCCAGAGACGTGTCCAGTAGCCCCAAACCATGTGCTCCGGATGAGTGTAAATAAAACTGGGCCTTGGCTTGGGAACTGCTGTGTCCGTGTTGAGGAAGGGGCGGGCTCCATTGGGCCCCAAGGTGGGGGTCACTCGTGGTCCTTTCCTGCTCACCTTCTTACTCCAACCCCCCGTGGCTGGTGTGGGGTTTGCCTTTGTCCGCCAAGCTGCCCAGACCCCACGCCCTTCCTTCCTCCCCCTCCAAAGCTGTGTGCTTGAGCAGTGGTAGGCAGAACGGGGACAGGGGACGGGGACAAGGCCTTTGCATGGCGCAAGAATCCTGGGAGAAAGCAGTGACTGGAGGCGGGAAGGGCAGAGCTGAGGGGACAGGCCAGGATTTATGTCTCCTGTCTCCTCTGACCCACACAGCTGCCTCTCAGCACGTGGAGTTTTCCACACCAGGGGGCCCCCCACTCAGTTTCCTCTAAAACCTCCGCCCTTCCCTCCCTTTGTCTTCCTACATTCCCCCCCCCCCACCGCCCCGCCCCATCATCCTCCTTAGAGAAGGGGCCACTGCCCAGGGGCAGGAATGGGCATTTGGCAAGAGTTCTTGAGAAAAGTTACAAACTCAGGACATCCCGGTTGTCAGCTCAGAGATGGAAGGTCAGGACCCAGTCCCCACCCAGCCTGCTTTGCCCCACACCCGCCCCGTGCCAGGCTCAGCATGGGCCTGTCTTGCTTCACTGCATACCTCTCGTTCCACAGCCAAGCCAGCCTGGCTTGGGGGGATTGGGGAGGAGGCACCTGAGGGGAGCGCAAGGAAGCCTGACACCGGGGCGGGTGGGAGGGGTAGTGGGGGGATACACTCGGCTCAGTGATATCCTGTGAGACTGCCTGGGGGTAGCATCCAGCCCCTGTCCCCTGGAGACTGAGCCCCTGCTGCATTTGCAGGATGAGAACCAGAGCTGTCCTGGCTGTGGCCTAGGGGCAAGAAATGGTACCATCCACAGCAGGACAGGTGCTCAGCAGGTGCTCGCCTTCGGCTTGGGCTGGGGACCCGGATGTTTCTAATCTGTCATAATTAATAGAGCTGGTGACAGTTCTGATGGCTGATTAGCCACAGGATCACATTCTGGGCCTGTAATTTATCCCCCTCAGTGGCCCTTGGCAGCAAGATCAAGCTTGGTGCTGAGAATCAAAGATCAATCTGACAAGGGGGGAAATTCAAGTTCAGGAAGTTGAAGTTTGGAGGAAAGCAATTGGTGGCCTCACCCCAGCCTGCGGTATCCAGACCCAGGGTGGTCACCAAGGAGGGAGCAGGTCACACTTGTGGGGAGCTTTTGATCTTGGGGTCACAGGTCTTAATACAACCCATGAGGTGAGGAAGCTAGTTCTAGTTCACAGAAACAGAAACAAGCTCATGGGGCTCAAACTTCATGCCTGCGTGGCTCTGGTAAATACTGGGTCTGGTTTGAATCCAGGTTGGATGGACTCCAGAGCAGTGGGTTTCTCCCAAATAGCCTGTTCCCTTATTCAACCTTAATTTTCCTTGGAAGATTTGGCCCAAACCCTAGGTCTTTTGCGTCTTTTAAATTGTTCTCACCAACATCCAGGAGAGTGGCTCTGCTTCCCGGATCCTGCCACACCAAAGGTCTGTCTGTGCGCACTCTCTCGGTCACCTTCTCTCTCCTTGTCCTCTTATTCCATTCTCTGGCCCCCGATGAAGGCTGAGTCAGAGACGCTTCCCCTTGGCTCCCACTGCCTTCCATGGGGGCCCCTCCTTGGCTGTATCCGTTTGTTCGTTCGTCACTCCCATAAGTCCTCTCCGCCCCCCTCCTGGGGCGGGGAGCCCAGAGGCTGGGGGAGGGGGTGGACTTTTGGCCTGTTTCTTTTATTCCCTCCATCTCTTCGCCAACAGCTGCCCAGTGCTCTAGGCTCATTCCTCTGCCCGGACCTTCCGGGAAGCAGAGACCCAGAGAGAGAGGGCTGACGACAGAAACCGGGAGACAGACCTGGGTCCACACAGCAGCTGGCCCCCCTTCCTCTCTCCCCAGCCTGCCTTAACACCCCAACTTAGCCAAAACCCCTCAAGTTCTTGCGGGGCTCAGCCCCTCCCCTTCTCTGGGGCCCCCGGCGCCCCTCGGGGCCCTGCATCCCACCATGTCAGTGGCCGTGGAGACCTTCGGCTTCTTCATGGCAGCGCTGGGGCTGCTGATGCTGGGGGTGACCCTGCCACACAGCTACTGGCGAGTGTCCACCGTGCACGGGAACGTCATCACCACCAATACCATCTTCGAGAACCTCTGGTTTAGCTGTGCCACCGACTCCATGGGAGTCTACAACTGCCGGGAGTTCCCGTCCTTGCTGGCCCTCTCTGGTATGGGGTGGGGAGAGCTCCAGGGGGCAGAGGGTGGCAGGAGGCTGGAGGAGGGAGAGACCCCCAGGGAGGGTGGGTGCTGCCCATGGTCGGGCCTTGGGTGCCAGACTGTCAAGGGAGGCCTGGATCAAGCTGGGGGGGGGGGGCAGCGCCCTTCCTGGAACTGCGGTAGAGACCTCGTCCCACGTGTCCCCCTGCCCTAATGTGACACTCCTCGCGGTTACAAGTGCAGGCACCAGGGTCTGCCTGCTGGGCTCTGTTTACTGGCTCTGTGCCCCAGGCAGGTGATATGTGAGCTTCATTGATCCCATCTGTAGGATCAGGGTAATAATCGCCCTGGCTCGTGGGATGGCCATGGGATGGCCATGTGCTGCGATAAAGCACACAGGATGTCAACGTGGTACGTTAGCGGATGTCTGCACACAACCAATTTCAGCATCTTAGCTCTGGCGTGGGAGGGCTGGGGTTCATGGGGTGAAGAGGATGCCCCATCTTGGGTTCTCGGGGTTGAGACACGTACAAGCCTCAGGCTCCTGGGGCATCGGTCCCACTGCCATGGCGAGTTCTAAAGGGCCCTTTGAAAGGGAGTCTCCCCGAAGCTCTGAGGGTCTGGAAGCAGGTAGGGGCTGTATGCGCGCACGTGCGCGTGTGTGTGTGTGTGTGTGCTCGGCATTCTCAGGCAGTGTATTTTTCGAAGTTCTTCGCAGGCTGGAGCCTACAGCTCTTTCGGCCCAGAAAGGTTCTCCCTGGTGGCTGTCGCATCTTCCTGCTTCCTGTTCACCCTATGAGTAGCCCCCCCGGGACTCCCCAGGGGAGTCTCCCCTCAGTCAGCCCCATGCCAGAGACCAAGAGGGGAGGACCAGGTACCCTATGCAGTGTTGCTCCCACGCCCTCCTTGGAGCCATCGTGCTCTTTCCGGTCCCCTACTGCAGGTGCAGGGTAGTGGACAGAACTAAAGCTGACACTGGGTTTGGAACAGGGCTCCACGAAATCCTCCAGGAATGCCAAAGATGCTCTGAGAAGTTAGGGGATCTGGGTGGGTCTCCGTGCCCCCACTCTTCCCAGAATCTTCTCAGACAGCAGTAGGGGCTTCATGCTTTCATCCCTCTCCCCAGGACTTACTGTGTGCAAGGCAAGTGCCCCCCAACCCCCAAAGCTCCCTATAAAAGCTGAGTACCCTCTGGGCCAGAAGCCCAGGATGCCGGTGGCCTGAAGAGACGTTGGAGGCAGCCGACTCAGCAGCCACGGCCATTCCCACCTCCCCCACCCCAACCATACCGTGGCTTGAGGAGGGGCCTTTGCTGTGAGCCTGTCCGCCCCGAGAAGGGCCCTGCTTGGAACTGCTGACGGAGGGGCAAGAGCATGCTGGTGGGGAAGGGCAGGGGGCCGCTGCCCAGCGCTGGGCGTCATCCGGGCCCCAGACATGGTTCTCGGCTCTTCAGCTGTTCCCTCTCAGCGCTGTCTCCATGCAGCCTGTTAGTGGCCTCCTCATACCAAAGCTGGGAAGCCCCAAGGACAAGCGTTAACCTGCCCAGAGTCCCACAGGTGGTAGGGGGGCTGGAACCCAGGCTGGTGGGTCCCGAGGGGAGGTCCTATCATTTAATCCCGCCCAGCCCGCGCTCCCTCGGGGCCCATCAGTAATCTCCCCTTGGTCTACCACGGCCACCTGGGGACCCAGGGCCAGGCAAGTCCCAGGTAGAAATGCATGGTGAATGGGTGCGTAGAGGATACGGGGCAGGGGAGAGGGTGGGAACTCCAGAGGGAGTGGCTGGGAGTGAGAACTTTGTCCCTCCTCCCTACCTGCCAACCCCGGGCCACTCCACAACCTCCTGGCAGAGACCCAGCCTTTGCTTCAGCACCAGAGACACTGCCCCACCCAGGGAAAGGGGAGCAAGGTCCTTGGAGTGCTTGGCAACTATCACAGAGAAGGGGGGAGGAGGGACCAGGAAGGAAGGGGGCCGTTTCCTTCAGCTTTCAGAAAGGGGAAACTGAGGCACCAAACATAACTGAGCTAGATGGGCTTGGATGGGTCCTGCGCCCGGGGAATCCCACTTTCCCCCCCCCGCCGGCGGAAACGGCCCTCGTCCAGTGACCTATAGGCCGCTGCTGCCCCCTACCGGTGGCGTCGGGAGAAAGCTCAGTTCAGGATGACTAGGGCTGTGCCAGGCACCAGGTGGGACCTAGAGAGAAGCAGGCGCGGGGAAGGGGCTGGAGTACTCAAGTGCAATTTCTGTAATTCACAACAGAGCGTGGTGGGGACCTAACAGGCCAGTGGTTCTCAGCTGGGGTGATTTTGTCCCTCAGGGATCATTTGATAGTGTCTAGACATGTTGCTTGTCCCTCTTGGGACGGATTGCTACCGACATCTAACGAGTAGAGGCCAGCGATGCCGCTGAACAGCCCGCAGTGCACAGGGCGGCCCCCAGGACAGAGCACGCTCCGGCCAGTGTCAGCAGTGCCAGGAGCGAGCCTGTCGCGAAGCCCACGGAAGCCAGGCGGGGGGCGGGGAGCAGACGCTGAGACCCCTTGGGGCTGAGGTGAGCTCCTGGGAAGGAGACTGTCTGACCCTTCAGTCGAATAGGGCCTGACGGGGAAGGAGAGGACTTGAGGGCCTTTATGCGCTGAGACCCGAGCAGGGACTGGCTGTAAGGGGCTGGCTCGGTCGTGGAGGGGAAAGGGGCCAGCTGAGGGACCCATGGCTGCGCCCCACCTCCCCAGGGTACATCCAGGCCTGCCGGGCGCTCATGATCACCGCCATCTTCCTGGGCTTCCTGGGCCTCTTCCTAGGCATGGTGGGGCTGCGCTGCGTAAACATTGGGAGCATGGAGCTCTCCCGGAAGGCCAAGCTGGCGGCCGCTGCGGGGGCCCTCCACATATTGGCTGGTAATTGGGGGAAGGGGGTGGGTGTGCCCTGCGTTGTGGGGGGGGGTTGAGGGTGGTGGCAGCGGACCCGGGGTTCCCTGTCCTCTCCAGCTCGCCACTGCCAGTGTGTGTCTCACCTTCCCCATTGCACTGACACCTGCCCTCCCTGCTCAGCAATTCCCCTCCCCCTGCTCACCCAGCCTCACTCATGCTCACCAAAATCCCTCAGCTACAGATCAGTCCATCAGCAATGTTTCTTGAGCCCCCACTAGGAGCCAGGCATGAGTGAGGTGTGAGAGGGACCCCAAAGGTGAGTGAGCGTCTGCCCCCCCCCTCGCCCGGCAGAGCTTACAGCCCGGCCAGGAAGACCAGAGTTGGGGGAAAGCATGCAAACCCACTGCACACAGTAACAACACCGGGCGACAGGCCATCTCTTTTCAGTTTGTGAGGTAGGGTGGGTCTTGCCCTCTTCTCTAGATGCGGAAACAGGCTCAGAAAACTCCGGTGACTTACTGGAGGAGCCCCCAGAGAGGGGTGAGGCTGGTCCTGCAGTCCAGGGGTCTCCCTGGCCTCAGGCCTTCACTGCACTGAGTGGCAAAGGCATGGCACAGGCTCTGGGGGCTTTGGGAGGCCGAAGGAACGGCGTCAGGGCAGGCTGCGCCGGACCATTGCTGGGGCAGCTGGATTTCCCAGGACGGGTAGGATTTGGTTGGGGCAGATTCCGAGTGAGGCAACTAGGTGATCAAGATGCGGGGCGGGTCGCGATAAAGAACGGGCCAAGGGCAGAACGTGGGAGACTAGACATGAAAGAGGGGCTGCGCTTGGGACCCTAGGAGACAGAAAGGTCAGGAGCTAGGGAGGGAGTGCAACTTGCTCTTGGACTTGCGCTACCCCCTCCTCCTCCCCCTCTGCCGGGCCTGGGGCTCCAGCGTGACCCTCCTCTCCCTCCCCAGGTTTCTGCGGGATGGTGGCCATCTCCTGGTACGCCTTCAACATCACCCAGGAATTTTTCGACCCCGTGTATGCAGGGACCAAGTGAGTGTGGGAGCCCCGCCCTGGGGGGCTGTGGGTGGGACTCGGCCGGCCGAGCTAGCGCTGCCCGCCCCGTTCCTGTCCCCAGGTACGAGCTGGGCCCTGCCCTCTACCTGGGCTGGAGCGCCTCCCTGCTCGCCATCCTGGGCGGCTTCTGCCTCGGCTCCGGCTGCTGCCACTCTCCCGACGCGGCCCCGGCCCCCAGGTAAGGGCGGCGTGCGGCGGCGGCAGCGGCGGCGGGGAGGGCGGGGTGGGGGGGCTCCCCTCCGCTGACCCAGGCCTCTCTGAACCAGGCTCCCCTACGAGGCCTCCGCGGTGCGGTCCCCCGGCCTCACTGGCCGCCTGCGCCCCGCGGCCTCGGACGAAGGCGACAGCACCTTTGGCAAGTACGGGAAGAACGCTTACGTGTAGGACGCCAGTGGACCCCATTCCCCTCCCACTGCCCCCAGCGGAGAGCGGCCCCCCAACCCCGGGCTGCAGGCCACGTCCCGACTCCGCCCCGTGGCCGGAAGCCACGCCCAGCTCTGACCGCGCCTCCGGCCCCGGCCCCGCCTCTTTCGTCTGGCCAAGAACCCGCCTCCTGAGAACTCACCTCGGACTCCTGGGGCAGGACCTTCTGGGTCTGGGCGCTGGTTGGTTAAGGGGGCGGAGGCGTCCCCGACCGTTTGTATTCTGTATAAATACATGCATAAATAAATTTGTACTATGAACTGTTCAGGGATGGAGGGTGTCATGAAGTGGCTGGCCAAGCAACGGGTGGCTGGGGTGGCCCCCAGGGCCATCTCAGTCTTGGACCCCAGGCTGTCACCAGTCCCTCTCTTTATCACCTTTGGACTGTCTCTTCCGAAAAAAAGAGGAGGGGTTGCAAATGATTTCAAGAGTGTGGCACTCATAATTACTGACAAGAGTCATCAAGCAGCGCATACGGGAAGACCCACCTCTGGGAAACTGAAAGGGGCAGAGATAGCTCCCCGGCCAGCCTGAGCTAACAAGTCCCTCTTGACGCTCGACCTTTCTCAAGGAGACAGCTGACCTTGAGCAGAGTTCCTTAAGCTGTGCCTAAGAGTGGACATCACAAATTGACAGCCCTTTGAAATTGTGTGTCAAATCAACCAGGTCTCCTGTAGGCAGATTTTTCTGGGGAAAGATTCAACGACTTCCAGAAAAGTCTCTGAACAGCTCTTCCCAGAGGCTTGCATACCGGTGGGGTGTGTGTGTGTGACTCAATGGTGTCCAACCCAGACAGAGCACTGACTGGGTTGTGGGCTGCTTGGAACAGGCCCAGTGGGAAACAGGAAAATGAAGCCATAAGAGAGGCCTGGCATCCAATGAAAGGAGAGGGACAAGGGCCCTAACCCGGTACCCAACCTCGGCAGTGCTGACCTGATGACCGGTTAGTCACTGGGGGTGGCCTGAGTTCTGGTCTCACCCCTTCTCCTTTCTCTTTCATCCTACCCACTCCCCTGCACTGACAGTCCCCTGGGATGGAGAGACACCCACATCTGCATTCTAACTGGACCCTCTCTCCCGAGCCTCAGAAGTACACGCACCCCCTGTGTGTTTTCCCCAGGCTGGCAAATTCACCAACTTCATCGCTCTCCCCCCAGCCACTTCCTGTCATTCCTGTGACCAGCACAGTCGACCCCTGAGTCACACAGCTCCACAATGTCAAACATCTGAGGCTCTCCCTTCACTTCCCCTCCGCCACCTCCCCCAGGTCCCGTGGATTCCCCCTCCGCAGTGTTCTTCACATCCACTTATTTCGCTCCTTTCACTGCCTTCGCCAGGTCAGGCCCTCATCGTCTCCTGCTCAGGATAGGGTTCCCCCAATCGAGCTTCTCATCCGTCTTTCTAATCCTGTCCACATTCCTCTCGTGGAGCGCCAAGCATTGTGCTGCCTTAGCAGGTCCCTAGTGCCTCAGGAGAAAAGCCCAGGACCATTAAGGCCTCGATACACTGCCCTAGCCCACCTTTCTGTGCCCCGTCCCTCCTCTTCCTCCGTACAACCGTGCTCTCCTAGCGAACTGGGGCGGCTCACTGGCCTTGGGAGCACACTGGCACTGGGGCGTCCCATGGGTCTCCCCAGAAGCTGTTAAGGGGGTTCCTGGTCAAGAAGTTTGCTGAAGTCTCTATATCCTTTTCCCCCTCACTCTCTGCTCCCATAAAGTTTATGGATGTCCCGCTGGCCAAGCCAGTTACGTGGCCAAGTGGAGAGTCAGTGTGGAAGGGACTGCACGAGAGCATGGGCCCTAGTGTCACGATCTACCCATCTACTGTGCCAAGGACTGGCCCATGGGGTTTGCTCTGTTAGCAAACCCATAGTGGGTTTCTCTCTCAAAAATGAGACCTACCCCTTAAGAAGGGTCTTACAACTCTGAGAGGCCATCAGAGTTCCTCAGGGACGCCTGTATCCTGCATGCCCGCCCCGCCCCCGCCGTGAAGAAGAACAAAAGCCAATTACATCTCCTGACACCACCCAGGGCACTTCTGACCCCAACTTCCACCTGCCCCCCGCCCCACAGCTTCTACCTCCTTTCCCAGAGCCCAGCCTGCCTCTTCTCACCCCTTCCCCGCTCTCAGGAAAGCTAACACGAGCCAGCCTCCACACTTGAGCAACTAAGTACTCGCCTTAACACGGGCATTAGGTTAAGTTTTGACATCTTCCGTCCCTCCTGCATAGTCATTTGGCTATTAGGAGCTATCAACACACTTACCCTTTTAAACAATACTTATTTCCTTCTTTGCTATAAGCTAGTGTGGCGCCAAGACACGGCTCCTGCCCTCAAAGAACTCACAAGCTAGGAGCCGAGAGAAATGTAAACAGCGGGTTGCCGTGTTAGGTGCTCGGGCTACGGCGAGGAATGTCCAGTCTTCGGAGGAACAGGCTGTCACAAGGCTCGACAACAAACTACTGGAGGTCTTAGGCAATCATGTCAACGGCTACCACTGACCGAGAACTTTCCAAATGCCAGGCACTGGGCTGGGCGCACTGTCCCGTTTAATCCTCCCACTATCGGGGTGGTGGCTCTAAGAAAGAGTGACCTGTAAGCGACCTGTCCGAGCTATGCAGTTAGGAAACAGTAGGACCAGTAGGACCAGGACTTGCCCAAGACTGAAGACACCCCTGGCCTGCTTCGCAGAATTCTGGCCTTTCCAAACTAATTCAACCAAATTCAACTCTCATTGAGGGCTGTAGGAGTGAGCCCCCAGGCTCTAGAATCAACCTCTTCTGCCCCCTGTGCGCCCAGGAGGCTGTGCTGCTCCCTCACTGGACACTGGGACCACCCTCTACACGCTTTTGGCACCCTGTTCATTTCCCAGAGACCCGGTGTCTCCCAAGGTAGAGACCAATCTCCCCAGCACGTAGGAAGCTGGCGAGAACTGTTCAAGGCTTTCCTTGTTTTAAGTGGGGGTCCAGAGACCCTTCCTAGAGAACGTCAATGGAGGACTCCTGGAGCCCCCTGGCGTCAGAGCAATGAGGAGCCCGTGGGTCTGGTTCTGTCCTATCAAGGTCAGCTGGCAAGCCTGAGTGTGTCACCGAGTAGGCAAATCTTACACCAGGCAGAACCTACGTGATTCTTTTTGTTACAGCAAAATATGGAACAAAGCCAGCGGATTTAGGAAATAAACCAAAGAGATCGTGCTCAGTGCAAATCTGACAAGAAGTCCAATGCAGGTGATCACAGCGAGTGCTGATGGCGTTTCTCAGCCAAGACATAGTCTTTTATTCCCCTCCCTTCTTTCCTTCCTTCCTCCTTTTTTTTTTCCTGTTTTCTTGCTTGCATGTACTTCCTGATGGAGAGGAAAACTGAAAGTTTAGGACCCAGGAAAGTTTCCCTTCACGGGAGAGACAATAAATTTAGGCCAGAAGTCGGAAGCCAGCAAACCGGACTCCTGGTGTCCCAGTTACTACTGCTGCGTAATAACCATCCCAAGACGCAGTGGCATGAACCACTTGATTATACACACAGATGCTGTAGGTCAGGCATCTGGGGCGTAGCAGAGCTGGCTTGTGTCTGCTCCGTGATGTTGAGGACACGGCCAGGAAGCCTCCAACGGCTGAGGGTGATCTGATGCCTGGCAGTCGGAGTCACCTGGAGGGGTCTTCACTCCCATGAGGGAAGCCTGGGCTGGGGTGGTGTGAGGGCCTGACTCGGCTGGCTCTGGCGGCGGGGGCGCCTGCGTGTGGCTTTCCCGTGCAATCCGGGTGCCTCGTAGCGTGGCAGCTTCAGGATGGCTGGATTTCTCACACGGTGATGGAGGGATCCAGAAGGACAATTTTCCTAGTTGACAAGGCAGAAGCTTCCCTACCTTTTACTACCCATCCTTGAATGTCATATGGTCTCAATTCTGCCACCCTCTACTGGTTGAAGCAGTCACAATTCTGCCCCAATCCCGGGGGAAGGGGACAAAGACCCTACCTTTTGATGAAAGGACAGTCAGAAAATGTACAGCCATCTTTTAAAACCACCAATTTGGGACTGTCCCCAAACCGTGTCCTCACCATCAGACTTGGAGCTGTCCCCAACACCACTGACCCAACCTCAAGTCTCCAGAGAAAGGGCAAGGAAGACACTGGGAACATTGGGGCCAGCTGTTGTAAAGCACCAAAAGGGGGGAGAAGAGCCCATGAAGGTGCCTAACATGGAATTTGCTGGATCCCATTAATATCTTATTGAGGTCATTTGTTCAACAAGTACAACAAATACGTCCTAAGCATCTGCTTTGCTATGTTCGAGCGGGGTACAGGGCCTTAAGACAGCAACTCCAAGGGGCTTTATGAGCTTATAGCTTGCAGTCCACTTAAAGTAGGCATGAGTGTAAGAAGCTTTAATACCACGTAAGAATTACAGCATCCAGAGCCCCCTGGGTGGTTCAGTCGGTTAAGTGTCCGACTTCCACTAGGTCATGATCTCAGGGTCCTCAGATCGAGCCCTGTGTCGGGCTCTAAGCTCAGCAGGGAGTCTGCTTCTCCCTCTGCCCCTTCCCATGCTCATTCTCTCTCTCAAATAAATAAATAAAATCTTAAAAAAAAAAAAAAGAGAATTACAGCATCCAGGGCCACCAAGAACAGAGGCCTCTATATCGTGAATTCCCTCATGCTTCCCAGAAATTTCTGGGTTTTCTCTGATACTAATAATTTCACACACTGCAGTCCCCGGTAAGAACAGCCTCCTTGGGACAACTGCTCCTCAGACCGGCGGCACCAAGGACAAGGGTAGCTCTCTCCATTGGGTTAAAGACCAGAGGACGAAGCCAGGGCTGGCTCCTTCCACAGTATCATTCTACCCCCGTCCCCAAAGCTCACTCTACTTCCCTGTCACCCAGTCCTGGCGGCACTCAAGTGATACTCAGAAGAACTAGAGAAACAAAAAGCAAAAGCAAACACACTCAATAAATCACCAAAAAATGACAACAAGTGGCAGCCAACAAATGCAGAGACGGGCGATGCAGGAGAACGGGATAAAATCTTCCACGGTCAGATAGGCAGACCGTGGGAGGGGTGACTGACAGATAGAAGGAAAAGCCACAGAGCAGTGAGTAGGACAGGAGACCTGTGACCAAACAGGCTCCTCCTGGTATGAAACCTTTTATTACAACAGCACGCTGAGGGCCCAGCCCACTTCCCTGCACACAGTCCCTGGGAGTAAGGAGTAAGACTGCTCTTCCCTGGCAGGTCAGACACAGCTCTGTTGGGCGAGCGAACAGCTCCTCTCTAGGTCCAGAAGAGCACCTCTGCCTTTGGCCAAGCCCTCTCCGAGGCTGGGGTGATGCGCAGAAGGCCCTCTCCTCTGGGGACGCCCAGGCTCACACAGTCCACTTCAAGCACCTGCAGGCAGAGGAAGCCCAGGATGAGGAGAGGGTCTGGGGGCCCTCGGGGCTACAAGGGAGAGGATGTGGGCCTCGGGCAGAGGGGAGAGGGGAGAGGAGGGGGTGTTCCGAGCTCACCTGGTCTCCTGGTGGGTTCCCAGACAGCGCACAGTGCAGTATCGGGCACCACAGCTGACACACGTGTAGGGGGAGGGGAAGCCGCAGACGGCACAGAAGGGGCGCTGGGGCCGGGAGGGGGGTCCTGCACAGGCTGTCAGGTAGTTGGGGCCCTCGGCCACACTCAGGTTCTGCCAAGACAAGGGGAAGGGTCCACAACTCCTTGCCCACCCATGTACCAAACACCCACCCAGGACCAGGACCTCTATGGGCTCATTTCTTCCCTGTGGGGCCCTCCCCGTCGCTGGGCCAGCCCCTCCCCCCCTCACCTGCTCCTCCAGCAAGGCCTGAAAATTCTTTCGGAAGCGAAGTTTAAAATGATCGCCTCGAGTTTTCTTCTTTTTCTTTCCTACAAAGGAAGGGCAATTACAGTTTACCCCTTGAACGACGAGGGGGTTAGGGGTGTCAACCTCCTCCACACAGTTAGAAATCTGTGTGTAATTTTCAGCTCCCCCAAAACAACTCCAAATAGCCTACTATTGACCAGAAGCCTTACTGATAACAATAAACAGGCGGTTAACACAAATTGTATACGTTATATGTATTATAGACGGTATTCTTACAACAAAGCTAGAGAAAACAAAATATTAAGAAAATCATAAGGGAGGGGCGCCTGGGTGGCTCAAGTCGTTAAGGATCCTGGGATCAAGCCCGCATTGGGCTCCCTGCTCGGCTGGGAGCCTGCTTCTCCCTCTCCCACTCCCTCCGCTTGTGTTCCCTCTCTTGCTGTCTCTCTCTCTGTCAAATAAATAAAATCTTTAAAAAAAAGAAAAGAAAATCATAAGGGAGAGAAAAGACATTTATAGGACAGGACTATAAAAAACCCATGTACAAGTGGACCTGCACAGTTCAAACCCGTGCTGTTCAAAGGTCAACTGCAGTTACTTGGCACATGCCAAGAAAAACCCCATCCTTCTCTGCACCCTCATTCCCGACACCCATGAGTCCACTGCCTGCCCACGTGCTCCCCTGGGTTCCGAGTCGGCCTCTTCCTCCCATGTGTGTCCCTCCCCTCACTTCTCCAACCAGCACCGACACGCATCTCATGCCCCCCTAAGGCTTTGTGTCAGAGCTGGAAGGGCTCTGGGAGCTCAGCTCCTCCATGTGCTGTATTCTCCATCTGCTAGAGGAAGCAGAGGCAGAGAGGGGAGAGCGGCTGGCTCACCGCCGCAGGAGCCAGGCCCAGGCAGAGCCAGAGGAGCTCCCCTGTCACCTGCCCACCCCCCAGCCCGATGTCCTTCTACAGTCCTGAGCTGGGCAGACTCTTCCCACTTCCTCCCGCCCTTCCTCCTCCTCCACCCGCCTCACCGGTGTCTGCATCATCATCAAACTGAGGCAGCCTTTTGCCGAGCTGGGGGAGTCCTGCATGGGGGTCGTCCTGGAAGTTGTCATTCTCCAAGGCCTCGAGCTGCCTGTTGATGCGGCGCTGTCGCGCGGCCCTGTCTAGCACCCGCCGCTGTCCAGGGTCCTGGGAGCGAACTGGATGGGGCAGAGCCAGAATCATGGGGGCACAGGAGGAGAGAAGCTAGGGTGGCCTCAGCCTCTCCTCCCAATCCCCAGACCCAACCAACGAAATGCCTCCTGGAGACCTCTCACAGCTGGCAGAAATCACACAACCACGCAGACGGGGACCACGATACACTCTGGGCTTCCTGCCTCCACTGGGACTTTAATGCATCCCGCCTTCATCCTCGGCAACCCCATTTCCTGCCACAAAGGACACGGGCCACATGTAGAGAAGCTCATCTTTCAGCCCACCCTCAAATATAAATGTATGGGCACCCACCTTCCCTCTGTTCCAAGTGGATGCACCCCCCCACACACACCAAGTCCCACTGCTAAACCCGACCCTTCACCTCCAACTCGAGTCCTTCCCTCCCTCCTGCATCTTCAACCCCTCTTCCCCCACAGGTATTTTCCTTTCACTGGAAAAACCTGTCAAACTCTCACATGTCAACCCAACATCACAGTGACTCATCTTTGAGAGAATGATCCATGGGATGTTTCATTTCTTCATCTCCCATCCACTCCTCAACCCCCAGCAAACTGACTCCCATTCAGTGGAAACCATTCACATTCAGGACCCCGGTGACCTCATAGGATCAAATCCAGTGTGTATTTCTACAATCCTCCTTTTAAGACACCTTGAGACTGTACCGATTATTTCCCTTGGGTGGAAAGAATGCTCTCATTTGCTTCCTTGACATGACTGCAGGTTTTCCTTATGGTTATAGACACTCAATGAATATGCGTTTTTTTAAAAGATTTTATTTATTTATTTGACAGAGAGAGACACAGCAAGAGAGGGAACGCAAGCAGGGGCGGTGGGAGAGGGAGAAGCAGGCTTGCCATGGAGCAGGGAGCCGGATGCAGGGCTCGATCCCAGAACCCTGAGATCATGACCTGAGCCGAAGGCAGACGCTTAACAACTGAGCTACCCAGGCGCCCCCGAATATGCGTTTAATAAAGAGATATTTTGTGCAGAATTAACAGACCCCAGTGAACAACTGGAATGGTAATAAGAGAGAGATTTAAAACGGTGAGGTCAGCAGGTGATTTCCTACAGCTGACTGAACAGCCAACAGTTGTGGGGCTCAGGAGAAAATTCAAAATTGACAGCACCACTTTTGGTGTCATTCGCTTTTGGGTGAGAGTTAGAGCCCCATGTTTGGGGTTTAAATCCCAGGAAGAGTAAAAAGATGGAGAAAGAGATGGGGACAGCCCTCTTCTTAGCAGGGAGAGAGTAGGCCACATGAGAGGCTTAGAAGAGTAGCCAGAGATGGCCCCACTGACGCTGTAGCTCAAAATTTAAAATCTTCCCATCCAAGTCCGTTTCTCCTCCTGTACACTCTTTAAGTAAATGGAACCATCTACACAGACATCCTAAGCAAGAAACCCAGGAGTTATTTTAAACCTCTCTCTTTATCTCTCTTTATCAGGGTCTGATAATTCTACACAAAATATCTATTCATTCAACAAATACTTACTGAGTGCCTGCAATCATAATAATAGCATCTACACTAAGCTCTTTGTGTAAGAGCTTTAACCCTTTATCAACCTTATGAGAGAGAGATTATCATCCCCAGCTTACTGAAGTTCAAAGGTTAAGAAGCGTGTCCAAAGCTCACATAGCTAGTACGTGGTTGGTTAGAATTCTGATCCAGAACTGCCCAGCTCTGGATCCCTGCATACTGCCTCCCCTCCAAGTGCCCGGCAGTACGCTAGGCCCTGGGAATACATGAGCTTACAGTCAGGTGGGGAATACAAATGATCAAATAAACACGCAGAGTACAGCATAGTATATGCTCGCACAAGGAAGTACAAAGTGCTACAGAGCACATGCCAGAAACACCTAACTTGGCCTTGGTGTAGTCAGAAGATTTTCCAGAGGAAAGAAAGTCTAGGTTGAGATCTGACTGAGGAATAGATGTTAGCTTGGTTGGGGAAGAGGGAAGGGTGTGTCAGGCTTTTGTACCAGCATGAGAGAAAGCTTGGATGGGAGACCATGGTGCCTTCAATAAATTATAAAAAGCTCAGAAGGGCTGCTATATAAAGTATGCTGGGGTGGGGTGGGGGGAGACTGTGGATATAATGTCAGGCAGACCATTAAAAATCTTACCTTTAAGTATCTAAAGGAATTTGGATTTGGGGATTTACAGTGAGAAAAATGGAGATCCAGCAAAGAGTCCTTTTAAGAAAGGACTGACATGATTGGAGGGTGCCTGGGTGGCTCAGTTGGTTAAGCGACTGCCTTCGGCTCAGGTCATGATCCTGGAGTCCCGGGATCGAGTCCCGCATTGGGCTACCTGCTCAGCAGGGAGTCTGCTTCTCCCTCTCCCGCTCCCCGCTCTTGTGCTCTCTCTCTCACTCTCTCTCTCAAATAAATAAATAAATAATCTTTAAAAAGAGAAAGGACTGACATGATTGGATTGATTAAAGTCAATCTGGCTGAGTGTTCCACCCACATCTCTTCTTGGTGGGGGGAGGGGGGGACTAAACTACAACATCCTTCCCTAACTGGCCTTCCAGCCTCTACACCTGTGCTGTACAATAAGGTTGCCACGACTCTCACGTGGTCATTCAAATTCGATGTAGATTAAGTAAGATTAAATAAAATGTAAAATTCAGTTCCTCGGTGGCACTAGCCACATTTCACGTGCTCAAAAGCCACATGTGGCTAAAGCCTGCCATGCTAAACAGTGCTGATTAAGACCATTCCTACCATTCTAGAAAGTTCCACCGTACAGTGCTGCTCCGTACTGAAGCCAGAACTGCCTTTCTAAAAGATATATCTGTCTCGGTTATGCCCCTGCCTTAAAAGAGCCGTTTGGTGGTTCTCCACAGAACTGAAACTCTCCGGCTGTGTACAGAATACCTTTCAAGTGCACCCCTCCCCAGCCCTCCAGACTCTCCTACTATTCCTCCACAAGCCCCGAACTGTGAACGTGGCTTCCTAAGAGACTTGCTTTTTCTCGCTCTCCTGCCTTTGCACGCGCGGTTCACGCTGCCGGGAATGAGCCTCGGCGCACCTGCACTGAGCGAAACCGTGACTCGACTCTCAAGATTCAATCCAAGCATTTTTTTCTCCCTCCAAGCCTTCCCTGTCCCCTCGGTCCCAGAAGCCAAGTTAGGTGCCACTCCTCCCCGCGCCCAGGAGCTATGCACCCCTCTGCCGTCGCACGTATCACTCTGAAATGCAGGCAGGCCTGCGTGTCTGTCCCCCTCCCAGAGAGCCAGCTTCTGGATGATGGGGACCTTTTTCCTCTCTCCATCCCCAGCGCAGGCATGGAGCGGGCATCAATACAACATGAATGGATGGCCTCAGGGGCTACCCCGACGCCAGGAGCCGAGGGCGGGGGAAGGGATTAAGATTAATAACTGGGTGGGAACCCCCTAGGCCAGGGTCGGGTCTGGGAGGAGGTAGGGGGCCAACGTCCCAGGGGCTCACATACCCGAAGTTTTCTTCTCCACCATTTCCACAACACAGCTGACGGAAGAGCCTACTGCGCACGCGCGCTAAACCACCCGCTGCGGGAGGGGGTGACATCACTTCCGGCAGCGCGCGCGCAGAGTAATCCCAATGGAATGCCTATGCGTCCTCACTTTACGTGGTGTTGCCCAGGAGACGAGAAAGCTTTCCGCCATATTTTATAGGGGCAAAACCACTTCCGGCCTGAGTGTAGTTGTGTATTTTGTGGGACCCCCGAAATGGATCACTTTAAAGAGGTGGTGCCAGTGGTCTTTTGAGAAATGTCATTTTCCTCTCGTGCTTCTGAAGATGCCACCATCACAAAGGCAACCCCTGGAGTTTCTCCCGGGGGAGGTAGAGATGATGGGCTGGACTACCAAAGTGGGCAGGCTTGAGTGGGCAATCCGAGAGGCCCCCGGGGACCATCTGCCGAAACCTCAACCCCCGGCGCCTCTGGGGCCGCTGACTCCTCGGCCTTCTCCCTCCTTGCCGCCCGCTCCTCCACTCGTCCCCGCTCTGCGCGCCCCCACCGCCGCGCTCTCCCAGCCTTCCGCCCCGCAGCTCCGTGCAGGGGTGTGGCAAAGACCCGCCTCCGCATCCCGGCCGATCTGCAGGGGGTCACTTCCCCTCTCCGGGTTTCAGTTTCCTCACGTGTCAGGAGGCGCTGCGCCGGGCTGGCTCTCACCAAAGTCCTCGGCTCCGGATCGCTGGCCCGAGCCGCCGCCCCTCCCCCGCTTCCCGGCCGGGCGCCCCCTCAGCTGGCTCCGCGCAGACCGCGCGCTCACGCCCGGGGACAATCCTCGCCTTGTCTGCGGCGCCCGCTTCTCGAGTTCTCAGTAGCCTCGGGCTACGCCTTTTTTCCAGGGCGGCGCCCTATCCCTGCTCCTCCTCGCGGCTGGCCGCACTGCAGCCCCCGTCCCTCTTCCCAGAGCCCCTCCCCGGAGTTGGGATCTCGGCGCACGGCCCCAGAGCCCTGCGGGCCTGTGTGCCGTCTCCGCCCGCTCCCCGCCATGGCCTCCTCCGGCCCGGGACTCCGGCTCCTGCTGGGGCTCCTGCTGCTGCTGCTGCCGCCGCCGCCTGCGACCTCGGCCTCCGACCGTCCCCGCGGCAGCGACCCGGTCAACCCAGGTGAGAGCCCCGGGAGCGCCGACTGGGTGCCGGGTTTGCGTGCCTGCCCGCGGGGCCGGGGAAGGGGTCGCGGCCTGGAGGGGGTGGCCAGCCTCTCTCACGCCGTGCGCCCCCCACAGGGCGAATCACGCGGCCCCTCCCCACCCTGGGCTGGGATTTCCAGACTACCATGTGAACTGACCCCGAATTCCTGGGTGTTACTCCCATCCAGCTCTCCACTGGGGCCAAAGTTCCCCTGGTTGCGAAGAGTTTAAGAGAGAATCGGAAAAAAAGAGGACAGGAGCAGAGTCGGAGGGAGGGCGAGGGGGTCTGCGGTGAGCGGAGCGCGGGGGGCGGTGAGCTGGGTTGAGTGGGTCCCGAGCGCCAATTCCCGGCTGGTGACAGAAAAGCTGCTGGTGATCACGGTGGCCACAGCCGAGACGGAAGGATACCGGCGTTTCCTGCGGTCCGCGGAGTTCTTCAACTACACAGTGCGGGTGAGGAGAGGAGGGGCGGGAGGAGAGGAGGGGCGGGAGGAGTGGGCTGAGGGCTGGATGCCTGGGGCCCCACGGTGAGCCTGATCAGGAGGGCCCATCCCGCCGGCTGATGGCGGGTCTCCCCGACAGACCCTGGGCCTGGGAGAGGAGTGGCGAGGGGGTGATGTGGCCCGAACGGTTGGTGGAGGACAGAAGGTCAGGTGGCTGAAGAAGGAGATGGGGAAATACGCAGACCGGGAGGATATGGTCATTATGTTTGTGGACAGGTAAAGGGGCTGCGGATGGGGAGCAGGGGGAGGGGCAAGCAGGAGGAGGGGGTGAGGAGCCCGAGGTTCCTCGTGGCGCGTCCTGTTCACGCCCCCTCTTCCTCACCCAGCTACGACGTGATTCTGGCTGGCAGCCCCTCGGAGCTGCTGAAGAAGTTCGTCCAGAGTGGCAGCCGCCTGCTCTTCTCTGCGGAGGGCTTCTGCTGGCCCGAGTGGGGCCTGGCAGAGCAGTACCCTGAGGTGGGCACGGGGAAGCGCTTCCTCAACTCTGGTGGTGAGTGGCAGAGTGCCCAAGGCGGGGGGGGGGGCGGGGGGCAAGAGTGGTGGGGCATGGAGCATTCCAGGGGCCCGAGGACTAGAGAGGGGGAGTGGGAACGGGTCCCTGGGACCCCGAGAGTCTTGGAGTCAGCACCCGCCCACCCCGACAGGATTCATTGGCTTTGCCCCCACCGTCCACCAAGTCGTCCGCCAGTGGAAGTACAAGGATGACGATGATGACCAGCTGTTCTATACGCGACTCTACCTGGACCCTGGGCTTAGGGTAGGGAGCAGCGGTGGAGGGGGCACTTGCAACTCCATGTGGCCTGAAGGGCAGATGAGGGGGATGGGGCTTTAGGGAGGCTGTAGAAAGAGTGGGAAGTGATGGCCCACCCCATCTCATCCCATCTAGGAGAAACTCAGCCTTAATCTGGATCATAAATCCCGGATCTTTCAGAACCTCAATGGGGCTTTAGGTGAGGAAAAAGGGCTCTACTTCTGTGATTTTATTTAACACAACAATCCTACAAAGGGAGGGCCACCTGTTGCGGGGGAGGAAAATGCCTCCCTGAGGGACTGGTGACTTGCCCAGGTCACCTGGGTAGTAGGGTGGAGCTCCCCAGGGTGGCGGGAGTCTGGTCAGTACCCTCAAGAGAGAGACGGTGGCCGCTCCCCGCCCCCTGGAGCCACAGTCCTTCATCCTCTGGAGAAGGATGGGCTCCCCGCCCCACTCCACATTTAGAAGCATCTGTTGCTTGGCAGCTTTGAGAGGAAAAGAGTCTAAAGCTGGGCTTTTCTTCCCCAGATGAGGTGGTTTTAAAGTTTGATCGGAATCGTGTGCGCATCCGGAATGTGGCCTATGACACACTTCCCGTCGTGGTCCATGGGAACGGTCCCACTAAGGTGCTCCAATGGTTTATACCCTCAGCCCCCCCACCCCTGCCCCAGTCAGACCTGGTCCCCGCCCCTGCGTACCTCTAGCCCTTCCAAGCAGCCAGTCCTCCCCAGCCCCAGCGGCAGAGGTGCCGGGAGAGGTTCTAAGTGTCCATCTCTCCCCTCCCTGCCCTGTCCCCTGCCTGTCCACCTGACCCTCCTCACCTCTGCTGCTGGACTCCTTTGCTTCCTCCTTTCACTGCCTCTCCCAACAGCTCCAGCTGAATTACCTGGGAAACTATGTCCCTAATGGCTGGACTCCCCAGGGAGGCTGTGGGTTCTGCGGCCGGGACCGGAGGACACTCCCGGGGGGGCAGGTGAGGAGGGGTGCTGGAGGGGCGGGGGGGGGCGTGGGCAGGACCAGGCACTGAAGCAGAGGGTGCAGGGAGAGCATGCTGGGCAGCAGCACACGGGCCAGAGCTCCTGGGGACTCCCAACCTGGCAGGGTGGTGGAGGACACACCAGTTTGGGGGCCTGAGCTGTCCTCTGAGCCCCATCGTGTCATATCTTCCAGCCTCCCCCCCGGGTGCTTCTGGCTGTGTTTGTAGAACAACCTACCCCGTTCCTGCCCCGCTTCCTGCAGCGGCTGTTCCTCCTGGACTACCCCCCCGACAGGGTCACCCTCTTCCTGCATAACAATGTGAGGAACCCCAGCAGCCTCTCCCTTGTGCGCCCTCCCAGGGGACTCTGCCCCTGCCCCGACTGGAACTGCCACCCACCCAGACTCCTTCCTACACCCTTTCTCTCACCACCTTCTCCCTCCTGGGCCTCGGGCACCATCTTTTCTGCCCTCTCCACCCCTCTCCCTCTCCCCCCTGCCGTCTCCAGGAGGTGTACCACGAGCCCCACATTGCAGACTCCTGGCCGCAGCTCCAGGACCACTTCTCAGCTGTGAAGCTGGTGGGGCCAGAGGAGGCCCTGACGCCAGGCGAGGCCAGGGACATGGCCATGTGAGTGAGCACTGGGCGGGGAGGACGGGTGAGGGCCGAGGGGTGCTGCCAGCCACTGCACCCAGCCCCTTCCCTCTCCACGTGCCATGCAGCCTGGGTCAGCCTCCACGGGGGCACCCCCCAGCCAGGAGAACCTCAGGGTCTGGGGGAAGCAAGCACACCCCGCCTCCCCCCGTAGTCTTCCTCCTCTCCTCCTGGTGCTTCTACCCGCTTTCTTCTTCCCCTCCTCTGCAGGTGGGGGGGGGGGCGTTCTCCTATCTGCCACACAGTCCCCTCCTCCCCCCGCCTGCTCCTGTTTTAGCTCCTCTGTTCATTGATCTGTCACCTCCAGGGACACTTGTCGGCAGGACCCGGAGTGCGACTTCTACTTCAGCCTGGATGCTGACGCTGTCATCACCAACCAGCAGACCCTGCGCATCCTCATCGAAGAGAACAGGTCGCTTGCCCGGCTCGGCCAGAGGGTCCCCAGATAGTCTCAGGGGAGTCCCCACCTCCTTCCCGGGGCCCAGGGCTCACCTCTGCCTGTCCACAGGAAGGTCATAGCGCCCATGCTGTCCAGGCACGGGAAGCTGTGGTCCAACTTCTGGGGAGCCCTGAGCCCCGACGAGTACTATGCCCGCTCGGAGGACTACGTGGAGCTGGTGCAGCGGAAGCGAGTGTGAGTCCTGCCGGGGGCCGCAGCCCCTCTCCTCCAGCCCGGGCCCGCAGACGCCTGCGCGCGCCCCCCCCCACCGCGCCCGAGGCCCCGCCAGTTGCGAGGGCACAGCTGTGGAACCGGGCTGACAGTGCAGCCAGCCTGAGGTGTTGTGACAGGGAAGCCGGTGGACCTTCTGGCTTGGAGAGTGGGGGTGCCCTGAGGGAAGGGGCTCCTGGGTTGAACTGGGCAGCCTTGGGGGAGGGTCACCCACCTAGCTGACGCCAGTGTGCGTGCCTCCAGGGGCGTGTGGAATGTGCCCTATATAGCCCAGGCATACATGATCCGTGGTGAGACCCTGAGGACAGAGCTGCCCCAGAGGGAGGTGTTCTCGGGCAGTGACACTGACCCAGACATGGCCTTCTGTAAGAGCCTGCGGGACAAGGTGAGTGGGGCCTGGGCGCCCGAAGCCAGGGTGCTGGGAAGCAGCCAGCCGTGTCTCCTCACACGGCCCCCACCCTGCCCGCCAGGGCATCTTCCTCCACCTCAGCAATCAGCACGAATTTGGCCGCCTCCTGGCCACTTCCCGGTATGACACCGACCATCTGCACCCTGACCTCTGGCAGATCTTCGACAACCCCCTGGTGAGTGCCTAACGTCTTGCTCAGAGAACAGGACGTGCCCTTCACTATAGGAGGGCGCATGCCCGCATGTCCTCGCTTCCAGGCTCCGCTCCTGCCTGGGGAGAGGCGGTCGTGGTCGTGGTGCTGGGGCTTCCTGGGTGGGACCGGAGGGAGTGAAGAGGGCACACATCAAGGTGCGCACCCCTCCCCATCCTCCCCCAGGACTGGAAGGAGCAGTACATTCATGAGAACTACAGCCGGGCCCTTGAAGGGGAGGGGCTTGTGGAGCAGGTGAGCCGCGAGCAGGACCCCTGACGGCCCTGGTGGCCACCGCCCCTGAGTCCACTGGCTGGATTAGTGGTTCCCAAACTGACTTCCCTCAGACAGATAAAGGCAAAGGCCGAGCAGATAGGCCTTCGGCTCCCTGCCCTGCCGCTAATCAGAGCGATCCTTTCTTGTTTATTGGGCCTATTAGTGTTGTGGGTGAAATGACAGTTTTGTAAAGAAGCCCCAAACCTGGGGTTCTGGCACCTTCCTGCCTTCTGTGCTGGGTCCCCTGCACCGCTCCCACCTTCTCCGGCCCTGCCTTTCCTGGCCCATCCCCATGCTCAGATCCCCGTTCCTCCAGCTTCTCCCATCTCCCGGCTTCTCTTTCTGCTCCCTGCTTTCGCTCCCCTGGGTTGGCTGCCTGTCTCCTCCGGAGAGGTCTGCAAGCATCCCCCGGCCCTGTTGTTCTTCCTCTGTCGGTCCTCAGCCGTGCCCAGATGTGTACTGGTTCCCGCTGCTGTCTGACCAGATGTGCGACGAGCTGGTAGAGGAAATGGAGCATTACGGCCAGTGGTCAGGAGGCCGGCACGAGGTGAGAGGGGCCGGGGCAGGGGAGGAGGCGAGGGCCACCGGGCGAGGGAGGTGCGGCTGTGATGGAGGGGAATGGAATCAAGAGAGTGGGAGCAGAGAAGGGGACCCCCGGGGGGGACCCACAGGGGGCACAATTGCGTGTGTGTGCGTGTGCATTCATTCAGGAACTCTTCCCTGGGGCACGCAGGTCCCAGACATTGGCTACTGACCTAGGCGATGTGGCACGTTGAGCTGTCCTGGTCGAGCCCTGCCCTCCGGCCCCTCACCTGCTAGAGTCAGTAACAACAGCCCTGCTCCTGAAGGCTGACGGGCAGCCCAGATGCTGTGGGAGTCACAGGAGGGGCTTTGGCCCAGACGTGGGGGGACCGAGGGGCTTCACAGAAGAGGTAACATCTTCAGGGCCAGGGGGAGTGAGTCAGGCTAAGTGGTCGAGGCTGCCAGACCCGGGTCACACAAGCTTTCAGGCCTGAGAGCGAGAGGAGGGGGAAGCTGGCGCGGCCCTGTTGGGGCTCAGTGCCCACCGCCCACAGGACTCGAGGCTGGCGGGAGGCTACGAGAACGTGCCCACCGTGGACATCCACATGAAGCAGGTGGGCTATGAGGACCAGTGGCTGCAGCTGCTGAGGACGTATGTGGGACCCATGACAGAGAGCCTGTTCCCAGGCTACCACACCAAGGTGGGCCACCACCCCTGCTACCCTGCTTCTACCTTCCCACACCTGGGTCCTGGCTGGAAGTCTCCCCATGGCGCCGTTTCAGCCCCCATAGCATCCGGAGCCTCGTGGAAAGGGCTTCCGCAGGAGGGCAGCCGGGAGGAGTTAGCAGAGAGATCCCCGCGGCCCTCCCCCTACCACCCTCCTCAGAAGGCCCCCGGGACCTCACGGCCATCCCTCCAGTGTCTCCTGTCACGTCTCCACAGACCCGGGCAGTGATGAACTTCGTGGTCCGCTACCGGCCAGACGAGCAGCCTGCTCTGCGGCCCCATCACGACTCGTCCACCTTCACTCTCAACGTGGCCCTCAACCACAAGGGCCTGGATTATGAGGTGAGCCCCGAGCGCCCTCCCGCGTCAGGGCACCAGCAGGGCCCCTCCACACGTGCACGCGTGCGCACATGCACACACTTGAGCCCCCGGGACTTTGCTCTCCTGCCCCCTGATGACCCCTACACACCCTTCAGTCACCCACCCTGCCCCACGGCACGTCCTCTTCACGTTTCTAGTTACTTCGAAGGTGCCATCTCCTGGACCTCTTCCAGGCTGTGTGCCTCGCCGCGCCCCCCCGTGCCTCCCTTGTGTGCCGACACCCCAAAGCCCCGTGCCTGCCTCCCTCCCCACTGTGGCAGCCAGCCCCCCAGCCCCCTGTCTGCTCACTGTCCACTTCCGTTCCCCTGTCCTCTTCCAGGGAGGTGGCTGTCGCTTCTTGCGCTATGACTGCATAGTCTCGTCCCCACGGAAGGGCTGGGGTCTCCTGCACCCCGGCCGCCTCACCCACTACCACGAGGGGCTGCCCACTACTCGGGGCACTCGCTACATCATGGTGTCCTTTGTCGACCCTTGACACTCAACCACTCTGCCAAACCTTCCCCGCCGTTGTGCCTTCCTGCGCCCCCCTCCTTGGAGATGGGGGTCTGTCTGGCGCCTCCCTTCCTGAGTGGATGTTCGGCGTGCCTGGGACTGAATGTGTCGCCTCCCCCCCCCCCAACACACGGCCCTCTCAGGAAGCTCCTGGAGCCCCCTTGCCCCTCCCCACAGTCCCCAAAGATTCATGGGGAGAAGGCTTCTGGGGTTCCCCATACAATAAATTATTGTTTCTCAGCCTCCCTCCCAATAAAGGAGGATTTGTAACTCGTGAGTCCGCGTTCGTCTTTCCCCTCCCTGCTGACCCCGTATCCCTCCTGCCCCCAGAGCGGAGGGAAGACCTGGAGCTACTCCAAAGAAAAAGAACAGAGAGGAAAAGGCAGAAAGCAGATGGTAGAGCAGCGTGGGAACCGAGAAGCTTCCCTGGATCCCATTTCTCACTCTGCTGTATTGCCTAGGGGTTGCGGGGGAGCCTGAGAAGGGCCAGGCACCGAGGGCTTCACTTAGATTCAGGTGAAAGCCCACCCTGGCCTCCCCCAGCCTCTTCTCCCTGACGCGCTCTCATCCCTTGAGGGCATCTTCTTCCTTGCATAAAGCAAGGGGGTGGCAGAGCCCTGAGCTGGCCTCTGGGGACAGTGCTAAGGGAAGGGAGGCCCCCCGGAAGCATGTGTTCCAAGGGAAGACACAGGGGGCTTCTGGGACCCAAGCTTTTAGTCAGGGAGGATCAGGAAAAGGGAAGCCTTGGAGGGTCATCCCAAGAAAGCTTCCTGGAAGAGGGGAATAGAAAGTAGCCTTGAAAAAGAGGTGAGACCTCCTGAGAGCTGATGTCTTCCAGCTTCTGGGGGGCCATCAAGCCCTTGCTAAGCCAGTGAAACCCCTGGAGGCACCCTGAGGACCTCAGGCCATGTTCCTTTAGCTTGATCCTTCACAGGTCCTAGCACCAGCCTACCTTCCTGAATGTCTCTCCCAGCTGGTCCCCTGCAGAAGCCTTTTGAAAACCAAATGGGCCCATTTGCTGGTCCTTGGGTATTTCTTGCCTCCAACACCTCACATGCAATCCACCCCTTTCTTGCTATTGCCCGGACTCCCAGGAAAACCTCTGTGAAGCCTTCCTTCCTGACAGGTGGGACTGGTCCCCCTTCCGTGTGGACTGAGCATCTCTCTGGCCAGACTTTTCAGTGCATCTCACCCGGTCTCCCTGTGGACGGAAGTAGGCTGAGCAGGGACAGGAGACATTACTTCCTGGGGTGGGGTGAGGGGCAACCCACAGGAGAGTGAAGCAGGGGGCAGGACAGAAAGGGTGAGCCAGCCTGAGTGGCATTGGATGCTGGCTCATCCTGTCTCCTACCATGCTCATTTACTGAGCATCCCTCACCTGCTGGGCACCTGTCACAGGGTTAGGGTTGATGAGAACAACAGCTGGCTTCTTGTGGCTCACAGCTGGGGTAGACCTTAGCCAGAAAATCGCCATGAAGGAGGGAACGTGGGAAAGTATTTTATGCCAGGAGAGAATGGGACAGAAGATGTATGTCAGACTCGCCTAAAGAAATGACATTCCCTGACCCGGAGAGGGTCCACAGCTCTGGCCCGTGTTGGGGAGGGCCCCGGCCATGTGAAGACTGGTCCCCGCATACTTGGAGGGTGTGCCCTTTTGGGCTGGCCAATTGCTGGCCTTTCTGGCCATTCCTGCTGGAATGTCTCCCCACAGAAGCCTAAGCTACTCCTTAGGGGCCAGACCAGGGCAGAAGCCTAAGCTACTCCTTAGGGGCCAGACCAGGGCAGAAGCCTAAGCTACTCCTTAGGGGCCAGACCAGGGCAGAAGCCTAAGCTACTCCTTAGGGGCCAGACCAGGGTTTTCCCAGACCTCTGCCAGCCAGCTCCTCAGAGGCCCCTCAGAGGCCCAAGGTCCTGACCTCCGCAAGGTCCACACACCCTCACTCCCAGGCTCCTGGCCACGCCCCTGGGCATTTCTGTTTGGTCCTATTGGTCACAACCCTGTGAGCTCGGCTAGTCGTTAACCCTTTCTTGCTGGGGCTCACAAGGGTACAGGGTTCAGGTCAGCAAAGGGGGTGGACACAGGAGCCAAACCAGGGCCAAGGGTCAGGGCCAGGGGGTTGGACCACAGGGAGTGTACTTAAGAGCCCACGGTGGTCCCTATGGGATGTGCCTCCACAGTATGCCAGCCTCCTCCAGCCACCTTGCCGGGGTCTCCAAGTGGTTGCTGTCCTGCGATGGGTCTTCTACTTGGGGCTCGGTGAGGCTCAGCACCTGGCACTCTGCTTCCCTGTTACCAGGAGGGAGGCAGGACAGGGCTCTCTGGGGGCCGCTGAAGGAATGAGAAGGAATTAGCTGGGCAAGAGGGCCTCCAACAGGGACGAGAGGGCAGAGGCGGGTAACTGGGGACTTAAATGCCTGGGTCCTTAATATCCCCCACTCCATCCTCCAGCCCAGGTGTGCCTGGCCATGCTGCTCCTTGCTCTTCTAAGCCGAGCAGGGACACGCCGAGGGCAGGAGGCCGACGATCTGCCTGGGTCCGCAGCTGGGCCATCTGGAGACATTTCCCAGATTGTGTCCCTGTCTTGGTGAGGCCATCCAGGAGTGGTGTGCTGGGTGGGGGCAAGGCTTTGGAATAGACTCTTCTCTGGTTACCCCCCAAAGTCTAATCTCACGGTCAGAGTGGAGTATGTTGCCTCTGCCCCCAGCTGGTTAAAACCGCAGAACTGGATCCCTCTGGCAACTACCTCTTCAGCTTCCACCCTCACGGGGTCCTGGTCACCGGGGCCTTCAGCAACTTCTGCACGGAGGCCACCGGCTTCTCCAGCCTCTTCCCTGGCCTCCAGCCACACCTCCTCATGCTGCCTTGTTGGTTCTACCTCCCTCTCTTCCCAGACTACATCACGTGTAGTGGTGAGAAGTGGGGAGATCCCCCAGTCCCTGCTGTGTCACCCCCCACATCCCTGGGGTGGGGGGGTGGGAGCTCCTGGTCCCAGCTCTACCTTCCTGGCACCCTCCTCCCCCTTTTCTCAAAGACCCAGGCATCTGGGCCCCCTCTCCCCTCCCCCAGCTTTGGTGTCCACTGACAAGGCCAGCGGCTGCCTATCTGTTGTTCCGGCCTGGGGGCGGCCAGGTGGCGGTCCTGGACTTGGGAGGGCCCCTGGAAGCGCTGGAAGCAAAAGCCGGCGAGCTGATTTTGTGGATCCGGAATCAGAAGGGCTTTGTCGCGTTGGCGCGGGAACAAGGGTGAGGAAGCCGCAGTGGCCGGGCGGGACGCTCGCGGGCTACCCTGGCGCGGAGGAGCGTGGCGCGCCGGCGAAACCCGGAGGCAGGCGCGCCTCTGCTCTCCCCCAGGGCCTCCCTGGTGCCCTGCTTTCTCTTTCGGGGACAACGAGCTCTTCCAGCAGTTCCCGAACCCTCCCGGCTCGCGGTTGCGGAGCGCGCGGGAGGCGCTGCAGCCGCTGCTGAGCGTGGCCCTGCCGCTGTTCCAAGGTCCCTTGGGCCTCCTCCTGCCTTTCCGCACGCCCGTCCACACCGTCGGTGAGCCCCGGCCTCTGCCCCCTCCGCTCCCCGCCGGCGCACCGGCTCCCGCGGAGCTCCGGCCCCGCGCGCTCCCGGCGCCAGGAGGTGAAGGTCGCTGCCTGCCGGCCACGCCTTGGCCGCGCCTCATCCCCTTTGGCAACCGGCCAGGCCCTGAACACTGTCCCGGACGGTCGCGCGGCTGGGCGGGAAGGGCACGGGCTGGAGATCCCAACCACCGCCCCTCTGGCGTCCCGTTCTGCCCACAGTGGGGGCCCCGATCCCGGTGCAGCGAAGCCCGCGGCCCAGCCGGGCGCAGGTGGACGCGCTGCACGCGCTCTCGCGCAGCTGTTCGAGCAGCGCAAGGCGCGCTACGGCCTCCCGGCCCACCCGCACCCCCTCCTCGCCCGGGCGCGCCGCCCCCGCCCTCCCGGTGCCCGCGGCGGCCGTGGTGGTGGTGGGGGGAATTAAACGTGGCAACAGAGCTGCGGTGTGTGCGTGTTTGTGCGGGGCCGTGCCTCCGGGTGATCTTGACCCTCCCGGAGACCTGCACCCAGATCCGGGGCGCGCAGCGGGGGCGTGCCCCGCCGCCCTGGAGATCCCACGGTCTCAGCGGAGCTTCTGGCCCCCGCCCGCGGCTGGGACCCGGTGGGCGGGCTCCCCGGCTCCTTCTGAGCCTCCTCCCCACATCAGTTCCCGGACAGCTGACACACTCACTATATCCCTCACCTATTCCCTGCAGCCTCCCAGCTCCGCCCAGCGACCGGCCCAAACCGACTAACGCTTGCAGTTCAAAGATTATTCTGGGGACATCTGGGGCTCCGGATCCACACACACGCGCAACACACCCGCAGTCCCGGGAGAGCCCAACCTTCTTCGTTTGTGCTCCGGGCCCTGGAGCCTCGCTGGCAGAGGGCAACGACTGGGACAGGAGTCTCCACAGCCCCGCCGCGACCCCACCATGGAATCCGTGCAGAAACAGTGGCCAGAAGTAGTGAGCGCCTACCAATACGTGCTCACTTTCCTCTTCATGGGTGAGAGGCCTGGTGCCCTGGGGTCCCCAAAGGGAGCAGGGACCTGGGGGAGAAAGGCTGGGGCCCCATTTGCCTGTGTGCCTAAGGGCAAAGGGACCAGGAGAGGGCCAGAGTTCAGGCTGGGAGATGGCTGGGTACACACCAGCCGTCTGTGAGGGGGGAGGAGAGAGCCGCTGCATGGAATGACCCATCTTCCAAAGCTAATGCACTCTTCTTTGTCATCTTTCCCGCAGGCCCTTTCTTCTCCCTTCTCGTCCTCTTCCTCCTCTTCACGTCATTCTGGTCCGTCTCTGTTCTCTACTTGGTGTGGTTCCTCCTGGACTGGGACAGGCCTAACCAAGGTGAGTGCTGCTGGGCATGTGCCCAAGGAGCGGAGATGGTGGCCAGGTGCCTCCAGAAATTCTTCAAAGCATCTCTCTGCCCCAAGGTGGAAGGCGCTTTGAGTGGACCAGGAACTGGGCCATGTGGAAACACGCCAGGGATTATTATCCTATCAAGGTGACAGGTTACCCTCCACAGAGACAGTCTTCCTCCTCCCTCTCCTCAACCCCCACCCCCACCCCTACTCACCCCTGCCTATGCACCCTGGGCTCCCTAAACTCAGACAGTGGGGCATGGGGCAGGGGCTGCCGAGTGGTGTTCCAGAGTAGGCTCTCTGTGCTGCGCACTCCATTCAAGGACCTTGGACTCTGAAGTCGGTTAGGGTGGAGGGCAACTCTTTTCAGCTGGTGTCCTGCCTTCCACGCCTCTTTCCCCTCATCCTACCTAATCCCCTCTGCCCCAAGCTGGTGAAAACAGCCGAGCTGCCCCCTGACCGGAACTATGTGCTGGGTGCCCACCCACATGGGATCATGTGCATCGGAACCTTCTGCAATTTCTCCACCGAGGCCAACAACTTCTCCAAGCAGTTCCCGGGGATTCAGGTCTCACCGGCAGTGCTGGCCTCCCTCTTCCACTTCCCAATCTATCGTGACTACATCATGTCCTATGGTGAGCCTCGAGCTGAGTGGGATGAGGCACCTGTTCCCTCCGCCCACCCTTGACTGCCTCCCACGCACCTCACACAGGGACCTGGCCTAAACATTGGCCTGGCTCACAGTGGGCATCAGTGAATAGCTCTGGTTGCAGCAAATGTCCTGCATCCTTGCTGGGAGAGGCACTGTAGGTCACACCGACACGGGCGTGGGGATGGCAGGTTTGGAGGGAATGGGGTGTGGGGCTCACTAAAGGGTGGGTGAGGGGCTAGGCAGCCCAGGAGGGCATGGTGACCGTTCCCCACCTCCTCACACACGCAGGAATATGTTCTGTGAACTGGCGGAGCCTGAACTTTGTTCTGTCACAGCGCCGGCTCGGGCAGGCTGTAATCATCATGGTTGGGGGTGCCCAGGAGTCCCTGTATGCCATCCCAGGAAAGCACTGCCTCATTCTCCGGGATCGCAAAGGCTTCGTGCGCCTGGCACTGAGGCATGGGTGAGTGGGGTGCAGGTGCCCAGCCCGGGGCTGCTGTTGATGGTCAGAACTTCACATTGTGTCTGCGGCTCTACACTCTTTTGTCCCTACCCATCCAGGTCCCTGTAGCCGGGCCTCTGTGTCCCCAGAGCCCACACTGTGCTCCCCGGTGCATGTCAACACTTGAGCACTTTCTCTGTGCCAAGCACCGTGCCCACTTTTGCCAGGCTTCTGCCCTCTCTGAAGGAGCAGGATCATAGTGTAAGTAGCAGGACCTTGGGCTCAGGAGTCCTGGACTCAAAGCCCTTTCTGACACTACCTCAAAGGCGAGACCTTGGACATGTTTCTTTACCTGTGAGATAGGACTAATACTTAACCTTGCTACAATGTTGTAGTTGCAGAGACTTGATGAGAAAATGTATACAGTTGACCCTTGAACAACATGGGTTTGAACTGCAACAGGTCCCTTATACACGGATTTTTTTTACAATATAGTACTGTAAATGTATTTTCTCTTCCTGATGATTTTCCTTTTTTAAAGATTTGATTCATTTATTTATTTGAGAGAGAAAGTACATGCGTGAGTGGAGGGAGGAGCAGAGGGAGAGGCAGAGAACCTCAAGCAGACTCCACACTGAGTGCAGAGTCCAACTTGGGTTTCGGTTCCACAACCCTGAGATCATGACCTGAGCTGAAACCAAGAGTTAGCCGCTCGGCCAACTGAGCCACCCTGGCACCCCCTGATGATTTTTTTTTTTTTTAGATTTTATTTGTTTGAAAGAGAGAGAGAGCGGGAGAAAGAGCATGAGTTGGGGGAGGGGCAGAGGGAGAGAGAATCTTAAGCAGACACCCTGCTGAGTGCAGAGCCTGACACGGGGCTGGATCCCAGGACCCTGGGATCATGACCTGAGCTGAAGGCAGGCGCTTAACCGACTGAGCCACCCAGGCGCCCCTAGCTTACTTTATTATAAGAATACTGTATATAGTACATATACAAAATATTTGTTAATCGACTATGTTATTGGCCATGCTATTAGTAGTTAAGTTTTGGGGGAGTGTTAAGTTATATGAGGATTTTTGGGGTGGGGGTCAGTGCCCCTTACCCCGTGTCGTTCAAGGGTCAACATATGAAGGCCCAGGACACAATCATTTCTCAAGAATTGTGAGTCCCAGACGAACCATGAGAGACGATGGACTCTGGAAAACAAACTGGGGGTTCTAGAGGGGAGGGGGGTGGGAGGATGGGTTGGCCTGGTGGTGGGTATGGAGGAGGGCACGTTCTGCATGGAGCACTGGGTGTTGTGCACGAACAATGAATCATGGAACACTTCATCTAGAACTAATGATGTAATGTATGGGGATTAACATAAGAATGAAAACAAAACTATAGAAAAAACAAAAAAAAAGAATTGTGAGTCCCTTCGTCCAGATCTTTCTCTGTCATTTGCTCGAAACGGCCTTGGGCAGTGGAATCCGGAGGTGTAGGGAGGGATTTGCGGCTCTGTCTTGGGATGCTCCGAAAGCCACTGGCCTGACCGCCCTTCTTTCCTCTCCTTGTCCCTTCCCAGGGCCTCCCTAGTACCTGTGTACTCCTTTGGGGAGAACGATGTCTTTAATTTTAAGGCTTTTGCCACAAACTCCTGGCAGTATATGTGCCAGATCACCTTCAAGAAAATCATGGGCTTTGCTCCTTGCATCTTCTGGGGCCACGGGCTCTTCTCGGCCAACTCCTGGGGCCTGGTGCCCTTCGCCAGGCCCATCACCACTGTGGGTGAGTACCCATCTCCAGGCAAGAAAGCTGCTGTCGGCTGTGTGGGCAACAGAGCTCCCCCGCCAACCTCTGTCTCTCCTCTTCCTGCAGTGGGCCGCCCCATCCCAGTGCCCCAGCGCCTGGACCCCACTGAGGAGGAAGTTGACCGCTATCACATGCTCTATATGGAGGCTCTGGAGCAACTCTTCGAGGACCACAAGGAAAGCTGCGGTGTTCCAGCTTCTACTCACCTCACCTTTATCTAGCCCTTGCCGTCCCCCCCGCCCCCAGCCCTGAGCCCCTCAGCCCAGGGCACCGAGACCCTCCACCTACTGCCTCTCTGTACTGCTCCTTCTCTCCCACCACTATGTTGTAGAATCTGATGCCTGCAGGGCTTGCACCCTGGCTCTGGGGGTAAGGGGGCCCAGGCATGATCCACCCTCATTCTCCTGTACTGCGAAGCTGCTGCTTTGGATTGGGGATCGGAATTCCCCTCCCAGCAAGCCTTAATTCTGCTGCATGACCTTGCGTACATCTCTTTCCTTTGCTGAGCCCTTTCTCCCTCTGTGAATGAAGGTGTCTGCTTCCCCAAGAGCTGTAGGGCCTTGGGATTAAGTTGGGGCGGGCGGCTCTAGGGAGGGGTTCGCTTTGCAGGGTGAGCTGGAGAAGATAGGATGGATGGTGGAATAGTCAGCCTGAGCAAAAGCTGAGCTTGGTTAAGGGTTCCTGGCCATATGGGAAGTGGGGTGATCTCCGATGGTAGAAAAGGTAGCGTTGGTCCATAGCTTGCTACTGCACCCCTCTCCATCCTTTATGTTTCCTTGTGGCTGGGAGATGAATGAAACAGGGACCTGTTTGATCAGCACGAAGCCCAGCTGCTAGCCCAGTGTTAGGTCAACATTAACAGGACTCGTGTGATGATCAAAGAATTAAGATGTAAGGGCTTAGAACGGAGATTGGCAAAATATCATCATTCCTCATCACAGACAAGGTGTCAGTCCAAGGAGAGGGTAAGACCGGACAGTCTAAGGGTCCTCATGTGGTCATAGCATTCCCTGACAACATCAGTCCTGTTGGCTGACTGGCTTTGCGTCTGTATCCAGGACTTCAGAAAAACTTGCTGAAATGTAATTGGAATGCAACCGTATTAGTCTCCCACTGTCCTATAAAATACATTCAGCGGAAGAATTTTTTTGTTGTTGTTGTTCCTGGAGGAAAATCTGAGCAGCCCCGGGACTTACCTGGGTCACAGGTGGTAACTTCTTCATTCACCTTAAGTTGGTACATAGACATGTAGCGTGAGTAGTAATCCACACTTGGATCTTCATCCAAGGGTAGGAACCTTCCATCTCCAGCAAGGGCAGCAAGTGGGATACCTGCTTGACCAGAAGGGGCAGCTGGGGAAGGTGGAGTAGAAAGGGGATGGAGTTGACCTCTTTCTTCCCCCACCTCCTCCTCCCTTTCTAGCCTCTGTTACTGAACCCTAGGGACTGGAGTATGGGGCAGAGGAGGAGAAAGAGGATCCCAAACATTCTTGACGACATTGTCCTAGGATAGCTTCATACTCTCTGGGCCTCCAGACCTTCCAAGCTGATTCCTTTTCCTCGGGGCGGGGGGGCTCTCCTGGATTCTCCAGAGTATTCTCTTTTAGATTCCTCTGCCTCATCATCTGTCCCTGGTTTTGGGCCCATGGCACTCGACATAGGATTTCTCCTTAGGAATCCCATTGCTTTTCTAGGCTGGGAAGTAGAAAGAGGGATGGAAAATAAACAGCTCCAGGTTGGAACATGCTTAGCTTGGATACCATTAGAATATAGGCTGGGCTCAATGCAGCCACTTGTCCTTCCTTCTTTCCTGGATGGGAACATCCAGTCAGCTACCATCTAGCCATTAGACTTCTCTGGTGGACACGTCCCCCAAACCCTGGGGCATGCTGACCTCTTTGAGTCTTGCAACCTTTGTCACTGATCCTGTGGAGAAAAGCCTTGCCCTCCAGGGGTAAGGCTCGCAGAGCTCAGAAGTCCTTCCCCCACACCTCTCTCCTTCTTGTCCAAATTCCAATCTTTGTCATGGGTCGGGGACTCAAGAGTATCTTCTCAATCATTTACTTGGAATATGCGGTCTTGCTTGTTGCATGTTGTCTGGTCTGGTCACCTCTGGAATGCATCGCCTACTTGTTGGAACTTCGTGCCCCAAACTTTAAGGATAGCATCACATATTTTTCTCTGGATTCTATCCCAGAGGGACAAAGGCACCAACTTCTAGTGAGAACCTGCCACCAAGAGCTGGTGGTATGAGGATTAGATCGCTGTGGGCCTTCCTCCAAGAACCCCCCTGCCCTTCTCCCCTGTGAGTGGTAGATGCCTATCTCTGGGGAGGGGAGGTTGGGCTGGGTGGTAGGTGAGGAGTGGGACCTTTGAGGACTGGGGGAGAGGGAGGAGAGGACTTCACTCCCCATCATTCATTTCTCCTGTCTGAAATCCAAGACCAATAGAGTCAGGGGATGGGAGGGATTGGCCTGAGGCTGGAGAGAAACAGGAGAGGCCAAGAAGCTCAGTAAGGACTGGGTTGGCCCTAGAGTAAAAAGGAGTAAAGTGCTCCCAGTACTTGTGAAAACAACTGGGCAAGTTTCTCAAGAAAGTGATCATGTCTGATCCCGGTGGAGAGAGGGAGAATTGAGAGGGAACATTATGGTTCATGTGGAGACATCTGGGTGAGAGGAGATGTCACAACACAAACCAGAAAGGTCCGGGAAGTTCAAGATCAGGCTTCTGTCTCTGGGAGAGAGACTGGGTGCCCATATCCATATGTGTGTTTTGGGGGTGGGGTGCAGCAAGCAGAATGTGTCATGAGTGCTGAGGGCTTGGCAAGACTATGCAGGGCAGAGGGAGTTGGAAATGACACCCCTGGGGCACCTGGGTGGCTCAGGTCATGATCCCGGCATCCTGGGATTGAGCCCTGCATGGGGCTCCCTGCTCAGCAGGGAGTCTGCTTCTCCCTCTGCCTCTGCCCCTCCCCCTGCTTGTGCTCTCTCTCTCTCTCAAATAAATAAAATCTTTTAAAAAAGAAAAGAAGATGACACCCCTGGACAATGACAATTGTCCCCTGCTGGATTGAGATACCAGGTGAGACACTCAGAATGGCTCTTTGCACATCAGTCCCCTGTTTCCCAGAAGCTGCTCTCATATGGGACCGCTCCTCAGCAATCAGAGAGGTCTTGCCTCTTCTCTCCCAACCAACCCCTTCTCCTGCTGTCAAGATGCTCTTTGAAAAACACTGCTTTCTTCATGTAATTCTCCCTGCTGGATCCTCACTGTCACTGGATTCTCGTTGTTAGAAGGTGTGAAATCCTCAGCCCAGCATTCGAGGTAGCCTTCAAACAGAGCCCAGCCCGGCTTCCCAGCCATCCCTGACTCGGCCCTCCTTCCTAAGTCGAGAATGGATGGAACTCCTACCAAGGAGTCACAGCTCAGCTCCCAGGGTTCAGCCCTCACTATGTGCGGACCTTCAGGTTCACGCACTGCCTCTAATCCTCCCATCTACACCACAGTGTCCCCGCTGAGCTCGAAATGAGGTATGCACAGAAAGGCTTAGCGTGGCACCTGGCAGGGTGCTCAGCAAACATTAGTTATCGTCACTCTTATCTCGCCCACCTCTTTCCACACAATCTTTTCCTAGCCATGGCCACATCCCAAGCCTTACACTATGGGATCCGCATTATGTGCACCATCACATTATGTGGACTGGTGTTCTGTTACCTCAAACATATGGCTCATCCACGATCTTTTTTTTTTTTCTAAAGATTTTATTTATTTGACAGAGAGAGAGATAGCGAGAGCAGGAACACAAGCAGGGGGAGTGGGAGAGGGAGAAGCAGGCCTCCTGCCGAGCAGGGAGCCCGATGCGGGGCTCGATCCCGGGACCCTGGGATCATGACCTGAGCCGAAGGCAGACGCTTAACGACTGAGCCACCCAGGCGCCCTCATCCACGATCTTTTATCTCATATTATTAAATGCGGATGTTAAGGGCGGGGAGTGTGTCTTGTTTGTTTTTGCATTTTGACCGTGTTCTGGTGATGGCCATGCACCAGGCATGAACAAATGAAGCGTGTCCAAGAGACCTGTGCAGAGGGAACCAGCTGCGTCATTTGTAGATTGTGCCCAGCACCAGGAAGCCCAGCTGGGGGGAGGGGGCAGGGGTGCATGGGAATTCCCTTCACAGAGCCAGAAGCGGGG